>NW_027142356.1:3298991-3823550 GCF_026170545.1 Melanerpes formicivorus | reverse complement strand
TTTTTCCATCAAGAGTGGTCAGGGATTGGAATGTGCTGCCCAGGGAGGTGGTGGTGTCCCAAGCCTGGCTGTGTTTCAAGGTGGTTTGGATGTGGTGCTTGGGGCAATGGTTTAGGAGTGACCCTTGCAGAGTAGGGTTCTGGGTTGGATTTGGTGATCCTGAGACTCTTCTCCAACCTGAATGTTTCTGTGATTCTGTGAAGGATGAGGCATACAATTCCCCTCTGCATTTGCAGTTGGCATGAAAAAGTTTCAATAACTGTGATAAAACAGTGTGCATGGCTAAGCAGAAATTCGAACTTTCAGCTCTCCATTCTGAACCTGTCTTTAGTGGGCAGTGTTACAAAGAGCTGACCTTTGCCCATATTGATTGAACTGACTCCTCAACATAGGCAATGCTTTTTGTGTTGGGTTTTGTTTCCTTGCCTGAAGTTTTTGACAAGGCCGTGGAGATATATGAACAATGAAGGGCCAGATATATGTACAGTGAAGGGGAAAAGGACCTGGGGGTCCTGGTGGATGGGAGGTTGACCATGAGCCAGCAATGTGCTCTTGTGGCCAAGAAGGCCAATGGCATCCTGGGGTGGATTAGAAGGGCTGTGGTTAGTAGGTTGAGAGAGATTCTCCTCCCCCTCTACTCTGCCCTGGTGAGGCTGCAGCTGGAGTATTGTGTCCAGTTCTGGGCCCCTCAGTTCAAGGAGGACCTCAGGGAACTGCTTGAAAGAGTCCAGTGCAGAGACACAAAAATGATGAAGGGAGTGGAACATCTTCCTTGTGAGGAGAGCCTGAGGGAGCTGAGGGCTCTGCAGCTTGGAGAGGAGGAGCCTGAGGGTGACCTCATTGCTGGTGATCAAGATGTGCAGGGTGAGTGCCCAGAGGCTGGAGCCAGGCTCTGCTGGGGGGATGCCCAATGCCAGCCCCTGACAGTCTGTGACTCTGTAAATACTGTGAACAGCAACAGTTGTGTGCTTCAGTGGTAAAATATTTTGGTTCTAATGAAAATAATTTCAATTCTAAATTAATTGAATTCTGAGATTTATGGTTTTTTTTAGCGTCTAGTAGGAAGACATTTTGAAAAGTCTTTAGACAGAAGTTAGATATACATATAGGTATAGATGATACAGATGATATAGACATAGATGATATAGATAGATAGAGATAGAGATAGGTATAGGTACAGATATAGGTATAGATAGAGATAGATATAGGTGTAGATATCATAGTATCATAGTATCATTCAGGGTTGGAAGGGACCACAAGGATCATCTAGTTCCAACCCCCCTGCCATGGGCAGGGACACCCCACACTACATCAGGCTGGACAGAGCCTCAGCCAGCCTGGGCTTAAACACCTCCAGGATGGGGCCTCAACCACCTCCCTGGACAACCCATTCCAGGGGCTTCACCACTCTCATGGGGAAGAACTTCCTCCTCACCTCCAGCCTGAATCTCCCCACCTCCAGCTTCATTCCATTCCCCTAGTCCTATCACTACCTGAGAGCCTGAGCAGTCCCTCCCCAGACTTCCTGTAGCCCCCTTCAGATACTGGAAGGCCACAATGAGGTCACCTCAGAGCCTTCTCTTCTGCAGACTGAACAGCCGCAACTCCGTCAGTCTGTCCTCATAGGAGAGGTGCTCCAGCCCTCTGATCATCCTTGTGGCCCTTCTCTGGACACGTTCCAGCACCTCCACATCCCTCTTGTCATAGGGGCTCCTGAACTGGACACAGTACTCCAGGTGGGGTCTCACCAGGGCTGAGTAGAGGGGGAGGATCACCTCCCTCGACCTGCTGGCCACACTTCTCCTGATGCAGCCCAGGATCTGATTGGCTTTGCAGGCTGCAAGTGCACACTGAGAGCTCATGTTGAGCTTCTCCTCCCCCAGCACCCCCAAGGCTCTCTCCTCAGGGCTACTTTCCAGCCAGTCCCTGACCAGCCTGGATTTGTGCCTGGGATTGCCTCGCCCCAGATGCAGGACCCTGCACGTGGTCTTGTTGAACCTCATGAGGTTGGCTTGTGCCCACCTCTCCAGCCTGTCCAGGTCCCTCTGGATGGCCTCCCTTCCCTCCAGCGTGTCTGCTGCACCACACAGCTTGGTGTCATCAGCAAACTTGCGGAGGGTGCACTCAGTGCCACTGTCCATGGCACCCACAAAGATGTTGAACAAGCCTGGTCCCAGGACTGATCCCTGAGGGACTCTGCTTGTCCCTGGCCCTCCACTGGACATGGAGTCATTGACAGCCACTCTTTGGGTGCAGCCATCAAGCCAGTTCCTTATCCATCTAGTGGTCACCCATCACACCCATGTGTCACCAGCCTGGAGACCAGGATGTGGTGCGGGACAGTGTCGAAGGCTCTGCTCAGGCCCAGGCAAACGACATCAGTTGCTCGCCCTCAACTATTAATTTTGTCACCTGTTCAGAGAAGGCCACCAGGTTGGTCAGGCAGGATTTGCCCTTGGCAAAGCCATGCTGACTGTTCCAAATCACCTCTTCACTATTCTTTTGAGCGAGTAGTGACTCCAGGAGGATCTGCTCCATGATCTTTCCAGGCACAGAGGTGAGACTGACTGGCCTGGAGTTCCCTGGTTCCTCCTTCTTGCCCTTTTTGAAGATGGGGGCAATGTTTCCAGATATATATACAGGGAGAGATAGATAGACAGAGATAGAGATAGAGATAGAGATAGAGATAGAGATAGAGATAGAGATAGAGATAGAGATAGAGATGATAGATAGAGATAGAAATAGAGATAGAGATAGAGATAGAGACAGATATAGGTATAGATAAAGATATGAGGTATATAGAGATAGGGATATAGGTATAGATAGAGGTAGAGATAGAGATATAGGTATAGATAGAGGTAGAAATGAGATAGAGAGATATATAGATATAGATATAGATATTAGAATAGCATAGCATAGCTTTGAGATCATCAAGTGCAACCTATCACTCAACAGCATCTAATCAACTAAACCATGGCACCAAGTGCCTCAAGCAGTCTCTTCTTAAACACCTCCAGTTATGGTGACTCCACCACCTCCCTAGGCAGCACATTCCAAAGGCCAATCTCTCTTGCTGGGAAGAACTTCTTCCTAACATCCAGCCTCCACCTCCCCTGGCACAGTTTGAGACTGTGTCCCTCTTGTTGTGGTGCTGGGTGCCTGGGAGAAGAGACCAACCCCCACCTGGCTACAACCTCCCTTCAGGGAGTTGTAGAGAGCAAGATGGTCTCCCCTATTCTTTGAGCTTATAAAAGAAAAAGGGGGGGGGGGGGGGGGGGGGGGAGAGAAAATGAAAGCATTTCAAAATAAATGGCTTATGGTTTGGGGAGTGTTAATGAGGTAGAGACATTGCCAAACAGAGCAGAGAGTGGCAGTGCCACAACTGCAGCACTGCGCCCCCAGCAGTGAGCATCTACTGAAGCGAAGTAAAGCCAAGCCAGGAAGCAGAGGGGGACGGGGGGAAAGAGAGAAAGGAAGACAACAGAAGAGAGGGGAGGAAAAAAAAGTCTTTTGCAAATTCATGCACCCCTATTACACATTCATTTTAATTAAACAATGAGATTATAAAGACATTGCTGACAGGGATTATCAAAACAGAATGGCGCCACCTGCCCCTTGCAACCCCATTAATTAGGAGAGAATTTGAGGTGCCAATTATCACAGAGAAATAAGAAAGGATCAGTAAACACGGCCCGTGGTGAACTTTAAATTTAACTCTTTCACCTCACAGCTGAAGCCCCAGGGCCTCACAAGCTGCCCTGATGCTTCTGCTACAGCCCTCCCAAAGCCCCATGCACAACAGTTATAGAATAGAGTAGGATAGAATAGAATAGAATAGAATAGAATAGAATAGAATAGAATAGAATAGAATAGAATAGAATAGAATAGACCTTTGAGATCATAAAGTCCAACCTATCACCCAACACCATCTAATCAACTAAACCATGGCACCAAGCACCCTATCCAGTCTCTTCCTAAACACCTCCAGTGATGATGACTCCCAACACCTCCCTAGGCAGCACATTCCAATGGCCAACCTCTCTTTCTATGAAGAACTTCTTCCTAACATACAGCCTAAACCTCCCCTGGCACAGGCTTGAGACCCTGTCCTCTTGTTCTGGTGCTGCTTGTCTGGGACCAACCCCCACCTGTCTACAACCTCCCTTCAGGTAATTGTAGAGAGCAAGAAGGTCTCCCCTGAGCCTACTCTTCTCCAGGATAAGCAACCCCAGCTCCCTCAGCCTCTCCTCACAGGGCTGTGCTCCAGACCCCTCCCCAGCCTTGTTGCCCTTCTCTGGACACCTTCCAGCATCTCAACATCTTTCCTAAACTGAGGGACCCAGAACTGGACACAGGACTCAAGGTGTGGTCTATCCAGTGCTGAGTACAGGGCAGAATGACCTCCCTGCTCCTGCTGGCCACATTGCTCCTGATGCAGGTCACAATGCCATTGGCCTTCTTGGCCACCTAGGCACATGCTGGGTCGTGTTCAGCTGCTGTCAACTAGCACCCCCAGGTCTCTTTCTGCCTGGCTGCTCTCCAGCCACTCCAATCCCAGCCTGTAGCACTGCATGGGGTTGTTGTGGCCAAAGTGCAGCACCAGGCACGTTTGTAAGTACTTGCTGGATCTTTACTCCAGGGCTTTGTTTGGAGATCAGAAAGTGTGGGCTTTAGCTCTCTAGTGCACAGTTTGTCACCCTTATATAAAGGAGCTGTGAACCAAGGGAACAGGACATGCTGACATTTAACACAGTGTGCTCTGAAGAGCAGACCAGATGCTGGCAGGACTTGAAAGCCCTGAAATACCAACCACAGCTCCATCAGTTAACTGGGTGAGACCCCGGCACACCTGTGGGGTGTGAAAAGGCTGTGGTGCTCATCGTTCCCCAGCAGGATTGAGTTCAAGCCCTATGAGGGAGAGGCTGAGGGAGCTGGGAGTGTTTAGCATGGAGAAGAGGAGGCTCAGGGGAGACCTTCTTGCTGTCTACAACTACCTGTAGGGAGGTTGTAGCCAGGTGGGGGTTGGTCTCTTCTCCCAGGCAACCAGCACCAGAATAAGAGGACACAGTCTCAAGCTGCACCAGGGGAGGTTTAGGCTGGATGTTAGGAAGAAATTCTTCCCAGCAAGAGAGATTTGCCACTGGAATGTGCTGCCCAGGGAGGTGGTGGAGTCACCATCCCTGGAGGTGTTTAAGAAGAGACTGGATGGGGTGCTTGGTGCCATGGCTGAGTTGATCAGATGGTGTTGAGTGATAGGTTGGACTTGATCTCGAAGGTCTTTTCCAACCTGGTTAATTCTGTATTCTGTATTCATCTTATCCAAGGAGCCCTGGAGTTGATTGTTTACCACCCCACCCCCCCAAAAAAAGAATAAAAGGGAAAAAAGAAAAGAAAAAAAAATAAAGGGGAAAAAAAAGGGAAAAAACCATCACAATTTTCCACTTCATTTACCCCAACAGTAGCTACGTAATGTCAGTCGTTTTAAAGGTTTAATTGGACACATCACATGTTTTGTGCTCGACTAATTACACCACACTGTGCTCTGTAATTTTCTCCCCATTGAAGCCAACCTCCAGCAGCTGTTACAACACTAATTGGGCAACCGCGTTCCAAGGCGGCGCGCTAGAATCAGCGCCAAGCACCTTCCTCCCGAGGGCCAGCAGGGCTCTGCCAGTGCCCCTGGGGGAACCCCAGGAAGGCCAAGAGCATCCTGGCCTGCATCAGGACCAGTGTGGCCAGCAGGAGAAGAGAGGTCATTGTGCCCTGTACTAAGGACTGGTTAGGCCACACCTTGAGTCCTGTGTCCAGTTCTGGCTCCTCAGTTTAAGAAGGACATTGAGAGACTTGAATGTGTCCAGAGAAGGGCAACGAGGCTGGGGAGAGGCCTTGAACACAGCCCTGTGAGGAGAGGCTGAGGGAGCTGGGGTTGCTTAGCCTGGAGAAGAGGAGACTCAGGGCAGACCTTCTTGCTGTCTGCAACTTACCTTAAGGGGGGTTGTAGCCAGGTGGGGGTTGGTCTCTTTTCCCAGGCAACCAGCACCAGAACAAGAGGACACAGTCTCAAGCTGTGCCAGGGGAGGTTTAGGCTGGATGTTAGGAAGAAATTCTTCATAGAAAGAGAGATTGGCCATTGGAATGTACTGCCCAGGGAGGTGGTGGAGTCACCATCCCTGGAGGTGTTTAGGACGAGACTGGATGAGGCACTTGGTGCCATGGTTTAGTTGATTAGATGGTGCTGGGGGATAGGTTGGACTCAATGATCTTAAAGGTCTATTCTATTCTATTCTATTCTATTCTAAATGTTGAATACCCAGAATGTCATACAGAATACATTAATAAGCCAGTGAGCTATGTAGACCTCACCATTTTGTTTCTTTTACATCCAGTGGTCATTTATTTTACTTTCAGTCTTTGCAGTCAGGATCTAGGCTATAGTTCCCCCTTCAAACTGTAACAGGTGGTAAGGTTCTTCCAGAGATTTGGTATTGACAGCAAATAGTGAAGTGACTTGCACTGTAGTACATCCATGGCTTCAAACACTTCCTTTAGGCACTTTTTCTGACAGTAAGCTTTCTGATCATATTGATATAGAATAGAAGAATAGAAGAGCTGAGGGCTCTGTAGCTTGGAGAGGAGGAGTCAGAAAGGAGGAGCCTGAGAGGTGACCTCATTGCTGTTGATAAAGATGTGCAGGGTGAGTGCCCAAAGGCTGGAGCCAGGCTCTGCTGGGGGTTGCCCAATGCCAGCACAAGGGGCAGTGGTGGAAGCTGAGGCAGAGGAAGTGCCATGGAAACAGGAGGAAGAATTTTTTCCTGTGAGGATGGCAGAGCACTGAAAGATGCTGCCCAGGGGGGTTGTGGAGTCTCCCTCTCTGGAGACATTCCAACCCCACCTGGCTGTGTTCCTGTGTGATCTGCTCTAGGTGCTCCTGCTCTGGCAGGGTGTTGGACTGGCTGAGCTTTGGACGTCCCTTCCAGCCCCAAACATTCTGTGAATAAAGAGAGACAGATGCTGGCTTTGTTTTCTAGTGCCATTATCATTTACAGGAGGTGTGTTGTTGAATGTTTTTAACTTGCACATTCTGAAGTTAGGTAGATCATCAAAATGGGCACAATATTGATCCATATACTGCATCAGTGTAAACTCTAAGGACAGAGCTGCTTTAAAGACCAAAAAACACACAAAACATAGAAGGTGTTGAATTCACATAATCCACATTGACCTCATGTACTTGTGCAAAGGAAACAAATGTTTCCTTAAAAAACCCCAAACAGCACAATAAAAGCAAGCAAACCAACCCAATGCATTTAGTGTCTGGATAGCAGTTCCACTCTTCTAACCTGTTATCTGGTTGCATTACTGTGGGAAAAACTCTGCAAGTGCAACATCAAAAGCCATGGACAACCAAGAAACATTTCCAAACAAAGATCAGTATGTTTTGGCTAGTTTTTGGAAGTTTTGTAGTCCATTTTCAGCGGCAGTGGCATGCCTGTACAGAGGAGGCAAAAGAAGCTACAGCTGAGGCTGTATTAATATGAACCATATGGAATCACTGAATTTTCAGGGTTGGAAGGGACCTCAAGGATGAGCCAGGTCCAACCCCCCTGCCATGGGCAGGGACACCTCACACTACAGCAGGTTGCTCACAGCACCTCTTAGCCTTCTCTTCTGCAGACTGAACAGCCCCAACTCCTTCAGTCTGTCCTCACAGGAGAGGTGCTCCAGCCCTCTGATCATCCTCGTGGCCCTTCTCTGGACACCTTCCAGCACCTCCACATCCCTCTTGTCATAGGGGCTCCAGAACTGGAGGCAGTACTCCAGGTGGGGTCTCAGCAGAGCTGAGCAGAGGGGGAGGATCACCTCCCTTGCCCTGCTGGCCACACTTCTCCTGATGCAGCCCAGGATCTGATTGGCTTTGCGGGCTGCAAGTGCACACTGAGAGCTCCTGTTGAGCTTCTCCTCCCCCAGCACCCCCAAGTCTCTCTCCTCAGGGCTGCTTTCCAGCCAGTCCCTGCCCAGCCTGGATTTGTGCCTGGGATTGCCTCGACCCAGATGCAGGACCCTGCCCTTGGTCTTGTTGAACCTCATGAGGTTGGCTTGTGCCCACCTCTCCAGCCTGTCCAGGTCCCTCTGGATGGTCTCCCTTCCCTCCAGCCTGTCTGCTGCACCACACAGCTTGGTGTCATCAGCAAACTTGCTGAGGGTGCACTCAATGACACTGTCCATGGCACCCACAAAGATGTTGAACAAGACAGGTCCCAGGACTGATCCCTGAGGGACTCTGCTTGTCCCTGACCTCCACTGGGACATGGAGCCACTGACAGCCACTCTCTGGGTGCAGCCATCAAGCCAGTTCCTTATCCATCCAGTGGTCACCCATCACACCCATGTGTCACCAGCCTGGAGACCAGGATGTGGTGCGGGACAGTGTCGAAGGCTTTGCTCAGGTCCAGGTAAATGACATCAGTTGCTCTCCCCTCAGCTATTGATGTTGTCACCTGCTCATAGAAGGCCATCAGCTTGGTCAGGCAGGATTTGCCCCTGGCCAAGCCATGCTGACTGTTCCCAATCACCTCTTCACTACTCTTCTGAGCCAGTAGTGCCTCCAGGAGGATCTGCTCCATGATCTTTCTGGGCACAGAGGTGAGACTGACTGGCCTGGAGTTCCCTGGTTCCTCCTTCTTGCCCTTTTTGCAAATGGGGGCAATATTTCCCCTTTTCCAGTCTGTGGGGACTGCCCCAGACTGCCATGACTTTTGAAATATTATAGGGAGGGGTTTAGCAACCTCCTCTGCCAGTTCTCTCAGCACCCGTGGGTGTAACCTGTCAGATCCCATGGACCAATCCAATCCAATCTGAATCTACCCATTTCTAGTTTTGCTCCATTCCCCCCTGTCCTATCGCTCCCTGACACCCTAAAAAGTCCCTCCCCAGCTTTCTTGTAGGCCCCTTCAGATACTGGAAGGCCACAATAAGGTCACTTCGGAGCCTTCTCTTCTCCAGACTGAACAGCCCCAACTCTCTCAGCCTGTCCTCATAGGAACATTGCTTCAGCCCTCTTCCAGGCAGTGGCTTCACCTAAGAGAGAGTACAAATCCTATCAATAAATTATACTGAGATGCACTACAAGTGGAAGCCACACTAAATATATCTGTGGATATAACTTCAAGTGCTATTCCTCTGCAAACAGGCCTATTACATTTTCCCTAGCAATTGATGTCATTGAGTCTCACTGTTAAGTCCCAACACAGAGTTCTCTTGCTGAACTCTTCCTTCTACAAATTAAAACAGCAAATGTAGGGTGTATTTTTCTACCTTGCTAGATAAATCACAGATTGGATCAACAAGCCATTGTAAATGCAATGAGCTTCAACAAGGCCAAGTGCCAGGTCCTGCACTGGGGTCACAGTAACCCCAAGCAAGGCTACAGGGCTGGGGAAGTATGGCTGGAAAGCTGCTGGCAGAAAGGGACCTGGGGATGCCCATGGACAAGCAGCTGAAGAGGAGCCACCAGTGTGCCCAGGTGGCCAAGAAAGCCAAAGGCATCCTGGCTGGGATCAGCAATGCTGTGTCCAGCAGGAGCAGGGAGGGAATTGTCCCCTGGCACTCAGCTCTGGTGAGGCCACACCTTGAGTATTGTGTCCAGTTTTGGGCACCTCAACACAAGAGAGATGTGGAGGTGCTGGAGCCAGGGCAGAGGAGGGCAAGGAAGCTGTGAAGGGCCTGGGGAATAAATCTGATGAAGAGCAACTGAAGGAGCTGGGGATGGTTAGATTGGAAAAGAGGAGGGTGAGGGGAGACCTCATTGCTGTCTACAGCTACCTGAAAGGACCTTGTGGAGAGGCTGCTGCTGGTCTCTTCTCACAGGTAATTAGTGATGGATCAAGAGGGAATGGCCTCAAGCTGTGACTGGGTAGGTTGGGACGGGACATTAGGAAAGAAAACTTTCCATCAAGAGTGGTCAGGGACTGGAATGTGCTGCCCAGGGAGGTGGTGGAGCCCCCAGGCCTGGCTGTGTTTCAAGGTGGTTTGGATGTGGTGTTGGGCATCTGGTTTTAGGGGGTGACCTTTGCAGAGTAGGGTTCTGGGTTGGACTTGGTGATCCTGAGGGTCTGTTCCAACCTGAATGTTTCTATGATTCTGTGATCTCCATCTAGAGACTAACTGGAGGCTGATGTGGGGAAATGTCATCTGAACAAACTGATTAGTGCCCCAGCACCATTACTACAGGAGTAACATTTAATGGCAGACCTTTCTTGTGCTGTTCCAGAAGAAAAAGCAAGTCCTGTTTGCATAAATGAATCAGGCAGCCTCATACCTGTGGAAGGGAGGAATTAATCTACATTGCAATTTGTATAACTACTTGGATGGGATGAGCATGGGGACTTGGTATGGGTTTGGAAAGTTAAGTTAGTACATAAGAACCATGTGTTTTCTTCTGCTTTTGTGCAGACTTGTTCAATGCAATGTATGGATGTGAAAGCTTTTAGATTTACCCTCAGGAATTTACAACCAATGAGCAAAAGCCAAAACAGGAGCATTAGACAGGACTTCTCCCATAGCCACTGCTGCAGAAAACTTACATGCCTGGAGGTTTATAAGGCCAGGCTGGATGTGGCTGTGAGCAACCTGCTGTAGTGTGAGGTGTCCCTGCCCATGGCAGGGGGGGCTGGAACTGGCTGATCCTTGAGGTCCCTCTCAACACTAACAATTCTATGATTCTATATCCATGGTAAAACCAATTGTAAAGCCAAGCTAGCACAAGGAATTTTGAGTTTTAGGATGCAACAGCATGAGATTGAACACATCTAAGTGCTGGGTTCTACACATTGGCCACAACAACCCCATGCAGTGCTACAGGCTGGGGTCAGAGTGGCTGGAGAGCAGCCAGGCAGAAAGGGACCAGGGCATAATGGTCAACAGTAAGCTGAACATGAGCCAGCAGTGTGCCTAGGTGGCCAAGAGGGCCAATGGCATCCTGCCATGTATCAGGAACAGTGTGGCCAGCAGGAGCAGCAAGGTCATTCTGCCCCTGTACACCACACTGGTTAGGCCACACCTTGAGTCCTGTGTCCAGTTCTGGGCCCCTCAGTTTAGGAAAGATGTTGAGATGCTGGAAGGTGTCCAGAGAAGGGCAACAAAGCTGGGGAAGGGTCTGGAGCACAGCCCTGTGAGGAGAGGCTGAGGGAGCTGGGGTTGCTTATCCTGGAGAAGAGGAGGCTCAGGGGAGACCTTCTTGCTCTCTCTAACTCTCTGAAGGGAGGTTGTAGCCAGGTGGGGGTTGGTCTCTTCTCCCAGGCAAGCAGCACCAGAACAAGAGGACACAGTCTCAAGCTGTGCCAGGGGAGGTTTAGGCTGGATGTTAGGAATAAATTCTTCCCATCAAGAGAGATTGGCCATTGGAATGTGCTGCCCAGGGAGGTGGTGGAGTCACCATCACTGGAGGTGTTTAGGATGAGACCAGATGGGGTGCTTGGTGCCATGGTTTAATTGATTAGATGGTGTTGGGTGATAGGTTGGACTGGATGTTCTTGAAGGTCTCTTTCAACCTGGTCTATCCTATCCTATCCTATCCTATCCTATCCTATCCTATCCTATCCTATCCTATCCTATCCTATCCTATCCTACCCTATGAAGATTCTTTCACTTATGCATAAAAAGCTATGGGAGATTCTTTCATAGAATCAATAAGGTTGGATAAGTCCAACCTGTCACCCAACACCTCATGGCTAAGTAAATCATGGCTCCAAGTGCCACGTCCAACCACTTCTTGATCACCTCCAGGGACGGGGACTCCACCACCTCCCTGGGCAGCACACACTTGTGTTCTTCCAGAAAACTCTAGCAGATATTGCACCAGTGTGGAACAACTAGACCACACACAGAGTGCTTGCTTCTACAGCCAGCCCCTACACAAGCTGCTGCCCTGTAAGGCACTGTAGTACCCTGTCTTTCCAGCATTCTTTATTCACACCACCTGGAGATGTGCTTCAGATGGGATTAGATGACTTCCCAAGGTCCTTCCAACCAGAACAATTCTATGATGCCTGCAGAGCATTAATAATTACATCAGGTGGCCATAATCTTAGTACCCTTCACAGGCAACCCATTTCCCAATTATTCCTTTTCACTGCAGGAGACTGCTGCACCCTCCTGCCTCAGCCAGAGCAGCTTAATGATTGGATGTATGAAGCAGGGAAGTATATGGGGTGGGGGGTGGGGGGTGGGGGGTGTACATATAATCTTCCATTTCCACATTCCATGTTTCTGAAACTTACTTTATCAGTCACATTGGTCTTAGAAATGTGTTCACAGGCTCACAGGATGTTAGGGCTTGGAAGGAGCCCAAAGAGACTTTTGAGTCCAACCCCCCCTGCCAGAGCAGGACCAGAGAATCCAGCACAGGTCACACTGGAATGCATCCATTCTGGGCTGGAAAGTCTCCAGAGCAGAAGACTCCACAACCTCTCTGGGCAGCCTGTTCCAGGGCTCTGTCACCCTCACAGTGAAGAAGTTCTTCCTCATGTTGAGGTGAAACTCCTGTGCTGGAGTTTATATCCATTACCCTTTATCCCATCCCAGGGTGCAACTGAGCAGAGCCTGTTCCTTTCTTCCTGACCCCCTCAGATATTGATAGACATTGATTAGATTCCCCTCTCAGTCTTCTCCTCTCCAGATTAACCAGGCCCGGGTCTCTCAGCCTCTCCTCACCAGGCAGTGCTGCAGTCCCTTCAGCATCCTTGGAGCCCTCCCTTGGACTCTCTCCAGCAGTTCCCTGTCCCTCCTGAACTGGGGAGCCCAGAACTGGATGCAATATTCCAGGTGAGGTCTGAGCAGGGCAGAGTAGAGGGGGAGGAGAACCTCCCTGGCTCTGCTGGACACATTCCTCTGAATGCCCCCCAGGATCCCATTGGCCTTCTTGGCCCCCAGGGCACATTGCTGTCCCATGCAGAACTTGTTGTCCACCAGCACTCCCAGGTCCCTCTCCCCAGGGCTGCTCTCTAGCAAATCCCCTCCCAGCCTGTACTGCTGCAGTTCACTTCAATAAAAATGACTTACTCTCTTATAGAAATGTAAGACAAATGACCCAAATCCTATAAATCATTAAAAAGGTGGGTTTTTTTCCCCCCTTACAGAATCCTAGGTTGCTTTTTTCCTCAGTAGCAAAAAAAAAAATCATCTCACTGTAAACAGCAACATTTTTGCCCAGGCTAAAAATTCTGTCTTAAAAATACACTAAATGAGGGACAGATGTTTAAAAGAGTGGACCTACAATGAAGTATTAAATATTGCTGGCAGAGTGAGTCCTCTGCTACAGTTTAGTCTCTTTTTTCACATAGGTATGTTTGTACAGCTGTGAAAGCAGCAGAAATGACTGTCTTTGCTCCAATATTAATATAGAAATCAATGAGAGGGGAAAAAAAGCACACCAGAGTGCTGAACAGATCAGACTATTGTTCATACATTTCATCATTAAATTCATTCACTTTTATAAACTCACATCAAACCCAAAGGGCTTCAGAATGGTTGGAGATGAGTAGTGTCCCCTTGAAGAGTGAATGGATTAGCTGTCTAAAACCAACCCCCACTTGTGTCAGAGGAAAACTGCAAGCCTCATTAAGAAGTTGAACTTGCTGCCTGATTTTAGGCTCAATGACAAAGTCCAGCCCACAGCAGAGAGAGAAAATCACAGAAGCACAGAAATATTCAGGTTGGAACAGACCCTCAGGAGCACCAAGTCCAACCATGAACCCTACTCTACAAGGCTCACCCCTAAACCAGAGCCCCAAGCACCACATCCAAACCACCTTGAAACACAGCCAGGCTTGGGGACTCCACCACCTCCCTGGGCAGCACATTCCAATCCCTGACCACTCCTGATGGGAAAAAAACCTTCCTCATGTCCAGTCTAAACCTACCCAGTTGAAGTTTGAGGCCATTCCTTCTTGTTAGAATAAACCTTTATTTAGAATAAACCGAACCAGGTTGGAAGAGACCTTCAAGATCATCATGTCCAACCCATCAACCAATCCAACACCACCTAATCAACTAACCCATGGCACCAAGCACCCCATCAAGTCTCCTCCTGAACACCTCCAATGATGGTGACTCCACCACCTCCCCAGGCAGCCCATTCCAATGGGCAATCACTCTTTCTGTATAGAACTTCTTCCTAACATCCAACCTGAACCTCCCCTGGCACAGCCTGAGACTGTGTCCTCTTGTTCTGTCACTAATTACCTGTGAGAAGAGACCAGCAGCAGCCTTTCCACAAGGTCCTCTCAGGCAGTTGTGGACAGCAATGAGGCCTCCCTCAATGGATGACCTTGTCTGGTACCAGTCCTGCAGCACTAGGATTAAAGCCCTTTTCCACAGGGACAGGTAGATGCTTTGGGGCCATAGGAGCAAAAGTGAGACAGGGCACGGAAGAGTGTTGGATCTAGGGTGCAGCAGATTTTTATGTTAATACAGGCTAAGCAGAAATGTGAAAGGCAAAGTGATAACACATCCAACAGAAAAGCAATCATAGAATAGAATAGAATAGAATAGAATAGAATAGAATAGAATAGAATAGAATAGACCAGACCAGACCAGACCAGACCAGACCAGACCAGGTTGGAAGAGACCTTCAAGATCATGATGTCCAACCTATCATCCAACACCACCTAATCAACTAACCCATGGCACCAAGCACCCCATCCAGTCTCCTCCTGAACACCTCCAATGATGGTGACTCCACCACCTCCTTGGGCAGCCCATTCCAATGGGCAATCATTCTCTCTGTGTAAAACTTCTTCCTAGCATCCAGCCTAAACCTCCCCTGGCACAGCTTGAGACTGTGTCCTCTTGTTCTGGTGCTGCTTGCCTGGGAGAAGAGACCAACCCCCATCTGGCTACAACCTCCCTTCAGGGAGTTGGAGAGATCAAGAATGTCTACCCTGAGCCTCCTCTTCTCCAGGCTAAGCAACCCCAGCTCCCTCAGCCTCTCCTCACAGGGCTGTGCTCCAGACCCCTCCCCAGCTTTGTTGCCCTTCTCTGGACACCTTCCAGCATCTCAACATCTTTCCTAAACAGAGGTGCCCAGAACTGGACACAGGACTCGAGGTGTGGCCTAACCAGTGCAGTGTACAGGGGCAGAATGACTTCCCTGCTCCTGCTGGCCACACTGTTCCTGATACATGGCAGGATGCCACTGGCCCTTCTGGAGAACCTGCAGCCTTGATCTAGGAACTGTGGGATTGAACTTGGCAAATTTATAAGCATGGTAGGAGCTGCTCACCACTGTACATTCTTCTGGTGCTCCCACAGGAGGAAGGGAAAAGCACATGCCAGTAGCATTTAGTTTTGGATCTCCTGCTACATTCAAGGTTCCACTTCTGTCTACTAGTGTGGTGGCTCAGAGTTCCAAAATCAAACATCACAAGTTCATGCTCCTGGCCAAATTCTGTCTCAGCCTGTGCTCCATTGACTTGAGCACTGAGCAAGCTGTGATCATCGTAATCCTGACAAAGTGATGCCTATTTCAGCTTGCAGCCCATCTGGAATGAGGGAATGGCTATGGGATGTCAGAAGCTCAAGTTGTTTTACTGTGGCCTACTTAAAATCTCAATAATGAAACCCTTCTACTGTTCAAAGCAATAAGGAGAGGAAATGTTACCAAAAAACTGCATCTGTTATTACATCAATTGTGCAGGACTAGCTTAGGCCTTTGGGGGCACTGGGGAAAAGGGAATCAATAGAATGGAATGGAATGGAATGGAATGGAATGGAATGGAATGGAATGGAATGGAATGGAATAGAATAGAATAGAATAGAATAGAATAGAATAGAATAGAATAGAATAGAATAGAATAGAATAGAATAGAATAGAATAGAATAGAATAGAATAGAATAGGTTGGAAGAGACCTTTGAGATCATTGTGTCCAACCTATCACCCAACACCACCTAATCAACTAAACCATGGCACCAAGCACCCCATCCAGTCTCTTCCTAAACACCTCCAGTGATGGTGACTCCATCACCTCCCTGGGCAGCACATTACAATGGCCAATCTCTCTTGCTGGGAAGAACTTCTTCACCATATCCAGCTTAAACCTCCCCTGGCACAGCTTGAGACTGTGTCCTCTTGTTCTGGTGCTGGTTGACTGGGAGAAGAGACCAACCCCCACCTGGCTACAACCTCCGTTCAGGGAGTTGTAGAGAGCAAGAAGGTCTCCCCTGAGCCTCCTCTTCTCCAGGCTAAGCAACCCCAGCTCCCTCAGCCTCTCCTCACAGGGCTGTGCTCCAGACCCTTCCCCAGCTTTGTTGCCCTTTTCTGGACACCTTCCAGCAACTCAACATCTTTCCTAAACTGAGGAGCCCAGAACTGGACACAGGACTCAAGGTGTGGTCTAACCAGTGCTGAGCACAGGGCACAATGACTTCCCTGCTCCTGCTGGCCACACTGCTCCTGATGTAGGCCAGGATGCCATTGGCCCTCTTGGGCCCCTGGGCACACTGCTGCCTCATGTTCAGCTTGCTATCAACCAGTCCCCCCAGGTCTCTTTCTGCCTGGCTGCCCTCCATGCACTCTGTCCTCTGTAGGCATCTAATAATCTTTGTTCCAAGTTCCTGATGGGCTGCTGAGGAGGGAGAAAAGTTGATTAAGACCACCAAAACCCACAAAACACTCTTCAAAAGTGGGGAGGGGGGGGGAGGATGGTAGAGGGAAGAATTAATACATAAATAGAAGGAAAAGCACAAGAAGACAAAATATGGGGAAGGAGTTGGCATGCTGGCCAGCCTGCTCAAGAGGCAGAACACTAGCACAGATGGGAATAGAAACAAACCCCACAGGCTTACAGCCAAACAGCACAGCTCCTGCTCAGTACACTAATTCCTTGGGGTGGAGTTTAGAGGTAGACTTCTTTCTACTCTCTCCTTAAAGCCCCAAAATGAGCAAAAGCCAAAAAAAAATCCACAAGTGCACACAAAACAAACTGAAGATGTCACCACCCCAAGTGGAATGTGATTCCCAGCCTCCAGAAAGTTCCTTGTGAACTGGTCCTTACTAACTGTGCAGGTCCTACCCAGCTAGGAACCCACAGAATGAAGCTCGAGCTCCATGAGAGGGCATGGCCTGAAGCTGTGCCAGGGGAGGGTTGGGCTGGATGTTAGGAAGCACTTCCAGATGGAAAGGGGAATTAGGCACTGGGATGGACTGCCCAGGGTGGTGGTGGAATCACCCTCCTGGAGGTGTTTAGGGAAAGATTGGATGTGGCACTCAGTGCCATGGTCTCATGGGTGTGGTGGTGTTAGGTTATAGGCTGGGCTTGGAGAATCATAGAATCACAGAATTGTCAGGGTTGGAAGGGACCTCAAGGATCAGCCACTTCCAACCCCCCTGCCAGGGGCAGGGACACCTCACACTACAGCAGGTTGCTCACAGCCACATCCAGCCTGGCTGCAAACACCTTCAGGGATGAGGCTGCCACCACCTCCCTGGGCAACCTGTGCCAGTCTCTCACCACCCTCATGGGGAACAACTTCTTCCTAACATCCAATCTGAATCTACCCATATCTAGTTTTGCTCCATCACCCCCAGTCCTATCTCTCCCTAACACCCTCAAAAGTCCCTCCCCAGCTTTCTTGTAGTCCCCTTTAGATACTGAAAGGCCACAATTAGGTCTCCTCAGAGCCTTCTCTTCTCCAGACATGATGATCTCAGAGGTCTATTCCAGCCTCAACAATTCTGTGTGATCCTGTGAATGCATCTAAGTAACTAACCTTGAAGAGGTGCCCACTGCAGTGCTGGGAGTCACTCAGCACAGAGAGGACTATTTGCAGGGTCAAGATCAGTGTTTACAGAGACTGCAGCTCACAGCCACAACCACAGCTCTGTAACCACAGCTCTGTAAGCATTGCTTACGGATGCCCAATGCCAGCACACGGGGCAGTGGTGGAAGCTGAGGCAGAGGAAGTGCCATGGAAACAGGAGGAAGATTTTTTTTTTCCCTGTGAGGGTGACAGAAGACTGGAAGAGGCTGCCCAGGGGGGTTGTGGAGTCTCCCTCTCTGGAGATATTCAAGACTCAAGATATTGAGACTCCTGATCATGTTCAGAGAAGGGCAACGAGACTGGTGAGAGGCCTTGAGCAGAAGCCTTATGAGGACAGGCTGAGGGAGCTGCGGTTGCTTAGCCTGGAGGGAGAAGAGGAGGCTCAGGGGAGACCTTCTTGCTCTCTCCAACTCCCTGAAGGGAGGTTGTAGCCAGGTGGGGGTTGGTCTCCTAGGCAACCAGCACCACAACAAGAGGACACAGTCTCAAGCTGTGCCAGGGGAGGTTTAGGCTGGAGGTGAGGAGAAAGTTCTTCCCAGCAAGAGAGATTGGCCCTGGGGATGTGCTGCCCAGGGAGGTGGTGGAGTCCCTGGCCCTGGAGGTGTTCAAGGGGGATTGGATGTGGCACTTGGAGCCATGGTTTAGTTAGTCATGAAGTGTTGGGTGACAGGTTGGATTTGATCATCTTTGAGGTCTTTTCCAACCTTATTGATTCTATGATTCTATAAGACCTGCCTGGATGTGTTCCTGTGTGATCTGCTCTTGGTGATCCTGCTCTGGCAGGGGGTTTGGACTGGATGATCCCTTGAGGTCCCTTCCAGCCCCTAACATTCTGTGATTGCTGCCGTGGTGGAGACATACTATGCCCCACCAGCTTCACCAGACTTTCCCCAAACATGGGGTCCCAACTGTGCATGCCTGGTGACACAGGCATGAAACAACATTGCCACAGTGGCCAGCACAGCTCAGCACATAAGGAAACAAAGAAAGCTCTCATCCTTCTGGTTAGACAAAAAAACCCCAAGGGTAATAAAACATGGGGAGGAAGGGTGAAGGGGGGGTGGGGTGGGGGAGAATAAAAACAATCTCTGAGTAGAAAACCAGGATAAATTCATTGACTAAATTATTTACTGGTATTATTCATTTAGTTTCAATTACAGTCCATCCATTCTACCCACCATCTATATTAAATTATAATAAATTCTTCTATTATAACTTGGCTTCATGCCTGCTGATTTACAATAGCTTATTTATTCAGAAAACAAAAGCCTGATGCTGTGCAACCCTCCACAAGGTTTAGACATGCACACCTGGGCATCCCCAAAAGACATTTTCTGGTTGAGAAACTCGTTCCTTTTCTAAAGGAGAGGAGAAGGAGCATATTGTGCTTAAATTGCTACCAGATATTTCAAGCAGGAAGGTATCAGAGTAATCTCTGAACAGAAATGTCCTGCTGCTTTCCTGAAGAGTATGGCTTATGTCCTGTACCAAATACTCAGATGCAGTTCTGAGGAGATACACATTCCCTTCACCCTTCAGCTCTCTCTTCTGAGCAGATGTTTTGGGATACTTCTAAATGAGAAACGTCTTGTTCCAGTTTACCACATCATCTTTGACACTCACTAAGATGGGAGTCACTTGAGAATTAATTGCAGTAGGATGAAGAAAGAAAGGGGGGGGGGGGGGGGGGGGGGGAACCCAGAACCCACAAAGGTAGCTTTTTAATGTAATACACATAAAGAAGCTAACTTTCCACAGCAAGATGGAATGATTATTTGTTAGGCATCCCATCTGCCCTGGGATAAAATAAGCACAGCTTAAAGCTAAAACCTCAGTTTCCACAGGAGCACAGGATGATTATTTGTTAGGCATCCCATTCTGCCCTGGGATAAAATAAGCACAGCTTAAAGCTAAACCCTCAGTTTCCACAGCAAGATGCAATGATTATTTGTTAAGCATCCCAATCTACCCTGGGATAAAATAAGCACAGGTTAAAGCTAAAAGGTCCAGAGAGAACAGCAGGGAAAGCATGCAATTGAGTCAAGAGTTTACAAATATGAGGCAACTGCTCACCTTCCTCCCCCCTTTCCCATACTCCTGCAGCCACTATGCCAACAGCCTGAATTGATTTACATGGCAATTTCTACATCTTCCTTGACTTCAGCACAGCATGGATCATATGGTGGAGAAAAAGCAGAAATCAGTAAGGAAAGAGGTGAGGGAAACTGACTTTTTAACATTTTGACAGCATTCTATGAACCAGCACTACAAAGCAAGAGATAACCAAAGTCTGTTTCACTAGGGGCAACTGTTGGAGCAGCGGGATGTGGGCCAGTTTCTACACATGTGGGCAACTGGAAAGGCTTAAGTTAAACCATCTGGGTGGGGAGATAGAGCAGGTCCAGAGGAGGGCAGCTCTGCTATGAGGACAGGCTGAAGGAGCTGGGGGTGTTCAGTCTGGAGAAGAGAAGGCTCTGGGGAGACCTAATAGCAGCCTGCCAGTACCTGAAGGGGGCTACAGGAAGGCTGCAGAGAGACTGTTTGCAAAGGCCTGCAGGGACAGGATGAGGGACAATGGCCTTAAACTAGAGCAGAGCAGATTGAGATTGGATGTTAGGAACAAGTTCTTTACTGTGGGGATGGCGGAACACTGGAAGAGGTTGCCCAGGGAGATGGTTGAGGCTCCTTCCCTGGAGATATTGAAGGTGAGGCTGGATGAGGCCCTGGGCAACCTGATCTAGTTGGGGATGTCCCTGCTGAGTGCAGGGAGGTTGGACTGGATAAACTTTGGAGGTCCCCTCCTGCGCAGACTATTCTATGATTCTACAATTCTATGCAATGCTTTGAACAGGACAGATTTGTTCTGTGCCTGGCAGAAGATCAAAACCAGCACAGAAGATATCAGCATACAAAAAACTCCACTGCCATTTTGCACACTCATTTCAAGAACCTGAGACCACCTCAGGCACAGCCACTTCAGATCCTCAATGACACAAGAATCCAGGCATTGTACCAGCAAGAGGAAACCAAGGTGTGCTCTTTCCCTTTCTGCTCTGTAGGAGTAGCTGTTACAGTTCAAAGGGGGAACTTTAGCCTAGTGCCTGACTGCAAACACTGGAAGTAAAACTATTACCATTGGATACAAAAGAAGAGTAATGCTAAGGTCTATACAATTCACTGGATTGCTAATGGAGATACAGAGCAGAGGCAGAAGCAGTTCTTGCTGCCTTTTTTTCTTCTGTCACTTCTGCTTGCAACTTCTCTCTCTCTCCCTCATGGCCTTGCCAGGGCATCTCTGTTCTGACTTCTGTGTGAGGTAACAGGAAGGAGGGAAGGAGTGGGGCAGGAGGTGAACAGTCCCCCTGGATCCATCCAGGGGAGTCTGAGGAGTTTCTGTGTTGTCTGTAAATGGTCAATATCCATCTACTGTCCAGCTGTTGGATATTCTGTACCTATTCATTGCATTTCATATTTCTAGAGTTTAGGTTGCTTGTAAACAGAGCTTCATTCGCTTCCATCCCACACTGAGCTAAGCCTGGTGATTTATTTGGGGGGGTAGTTTCCCCAAATTAGTTGGGGGGGTTGGTTTCAACCCACCACAGGAGCACAGGAACTCCTTTTGCTAACATCAGGGTGCTGCGCTGTGCTGTAAGTGCTTTTACTGCAAGTGCTTTTACAACCCTGAAAACACACTGGCACTAATTCCACGGAGTTTCATGCCCAATGTCTGCTCCTATTAAAGGGCAAGCATGTACTTCAAAACCATAATTCACTTAGCTAGTTAGCAGAGCCAGTATTATGTGGGTAAGCTTGATATATCTCTGCTCCTAACCTATCAGAAAGCAATTTATGGAAGCTAATAAATTACAAATGAATTGTCTCCAGCAGTGACATATTTCACAATAAATGGATGCTCTTTGATCACCACTGACTCTGCTAGGCCCTAATTAATTTTTATACAGAACTTTGCTATTGCCCCTGCAACAGATTTTATACACAAGACTAACCAGCCAGCATTTTCAGCTGGGCCTTTGTCTTTTCATCTTCCAACCAGGTTAAAAATTCACAGGATTGGAGTTGTTTATGGCACTGCTTGCTTCACCTGTGCCATTTGAGTTTCTGGACCCCAGCAGGCACATAATGGATAGGGACACATCCAGTTTGAGGGCTAGCTTGAGGACTGGCTCTAGACCTGGTGACCATTCATGGAAACAAATTCCTCTCTATCTCTTAATTACTTTTTATGCAGAGCAAAGTACTTGAATTGCAATCTTCTGAGGCAGGAATAGAGCCAATTGATGCTGCTGTTTGAAATGGCAGGGGAGGTGGCATGGAGTAGCATTTTGGCCTTGAATTTACTGAGGTACTGTCACCTCCTATACCAGAATCTATCTTCCTGTGGCAATGACCAGGAACCTGGTAAAAAACATCAACTCCTGGGGTACTGTCACCTCCCATACCTGAATCTATCTTCCTGTGGCAATGAACAGGAACCTGGTAAAAAACATCAACTCCTGGGGTACTGTCACCTCCCATACCTGAATCTGTCTTCCTGTGGCAATGAACAGGAACCTGGTAAAAAACATCAACTCCTGGGGTAATGTCACCTCCCATACCTGAATCTGTCTTCCTGTGGCAACGAGCAGGAACCTGGTAAAAAACATCAACTCCTGGGGTACTGTCACCTCCCATACCTGAATCTGTCTTCCTGTGGCAATGAGCAGGAACCTGGTAAAAAACATCAACTCCTGGGGTACTGTAACCTCCCCCCCACAAATCTATCTTCCTGTGGCAATGACCAGGAGCCCTCAGAAACCATCAACTCCTGGGGTACTGTCACCTCCCATACACAAATCTGTCTTTCTGTGGCAATGACCAGGAGCCCTTAAAAAAACATCAATGAGAGCAATAGAGAATCTTTAATTCACTCTGGATGATCTAGGCACAACTTAGTTTCAGATCCTGATTTGTAGATTCTGGGACAAGATTGAAGGGAAAAAAAATAAGAGCAAGAGGGAGGTAGAAGGCATCAGTCTATGGAGAAAAGCAAAGAAAGAATGAAGAGACTGACCACTGCCACTATTTGCCTCATGCTTTAGCACAGTACCTACATTCTCTTGAGAGCAGTGAAGGGGAAAAGGAGCTGGGGGTCCTGGTGGATGGAAGGTTGACCATGAGCCAGCAATGTGCTCTTGTGGCCAAGAAGGCCAATGGCATCCTGGGGTGAATTAGAGGGGCTGTGTTTAGCATAGTGAGAGATGTTCTCCTCCCCCTCTACTCTGCCCTGGTGACACTGCACCTAGAGTACTGTGTCCAGTTCTGGGCCCCGCAGTTCATGAAGGACCTCAGGGAACTGTTTGAAAGAGTCCAGCACAGAGCCACAAAAATGGTGAAGGGAGTGGAACATCTTCCTTGTGAGGAGAGCCTGGGGGAACTGAGGGCTTTTGGAGAGGAGGAGCCTGAGAGGTGACCTCATTGCTGCTGAGAAAGATGTGCAGGGTGAGTGCCCAGAGGCTGGAGCCAGGCTCTGCTGGGTGATGCCCAATGCCAGCACAAGGGGCAGTGGTGGAAGCTGAGGCAGAGGAAGTGCCATGGAAATAGGAGGAAGAATTATTTCCCTGTGAGGGTGACAGAGCCCTGGAAGAGGCTGCCCAGGGGGGTTGTGGAGTCTCCCTCTCTGGAGACATTCAAGACCTGCCTGGATGTGTTCCTGTGTGATATGCTCTAGGTGCTCCTGCTCTGGCAGGGGAGATGGACTGGATGAGCTTTCAAGGTCCTTTCTGGTCCCTGGCATTCTATGATTCTGTGATTCTCTTCACTTGGGGGACTAATACATAATTAAAAATTCTAAGTGATTAGGAAAAAAAACCCATTCTACTGTCTTAACTAATCTTCCTCTGTCTTTAGTCATTCATGTAGAAAGTTCTAAAGCTCTTTGCATGTTTTTGAATAGCACCATCACTGCCCTTGCTTACAGGTAATAATCAATTCCATCTGTCCACTGTTAATCTCTGAAATGCACTTCAGCTATGAATCATAGAATCATAGAATAAAGAGGCCAGAAAGGACCTCAGAGATCATCAAGTCCAACCTATTACCTAATACCTAACACCTCCTGACAACTAAACCATGTCTCCATGTGCCACATCCAATCCCCTCTTGAACACCTCCAGGGATGGTGACTCCACCACCTCCCTGGGCAGCACATCCCAATGGACAATTACTCTTTCTGGGAAGAAATTTCTCCTCACCTCCAGCCTAAACGTCCCCTGGCACAGCTTGAGACTGTGTCCTCTTGTTCTGGTGCTGCTTGCCTGGGAGAAAAGACCAGCCCCCACCTGGCTACAACCTCCTTTCAGGGAGTTCTAGAGAGCAATAAGGTCTCCACTGAGCCTCCTCCTCTCCAGGCTAAGCAACCCCAGCTCCCTCAGCCTCTCCTCACAGGGCTGTGCTCCAGACCCCTCCCCAGCTTTGTTGCCCTTCTCTGGACACCTTCAATAGTGTCAATGTCCTCCTTGAATTGAGGGCCCCAGAACTGGACACAGTTCTCAAGGTGTGGCCTAACCAGTGCTGAGCACAGGGCACAATGACCTCCCTGCTCCTGCTGGCCACACTGTTCCTGATGCAGGGCAGGATGCCATTGACCTTCTTGGCCACCTGGGCACACTGCTGGCTCATGTTCAGCTTGCTATCAACCAGTCCCCCCAGGTCCCTTTCTGCCTGGATGCTCTCCAGCCACTCTGACCCCAGCCTGGAGCACTGCATGGGGTTGTGTAGAACCTGGCACTTAGATGTGTTAAATGTCATTCTGTTGGACTCCACCCGTCTGTCCGGTCCGATATGACAGTGAGTAAAAGCATGCAGAAATGAAATGAACATTCTGGGTTGTGGGGTGGGGATTATTTTGTTGGGGTTTTGTGCACATACAGACCATAGATGATCTTTTATGTTAAATGCTGAAAAAAATTTAAATGCTCTAATACAGACATCAAGTCAGTGCAATGGGAACCAAATGGGAGGAATGGGACCCAGATGGTTGGAATGGGTACCAAAAACTCCAGGCATGGCCATGTACAGCGCACACTGGAGCCTGGGGATGTGCCACCCAGGGAGGTGGTGGAGTCACCATCACTGGAAGTGTTTGAAAACATCCTGGATGAGGCACTTGGTGCCATGGTTTAGTTGATTAGATGGTGTTGGGTGAGAGGTTGGACTTGATGATCTCAAAGGTCTTTTCCAACTTGGTTAGTTCTGTATTGCAACTGGAACCTTCCCAATGAAAGAATGGTTGGAAACTGTTAACTGTGTCAGTGCAAACATCTTGGCCTCTTACCTCTGAGGAATGGGTGTGGGGGAGGAGTGCATCATTTACTTAGTCAATACAAAAGCCTTTGAGCCATATAGCATGAAAAGAAGTTAAAAAAGTCAAATGGAACAGTGGGGAAGCAATCAGAAATTTGTAAGATCATACAGAACATCAACAGTGGAAGCAGAAGACACTGTTGGAAGATGGTAACACAGTAAGACCCAAACCCAGAGCCAACACCATCAGGCACTATACAGGATGAATGTGAGCCAGCAGTGTGCCCAGAGGGCACAGAAGGCCAAGGGCATCTTGGCCTGGATCAGGAGTGGTGTGGCCAGCAGGAGCAGGGATGGAATCCTGCCCCTGTGCTCAGCACTGCTGAGGCCTCACCTCCAGCACTGTGTGCAGCTCTGGGCCCTCACTGCAAGAGAGAGCTTGAGGTGCTGGAGCAGGTCCAGAGGAGAGCAACCAGCCTGGGGAAGGGACTGGAGGGAAAGGCTGATGAGGAGAGGCTGAGGGAGCTGGGAGTGTTCAGCCTGGAGAAGAGGAGACTCAGGGGAGACCTTATCACTCTCTACAACTACCTGAAGGGAAGTAGTAGTCAGTGGGGGTCAGGCTCTGCTGCCAGGCAACTTGTGACAAGATGAGAGGGCATGGCCTGAAGCTGCTCAGGAGGTTTAGATTGGATGTTAGGAAGCACTTCTTCCCAGATAGGCACTGGGATGGACTGCCCAGGGAGGTGGTGGAGTCACCATCACTGGAAGTGTTTAAGAAAGATTGGATGTGGAACTTGGTGATGTGGTGGTGTTAGGTCATAGGCTGCACTTGATGATCTCAGAGGTCTATTCCAGCTTCAATAATTCTGTGATTCTCTTTCTTTCTCTTTTTCTCTCTTACTTTCTTTTCTTTCTTTCTTTCTTTCTTTCTTTCTTTCTTTCTTTCTTTCTTTCTTTCTTTCTTTCTTTCTTTCTTTCTTTCTCTTTCTCTCTTTCTCTCTTTCTCTCTCTCTTTCTTTCTCTCTTTCTCTCTCTCTTTCTTTCTACCTTTCTTATTAGAAGGTTAAAACTATGAAATATCAAACTACTGCAAAACAGAGGAACAGAGATGATAAATCCATAAGCCACAAAATGCTTATGGCTAAATAATATCCATCTGAGTTTGAAGTCAGTGACCCAACTGATACACTTGCTGATGGCAAAGAGTTTGAAAGAGGTGGCTAGGCTCTAGTGAAGTAATAGAATAGATCTAAGTAAATCTCACATGACAAAGAAATGAAAAGCATCTGCTAAGGATCCAACTTGTTTGTTGTCTGACATCAGCCACGGGAGAGCTTCCAGTGTATCAGCCCTGCCCTTGCTGGCAGGTGTTGCTGCAATTATTCAGAACAATTAGAAGTGATGTTTCCAAAAGCACAGAGATGACAGGGCCAATAAACAAGCCAAGGATGATACTGTCAACAACTGGAGTGGAAGCATTTCTCAGAAACCCTTTGAGGACCTATGCAGCCTAATATTTTAATGCCAGACACCAGGGCTGCAGATTTTACAGCTGAAATTTTGCATGTGAAATAATATCATCCTCCATGACTGATGTCACTGAAATCCCCAGAATAAGCTGGGTTTTAAAACACTTACTCTACTATGGAATAGAATCATAGCTTGGCAAAGAGAAATGCACAGCTTGAGACTGTGTCCTCTTGTTCTGGTGCTGGTTGCCTGGGAGAAGAGACCAACCCCCACCTGGCTACAACCTCCCTTCAGGGAGTTGGAGAGAGCAAGAAGGTCTCCCCTGAGCCTCCTCTTCTCCAGGTTAAGCAATCCCAGCTCCCTCAGCCTCTCCTCACAGGGCTTGTGCTTAAATTTTGCATGTGAAAAAATACCATCCTCTATGACTGATGCCACTGAAATCCCCAGAACAAACTGGGTTTTAAGACACTTACTCTACTATGGCATAGAATCATAGCTTGGCAAAGAGAAATGCACCCTAGAGAGAACATGCCAGATAATCACAGAATGGTCTGGGTTGGAAGAGACCTCCAAAAATCTTCTAGTTCAACCTCCTGTGCAGTCAGCAGGGGCATCCTCAACCAGGTATTTTCAGAGAGCATGTATAGGAATGTATTCATTTATTTTAGACTCATGAGATGATTGTAACATAAATATTAATTATTTTAAAACATAGTAAACTATCACAGAAGCACAGAAACATTCAGGTTGGAAAAGATCCTCAGGAGCACTAAGTCCAACCCAGAACCCTACTCTGCAAGGGTCACCCTTAAACCAGATCCCCAAGTACCACATCCAAACCACCTTGAAACACAGCCAGGCTTGGGGACTCCACCACCTCCCTGGGCAGCACATTCCAATGGCAAATCACTCCTTCCATGAAAAAATGTTTCCTAATGTCCAGTCTAAAACTACCCAGTGGCAGCTTGAGGCCATTCCCTCTTCTATCACTAATTACCTGTGAGAAGAGACCAGCACCAACCTCTCCACAAGGGCCTTTCAAGTAGTTATAGAATCATAGAATCACCCAGATTGGAAAAGACCTCAGGCACCATCAAGTCCAATCTATTACCTAAGACCTATCACCTCATGACAACTAAACCATGGCTCCAAGTGCCACATCAATTCCTTTTATGAACACCTCCAGGGATGGTGATGCCACCACCTCCCTGGGCAGCACATTCCAGTGGCAAATTACTCTACCTGTAAAGCAATTTCTCCTCCTTGAGACTGTGTCCTCTTGTTCTGGTGCTGCTTGCCTGGGAGAAGAGACCAATCCCCACCTGGCTACAACCTCCCTTCAGGGAGTTGCAGACAGCAAGAAGGTCTCCCCTGAGCCTCCTCTTCTCCAGGCTAAGCAACCCCAGCTCCCTCAGCCTCTCCTCACAGGGCTGTGCTCCAGACTCCTCCTCAGCTTTCTTGCCCTTCTCTGGACACCTTCAAGTGTCTCAACATCCTTCTTAAACTGAGGGGCCCAGAACTGGACACAGGACTCAAGGTGTGGCCTAACCAGTGCTGAGTCCAGGGCAGAATGACCTCCCTGCTCCTGCTGTCTATTGTAGACAGCAATTAGATCTCACTCCAGCTACCTCTTTTTCAAACTAACCATCTCCAGCTCCTTCAGTTGCTCTTCATCAGATTTATTCTCCAGGCTCTTCACAGCTTCCTTGCCTCCTCAGTACTGGCTCCAGCCCCTCCACATCTCTCTTGTATTGAGGTGCCCAAAGCTGAACACAGTATTGGAGGTATGGCCAAACTATGACTTTAGAACCCCAGAATTTTCAGGAAATGTGGACTTTCACTAACACTGACATTATTTTTCACTTGGATTAACTAACTGGATTAGTCTCATTACAATTTTTCCTCTCCCTTTGTGGAAGATTTCCAGCATTTATTACTCTTTCTGTGGCTGTGTTCCAGCTTAAAAAGCATTAACCTCAGCTGTGATGTTGACATGTCAGGTATTTCAATAGACTTCCAGTACAACTATAGCTACAATAGTCACCTACCCAGCATGCAGGCTGCCTACTCTGTAGATCAACAGCAAACACAGCATAGATTTACCTAATCCTAAAATCATCCCTTCTGTTGCATTAACAGACTGCACCTTGCAATCCCAATTGCATCAGGAGATTTTAGGGAACATTCTTGGAATTCTGTCTGCTTTACAGTATGGTCTCTGGCCTGATGTAAGTTGCATGCTTAATTCATTCATAATTTTAAGAGATCTCACAGGATCACAGGCTCACAGGATATTAAGGGTTGGAAGGGACCCAAAGAGATCATAAAATCCACCCCCCGTGCCAGAGCAGGAGCATAGAATCCAGCACAGGTCGCACAGGAACACATCCAGATGGGTCTGGAAAGTCTCCAGAGAGGGAGACTCCACAACCTCTCTGGGCAGCCTGTTTCAGTGCTATGGGACCCTCACAGTGAAGAAGTTCCTCCTCAAGTTGAGGTGGAACCTCCTGTGTTGTAGTTTCCATCCATTGTCCCTTGTCCTACCACAGGGTGAAACTGGGCAGAGCCTGTCCCCTCCCTCTTGACCCCCAGCCCTCAGATATTTATAGACATTGTTTAGATCCCCTCTCAGTCTTCTCTCCAGACTAAACAGACCCACGGCTCTCAGCCTCTGCTCCTAGGGCAGTGTTGCAGTTCTTCAGTCATCCTGGTTGCCCTCCATCGGACTGTATCCAGCAGATCCCTGTCTCTCTTGAACTGGGGAGCCCAGAACTGGATGCAATATTCTAGGTGTTGCCTCACTAAGGCAGAGTAGAGGAGGAGGAGAACCTCCCTTGAAGTCTTCAGCATCTGGTATTCCCAGGTGGTCTCTCATTGGAGTACTAACCAGGTCTGACCCTGCTTAGCTTCTGAGATCAAAGCTTGGTGAATGAGTGAGGGAGTGAGTTAGTTAGTTAGCTAGCTGGTTAGCTAGTTAGTCAGTTACAAACTTTTCATCTTTCTATCTACTTTGAACTCTGGCTAAGAAAACATTTATGGAAAAAGAAACAAACTGGACATGATAAGACTTGCATCATTTTGAACTATTAAATTACTGCTCACAGAAAGCAACCAAGAAGTGTATTGGCTTCTGCCCTGCCTCGTGGCCCTGCATTCCCTTGATTTGTGATCTTGCTGACTTCAGTAAACTCTACATCAAAGCAAAATTCTCATCTAGAATCACAGAATTGTGAGGGCTGGAAAGGACCTCAAGGATCAGCCAGTTCCAAGCCCCCTGCCATGGGCAGGGACACCTCACACTGCAGCAGGTTGCTCACAGCCACATCCAGCCTGGCTGCGAACACCTCCAGGCATGAGGCTGCCACCACCTCCCTGGGCAACCTGTGCCAGTCTCTTACCACCCTCATGGGGAACAACTTCTTCCTAACATCCAATCTGAATCTACCCATTTCTAGTTTTGCTCCACCCCCCAGTCCTATCACTCCCTGACACCCTCAAAAGTCCCTCCTCAGCTTTCTTGTAGCCCCCTTCAGATCCTGGAAGGCCACAATTAGGTCTCCTCAGAGCCTTCTCTTGTCCAGACAGAACAGCCCCAACTCTCTCAGTCTGTCTCCATAGGAGAGGTGCTTGAGCCCCCTACATTTCATGGAAAAGCAGAACTCCAAAGAGACAGCTACCTTTACTTCCTTTGAGTCAGAGAGCTAGGCTAGACTCCCCTGGCAAACATGCCTGCTTGTTTCAATGCTGTATTGTGGAGACATCATCTAGAGGCCTGGACTCAGCACCAGGAGTCAGTCCCTCCTGCCTGGCACATTTTAAAGAGTGCTGGCCCAGTACCAGCAGAGTAGCCACTGTGTAATTAATTTTTCTCTCTCCCCTCTTTGAATAATTAATTTCTAATTGTTGGTATGCTTAGGGCTGAAAGTTAATTACGTGTTCAAGTCACTTAAGCCAAGATTAAAGGGCACCAGTTCCTGGTGTGCCCAGAATAAGTTGCTTAACACATTCTCAGCTTTCATCTTAAAACCATGCATGTTGTCCTTTCCCTACAGGAATGAAGCATTAACAGAGAATGTAAAAATCTCCTCAGGATACCAATTGCTATTAAGTAGTAGATACTACTTAGTTCTGAAGAGCCCTAAGGAGGGAAAAAAAAGTTAAGATGCAGCTAGCTGGCAGAAATACTTTTAAAACTGCATGACAGGAAGTGCAGACCAGGCAAGGACAGGATGGGATGAAAAGTGGTTTGGCAGGAGTGACACAAGGGAATGCAGCATTTGTTTTATAATCACAGAAACACAGAATTGTCAGGGTTGGAAGGGACCTCAAGGATCAGCCAGTTCCAACCCTCCTGCCATGGGCAGGGACACCTCACACTACAGCAGGTTGCTCACAGCCACATCCAGCCTGGCTGCAAACACCTCCAGGCACGAGGCTGCCACCACCTCCCTGGGCAACCTGTGCCAGTCTTTCACCACCCTCATGGGGAACAACTTCTTCCCAACATCCAATATGAATCTACCCACTTCTAGTTTTGTTCATTTCCCCCAATCCTATCACTCCCTGACTCCCTAAAAAGTCCCTCCCCAGCTTTTTTGTAGCCCCCTTCAGATCCTGGAAGGCCACAATTAGGTCTCCTCAGAGCCTTCTCTTCCCCAGACTGAACAGCCCCAACTCCCTCAGTCTGTCTCCATAGCAGAGCAGCTCCAGCCCTCTGCTCATCCTCGTGGCCCTTCTCTGGACAGCTTCCAGCACCTCCAGATCCTTCCTGTACTAGGGGCTCCAGAACTGGACACAGTGCTCCAGGTGTGGTCTCAGCAGAGTGGAGTAGAGGAGGAGAATCACCTCCCTTGACCTGCTGGCTATGCTAATGACTTTAAAGTACATTTTCTTCAGTTACAAGTTTAAAACAAACAAAACCCAACCACAAGAGAAATAATAAAACAAGGCACCAAGTTGTACTTCTAGCAGCCTGCTTTACAAAGCACACCTGGAGCCTGACCTGAAAGTCACGCTGCATGCTCTGTGGCTCACATTAGAAAGCAATGAACAAGTTTGTTGATGATCAACAAACCAGAATAGAATCCAGCTCATTTTCTCATACCATTGTAGAGCAAATAAAAAGGTCATCAGTATTTATTTTTAAACTAAGAAAGGCAGATGTGTCTTGGAATAGAGACAGAGTTGGTGTCTCTGGAGAATCATAGAATCAATCAGGTCGGAAAAGACCTCAGAGATCATCAAGTCCAACCTATTACCTAAAACCTAACACCTCCTGACAACTAAACCATGGCTCCAAGTGTCATATCCAAGCCTTTTTTTGAACACCTCTAGGGATGGGGACTCCACCACCTCCCTGGGCAGCACATTCCAATGGACAATTACTCTTTCTGAGAAGAATTTTCTCCTCACCTCCAGCCTCACCTTCCCCTGGCACCAACCCCCTCCTGGCTACAACCTCCCTTCAGGGAGCTGTAGAGAGCAAGAAGGTCTCCCCTGAGTCTCCTCTTCTCCAGGCTAAGCAACCCCAGCTCCCTCAGCCTCTCCTCAGAAGGATGATAGCATTTGTGCACAGTAATTTTGTGACCATATATGCACTTTGCAAACAGTTCCCCTGTTGCAGAACATCCTAGCTGGACTTGTTCAAGACTGGGAAAGTGGCTGCATTTTAAATATCCACCTCCAGTGGGCATGCAATTTCCTTCTTTTCAAACTGCTGGAAAGGGCTGCAGGAAAGCTCTTTGCAGTGATCTTGTACCACACAACTGTTTCTTCATCTTCCAAGTAAAGGAGGATGGCACCAGGGAGAGTGAGAGCCAGCTTGCCCACACTGTTGCCTTCACTCACATGACATTGCTTTCAGAGGGACAGCCTGTAAAGCTGAAGCAATGCAGCTGGGGAACTGAAGACAGGAGAGAGAGTGCTCTGAAAGCCCCTCTGAACACGGAGGGGAGGGACACCAGGTTTGAACTTAGCTTAAGAGACTGGCCGAGACAAGGTCAGCCCTGAGCACAAGGGTAATCCCTTCTAATTCATTCCATGACTGTGCTGAGAAGACCTCACCTACTCTAGTGTGAGGTGTCCCTGCCCATGGCAGAGGGGTTGGAACTGGCTGATCCTTGAGGTCCCTTCCAAGCCTGACAATTCTATGGTTCTATAATAAAACATGAGATAAAAGCTATGTGGTGGGCTGAAAATTCCACACCCCACTCCCCTCAACATTAACTTTGCCAGACCAGCTCAGCTGGGAGCAAATGAAAGCCGTATTTACAAGCAAAGCTACACTCTACAATGGCATGCAATGAATATGCACAAAATATCCAGGAGTTACAATAGTTACAGGTATTTACAGTTAATAAACAGCACAAGGACCCCCCTGGTCAAAGACCAAGGGAAGCTACTGGCTTCTCCCTCTCTGCCCCCACTTCTTCCTCTGTACAAAAGGGAGAAGAGGCAGAAGCAGAGAAGTTAATACCAAAGCAGTGCAGCCAAGGTCAGGCAGAAGCAAGTTAGTGTCTCTCCCAGAGTGAAGCAGCAAGAGAAGAAGAGAAATTGTTTTGGGACAACTAGTTTTAGTCCCTTATCTCTTCCAATGGGATTGGTGAGAACTATCATTGTTTTTTATGCCCAATAGTGATTTATTTACAGTTTACTACTTTTCTGCTCAAGATGTGTGAAACATTTTTAAAGGCACAGCCTAAAGCTGCCACAAGCTGCTCTCAAGCCCATGGTGAGCCTGTGCACTACATGATGATGAGAGGAGTATCAGCTGGCACTTGCCTGGCCCCACTTTTACTGCCACGAGACAGCTACAGGCCACACATCTACTAAAGCAACCAGAACTACATTACCTATGCCACAGCCTCATTAGATGGGCAGTTTCCAGCCCAAGGAGAAAGGAATTATCCCAAGTGAAAACCATCCTGCGTAAAGGGTACGCACAGCATCTCACCTTGCACACTCACCTCTGCAGGTACCAGGAGCTCTTGAGCAGCTGCTGCCTAACCCTCAGGACTGCAAAGGGCTGCCTCCCAACTGCACCATGGGCCAGTCTCTAGATCCACTGGCCAGGAAAGGTGCCAGCAGAACTGGCTTCTTCTGGAAGAAGGCAACGAGCGGGACTCTGGGCAATCCACCTCTGAGCCAATCTGAGCCAGGTTTCAGTGTGCTGTCAAAGGCTCTCCCAGCATCAGGAGGAAGAGCATTTTAGCACTCAAGAGAAATTAATTAACAAGAGCAAGGGTTCTAAACTCCCTAATTCACGGGTCCTGCGTTAATGATTAGCTGACCGAAGTAGCTGCCCAGTTGGTAATTTGATTCATTGGGAAGGAAAAGGCACTCTATGGACCTTGAAAGGCTTCAGCAGCACTGTGTGTCCCAGGTCACCCTGCTTCCCCCTGCCTTCACCAGCTCCTTGTCAAGCTCAATTTGCCAGCAAGGCTCTGACAATAAACACAAAGATAGATTTCAAGGATGGGAGGCAAAACTCTTGCTGGATGTCAGATGAGCTCTTGTAGTGATGAAGTATAAAGGAGATGCAGGGTTGGAAAGGGTTGGGCTTTTTGGTTTGTTTCTGTGTTATTCAATTGCCATCCTAATGTATTTTACCTTGACCATTAATAGTTTATATCACAGAATCACAGAATGTTAGGAGCTGGAAAGGACCTTGAAAGCTCATCCAGTCCAACCCCCCTGCCAGAGCAGGAGCACCTAGAGCAGGTCACACAGGAACACATCCAGGTGGGTTATGAATATCTCCAGAGAGGGAGACTCCACAACCCCCCTGGGCAGCCTCTTCCAGTGCTCCATCACCCCTCACAGGGAAAAAACTGTCACATGCTGCTATGACTGCTAAAAGTATACACAAAAACACCCCTTGGAAGTTGAAAGATATTATTTGTGGATTAAGAGGGGGAAAATGAATGGTCTGCTAAACTGTCTAGATACTGATATCTAATTTTCCAAGTCAAAGCACCAGGACAATGCACTTGTTAATTAAAAGTCACACTTTACACTTATGCTTTCTGAGGGGGGCTGAAATACAGTAAATTATCTCCAATTCACTGGCTTATTTTCATTTTTACAGAAGCCATGGTCCCACTTCAGTGCCTTGGCACATAGTGCAGCAGTGTAAATGTTATCTTGACCTTAAGAGACAGATTTCAAACATATGGCCTGTGGGCCAAGTAGCAGTCTGGACCACAAAGGATTAAGAAAAAAACAGAATAGTTTGCCCTCTGTTGCAAGGACTCACTCTTGAGTGCCAGTTTCACATAGGGAGCAACAGGCTGAAGTATTACAGTTTGCATTTGGGAACAGCTGCCTGATTCTTCCTCTGTTTGGTTGATGTTTGAAGCTCTGTTCTTTTGTCAAGGTCGTACAGGCTGAAGTCTGCCCAAGACAGCATCTAAACTAAAAAGCACATTGAAGGCTCCATCTCTTCTCACTTGCTGTACAGCCAAGGGTTTGTGCATTTGTAACTGCTAAACTGCAAGAATCACAGAATTGTCAGGGTTGGAAGGGACCTCAAGGATCAGCCAGTTCCAACCCCCCTGCCATGGGCAGGGACACCTCACACTACAGCAGGTTGCTCACAGCCACATCCAGCCTGGCTGCAAACACCTCCAGGCATGAGGCTGCCACCACCTCCCTGGGCAACCTGTGCCAGTCTCTCACCACCCTCATGGGGAACAACTTCCTAACATCCAGTCTGAATCTACCCATTTCTAAGCTTTGCTCCATCTCCCCCAGTCCTATCACTCCCTGACACCCTCAAAAGTCCCTCCCCAGCTTTCTCATAGCCCCCTTCAGATGCTGGAAGGCCACAATTAGGTCTCCTCAGAGCCTTCTCTTCTCCAGACTGAACAGCCCCAACTCCCTCAGTCTGTCCTGCTCAAAGCATTGCATAGAATCATAGAATGGTCTGGGCTGGAAGGGACCTCCAAAGGTCATCCAGTCCAACCTCCCTTCCAGACAGTGGTTAAGCACTGGTTAAAGCCTTACTTAAATAAGACTGGACTTCCTGGGGGGGGGTGGGGGGGAAATGATAAAGGTCAGTGATCAAGGAACTCTGTGCCCACAGACAGAGTCGTTTGTAAGCACAAGTGCACCTGTTCCCAGGCTAAGCAGCATTTCCTTTGGACATTAAATTTTCTGATGGTATCTAAACAGAACACAGTTGATGTAATCACTGTTCCTCAATCCTAGGGGAAATTCAGTGAGAAACACTTGTAGTGATTTGCAAATACCAATCCAGCTGCAAAAGCCAATGCTCACAACCTATAACAGAATCACAGAATTGTCAGGGTTGGAAGGCACCTCAAGGATCATCCCTTTTCAACACCCCCTGCCATGGGCAGGGACACTTTCCCCTAGATTAAGTTTCACAGAGCCACATCTTCTGGACATACTCCTCCTTAAGTGTCCTTTCCTGTGAAGCCTTCCTTGCCATCAGTTTTGTAAAACCACTGGAAGGTAGCTTCAGCTTCACTCAGCCTGGGTGTTCCCAGCACCAGAACAGGAGGACACAGTCTCAAGCTGTGCCAGGGGAGGTTTAGGCTGGATGTTAGGAAGAAATTCTTCCCAGAAAGAGAGATTGGCCATTGGAATGTGCTGCCCAGGGAGGTGGTGGAGTCACCATCACTGGAGGTGTTTAAAAGCAGCCTGGATGAAGCACTTAGTGCCATGGTTTAGTTGATTAGATGGTGTTGGGTGATCGGTTGGGCTTGATGATCTTGAAGGTCTTTTCCAACCTGGTCTGGTCTGGTCTATTCTATTCTATTCTATTCTTATTCTTATTCTTATTCTTATTCTTATTCTTATTCTATTCTTATTCTATCCATCCTAGCACGTAACCCCATGACAACCTTCCCAGGCATGCTAACCATAGCCAAAAAAAAACCTCCAACACATTAACCCCTGCAACATCCACTGCTGTCACAAGTTCCTCCTGACACAAAGTGTTGAAGAGGCAGTGTGGGACTTTTCAGTTAAGTTAGAAGTTTAATAGAATTAACCAGGTTGGAAAAGACCTTCAAGATCATCAAGTCCAACCTATCACCCAACACCATCTAATCAACTAAACCATGGCACCAAGTGCCTCATCCAGGCTCTTCTTAAACACCTCCAGTGATGGTGACTCCACCACCTCCCTGGGCAGCACATCCCAATGGCCAATCTCTCTTGCTGGGAAGAATTTCTTCCTAACATCCAGCCTAAGCCTCCCCTGGCATAGCTTGAGACTGTGTCCTCTTGTTCTGGTGATGGTTGCTTGCCTGGGCAAAGAGACCAACCCCCACCTGGCTACAACCTCCCTTCAGGGAGTTGGAGACAGCAAGAAGGTCTCCCCTGAGCCTCCTCTTCTCCAGGCTAAGCAACCCCAGCTCCCTCAGCCTCTCCTCACAGGGCTGTGCTCCAGACCCCTCCCCAGCTTTGTTGCCCTTCTCTGGACACCTTCCAGCAACTCCACATCTTTCCTAAACTTTTCTCACTCTGGTCCCAGCAGGCAATTGGAGTTTCCATGGATAATCCCAGCAATGGGAGAGAAAATCTCTGCCTCAAAGGTGACCCTTTAGCACAGAGTTCACCAGTCAGTAAGCTCACGTGCCATTAAAGCAGCTCTCTGTGGGGCATAGGAAAGGAGAAGAAAACTGCCTCACAATGAACAAAAACCCCTACAAAACTCATACATGGTTGCACCAAGATTTTTATGAAGAGCTCACATTCAAACCAGAGGCTATACTCTTCCCTGCAGTGAAACCAGCAATATCTGCACTTCTGATGTTATTCTTCATGGCATCCCGAAGAATGTCACTTAAATATGGAAGAGAGAAAATGTTTTAGTATTTAAATGTTTCTAAAGCAAAAAGCCTCCCTCACTGTAAGGTTGCCTGGATACTGTTCTACATAGATTCAGAGAATGGTCTGAGCTGGAAGGGATCTCCAAAGCTCATCCAGTCCACCCCCCTCTGCAGTCAGCAGAGACATCCCCAAAGAGATCAGGTTGCCCAGGGCCTCATCCAGCCTCACCTTCAATATCTCCAGAGAAGAAGCCTCAACCTCCTCCCTAGAAACCTGTTCCAGTGTTCTGCCACCTTCATGGTAAAGAACTTCTTCCTAACATCCAATCTCAATCTGCTCTGCTCTAGTTGGAAGCCATTGTTCCTCATCCTGCCCCTGCAGGCCTTTGCAAACAGTCTCTCTGCAGCCTTCCTGTAGCCCCCTTCAGGTACTGGCAGGCTGCTATTAGGTCTCCCTGGAGCCTCCTCATCTCCAGGCTGAACACCCCCAGCTCCCTCAGCCTGTCCTTGTAGCAAAGCTGCTCCAACCCCCTGATCATTTTTGTGGCCCTCCTCTGGACCCTCTCCATCAGGTCCATGTCCTGCATCAGCTACTCCACGGCACTGCACACAGTTGCAGTTTACAGTCCCTGATTATCAATGAGACATTTTCTATACCCATTATCAATACATAAACCACATTAAGACAGGGTAATGATATACACAAACAGGCAATTACTGGAGAACAGTTTGTGCTCTGTAAGACCACAGAGGTTTGCCAGTGGAAAACCACTTGCATGTCTGTCATAATAAAAGGCAGGGGAATAGTAAAATACAATGACAGTAATAACTGTCAAGGCTGGAATATACACTCACAAGAATGGAACTGAAGATATGGATTACTGCCTAGCAAACTACTGCATCCAAACTCATCCTGCTAGGTTCCTTTTCAACAAGTATACTTCCTCTCACTTCTTAGGTATTGCCTTTTGGCATGGATACTAGACCCACAAACCCACAGAATGTTAGGGGCTGGAAGGGACCTCAAAAGCTCATCCAGTCCAACCCCCCTGCCAGAGCAGGAGCACCTAGAGCAGGTCACACAGGAACACAGCCAGGTGGGGTTGGAATATCACCAGAGAGGGAGATTCCACAACCCCCCTGGGCAGCCTCTTCCAGTCTTCTGTCACCCTCACAGGGAAATAATTCTTCCTCCTGTTCCAATGGAACTTCCTCTGCCTCAGCTTCCACCACTGCCCCTTGTGCTGGCATTGGGCATCCCCCAGCAGAGCCTGGCTCCAGCCTCTGGGCACTCACCCTGCACAGCTTTATCAACAGCAATGAGGTCACCTCTCAGGCTCCTCCTCTCCAAGCTACAGAGCCCTCAGGCTCTCCTCATAAGGAAGATGTTTCACTCCCTTCATCATTTTTGTGGCTCTGCACTGGACTCTTTCAAGCAGTTCCCTGAGGTCCTTCTTGAACTGAGGGGCCCAGAACTGGACACAGTACTCTAGGTGCAGTGTCACCAGGGCAGAGTAGAGGGGGAGGAGAACCTCTCTCAACCTACTAACCACAGCCCTTCTAATCCACCCCAGGATGGCCTTGGCCTTCTTGGCCACAAGAGCACATTGCTGGCTCATGGTCATCCTTGCATCCATCAGGATTCCCAGGTCCTTTACAACTTCACTGCTTTCCAGCAGGTCATACCACCTTCAAACAGAAGCATAGATCAATTTGGGTAAGGGGGAGGACAAAATAGGAGGCCTCAGATTGAATTTATCATTTACTTACAAGCCTTAAAGAGATGTGGCAGTGCTCTCCTCTCTAAAATTCACTGCTTATACAGCAACCAATTCTTGAAACATTTTAGCCCCACTGTTCATGGTACTGGAATATCTCCACAATGAGGGAATTCCCCAGACAATTAGCATTATTAGTGTTAATTATCCATATAATGCACATTTCTGTCTCACCTGTTGCATTTCCCAAGGTTGTTTCTTAATGTTTCCAGTGTTTGTGTCTTCTAACCCAAAATGTGGTATGCATGATACACATAGGAAAGGTGTATCTACAACTCCCTGAAGGGAGGCTGTAGCCAGGTGGGGGTTGGTCTCTTCTCCCAGGCAGCCAGCACCAGAACAAGAGGACACAGTCTCAGGCTGTGCCAGGGGAAGTTCAGGCTGGAGGTCAGGAGGAAGTTTTACACAGAGAGAGTGATTGCCCATTGGAATGTGCTGCCCAGGGAGGTGGTGGAGTCTCCATCATTGGAGGTGTTTAAGAGACTGGATCAGGCTCTTGGTGCCATGGTTTAGTTGATTCAGTGATGTTGGGTGATTGGTTGGGCTTGATGATCTCAAAAGGTCTTTTTCAACCTGGTTAATTCCATGCTTCTCTGAGATTCTGGGATTCTGTGAAATAATGATCCCTGGAGGTGTTTAAGCCCAGGCTGGATGAGGCTCTGGCCAGGCTGATCTAGTGTGGGGTGTCCCTGCCCATGGCAGGGGGGCTGGAACTAGATGATCCCTGTGGTCCCTTCCAACCCCTGACTGATATTATGGTATGATGACACTATGCTCTTTAATTATAGACATCTTTTTCTACAGTTTCTCACACAGACTGCTTTTCCTACCTGGAAACCACCATTGTTCTTACTTACTTAGTGAGTCCCCAGCAGATAGTGGCTCATGTTACGTGCCCCATTCATGTAAAACATTGGCATATAACAAGTGAATTTAAGCATCACAGTACATTAGAGGTTGGAAGGGATCTCAAGAGTTCATAAAGTCCAAGCCCCCCTGCCAAAGCAGCATCACCCAGGGCAGGCCACACAGGAATGAATCCAGGTGGGGCTGGAAAGGCTCCAGAGAAGAAGACTCCACAACCTCTCTGGGCAGCCTGCTCCAGGGCTCTGCCACCCTCACTCTAAAGAAGTTTCTCCTCATGTTGAGCTGAAACCTTCTCTGGTCAAGTTGGTCTCCATTGTTCCTTGGCTTATTGCTGTGCAGCACCCAAAAGAGCTTGGCCCCCTCCCCTTGATCCCCAGCCCTCAGCTATTGACAGACATTGATCAGATCCCCTCTCAGCCTTCTCTTCTCCAGACTAAACAGCCCCAGGGCTCTCAGTCTCTCTTCACAGAGATTCAATGTGAGCCCTCTCTTGCATTTCCTTTTATTTGTTAGTTTGACTCTGGAGCTTTAAGTTTTTTTAACACACTTTTGTTTTCAATCCATATTCATTATGAGCCTAACACCCTCTGGAGTTGCAAGCCACCCTCCCACTCCCCCCTCCCCCCAAAAAAAAAAATCTTCAGCTGGTGCCAAAGTCTACATTTTCCTAACTTAAAGAAGTAATTCCAAGGCTGTCAACTGATAAATTTCATTGGGGGAAACACTGTGTGCTTTAAGCAACACATTAATCTTCTCTGAGTTAAGCACAGTAAACATCAACCTTGAGTTGCACAGGTTTCTTGCTGCCAGGAGAGAGGTTTTGGAAGAATTATCCCCCCCCACACCACCACCTTTTTAGGCAACCTGGCTTTTAAAATTACACCCTGAAACATGCAAACAAAGAAGACTAATGAACTCAGCAGCCTGCATGCATCCAGGGGGCTGTTGAAATAGATACTGTGAGTAATGGAAAAAGGTTCATTTTTCAGCAGCTGGAGGGAGCTGCCTGAGTGAAGGTAGGCAAGGGAGAATCTCTCTTTCACCTTGGCTATAAGCTTGCTGTAAGCAAGCATTTCCCTTCTGTTATCAGGGAATATCCTGCAGGGGTATGTGTTCTATGTCACTTTGAGCCATTAATGAAGGAGGGGGAATTCTTCTCTCCTAATAACCCACTCAGCTCTGTATCATAGAATCACAGAATCAATAAGGTTGGAAAAGACCTCAGAGATCATCCAGTCCAACCTCTCACCCAACACCTCATGACAACTAATCCATGGCTCCAAGTGCCATGTCCAATCCTTTTTTGAACACCTACAGGGATGGTGACTCCACCACCTCCCTGGGCAGCACATCCCAATGGCCAATCTCTCTTTCTATGAAGAATTTCTTCCTAACTTCCAGCCTAAACTTCCCCTGGTGCAGCTTGAGACTGTGTCCTCTTGTTCTGGTGCTGGGTGCCTGGGAGAAGAGACCAACCCCCACCTGGCTACAACCTCCCTTCAGGGAGTTGTAGAGAGCAGGAAGGTCTCCCCTGAGCCTCCTCTTCTCCAGGCAAAGCAACCCCAGCTCCCTCAGCCTCTCCTCACAGGGCTGTGCTCCAGACCCCTCCCCAGCTTTGTTGTCCTTCTCTGGACACCTTCCAGCAACTCCACATCTTTCCTAAACTGAGGAGCCCAAGGTATTTCTTCTCTGATGCTAATTGACCTTTTCAAGCACACTGCTAAATGAAGAAACCACCTGACAGTCCTGTGTAACCGTATACAAACCCCCTGCACACAGCACATCCTTACACAGCCACAGCATGTACCCAGCTCTCCATGCAGTGCCCTCAGAGGGCAGTGAGCTGGCCTGGGCTCTGGAGGTAAGAGTGACACTAAATCAATTACTTACCCTCAAATGTCTTGCTTTAAATCTATTGCTTCCACCTGGCCATAAGGCAAAGCAGGTCTGCTATGGCTCACCCAGAGAAGATTAAGCTTGACAAGAGAGTTTTATTTGACGTTGCTTAAATAACAGAGACCTGAAAGAGAATTGCCCTTGGTTCAGCCAAGATTTCTCTCACACTCCCTCCTCTCTGTCCCTCTCTTCCAGGCCTGCTACGTAGTGGTCTATAAATATTGGCCCCAACACTTGCTCAGTGCTTTCCTAGCCCGTGGCATGGGTCGGTGTTACTGTACACCACCGCATGGCTCAGATGAACTTCTCAGCTGCTCAGACAAAGCTATGGATGCTCCCCACCCCTGCCTGCCTGCCTGCCTGCCTGGAAATACTGTGCTGCTGCCAGCTCTACAGATGCTGCAGGCCTTTCCTGCAGGCCCAGCTCAGCACTTGGGGCTTGTTTGGGGGGAGGAAAAAAACAAATAAAAAGAAAAATACTCTGGGGTTTTGGGAGTTTTGTTTCTTTTTTTCAAGCAGGTGGAAAAATCACAGAGGGAGGAGGAGGAGGAGGAGGAGGGACTTTTGTTTCAGCCTCCTTCACAGTGCACATCCACATACCATTTAGCTGTGATTAGGTGGATGTCACAACATTCTCAAGAAACATTTGCTGCAAAGCAAGACCTGCAAACTGGTGCTGCTGCTCTGGCAGGGGGGTTGGACTGGAGGAGCTTTGGAGGTCCCTTCCAGCCCCTACCATCCTGTGATTAGGACTATGTAAGTACTCTCAGTCTGATGAAATGGACACATTAATGGCAGCAGTCAAGCACTTTTGGTGCCAGACTCCTATTTAATCACATCTGTCCAGTCGGTCGAGGTCCCTCTGCAGAGCCCTTCTACCCTCTAACAGACCAACATCTGCTCCCAGCTTCGTGTCATCTGCAAACTTGCTGATGACTGACTCAATGCCCTCATCCAGATCATCAATGAAGATGTTAAAGAGGATAGGGCCCAGCACTGATCCCTGGGGGATGCCTGGTGGATGTGGGGCTGGCTGTGGATGTGGTCTACCTGGACTTCAGCAAGGCCTTTGACACCGCCCCCCACAGCAAACTGCTGGCCAAGCTGTCAGCTCGTGGCTTGGACAGCAGCACTCTGTGCTGGGTTAGGAACTGGCTGGAGGCTGAGCCCAGAGAGTGGTGGTGAATGGTGCCACAGCCAGCTGGCAGCCAGGCACCAGTGGCGTCCCCCAGGAGTCAGTGCTAGGCCTCATCCCCTTGAACGTGTCCAGAGAAGGGCAACAAGGCTGGGGAGAGGCCTTGAGCACAGCCCTGTGAGGAGAGGCTGAGGGAGCTGGGGTTGCTTAGCCTGGAGAAGAGGAGGCTCAGGGGAGACCTTCTTGCTCTCTCCAACTCCCTGAAAGGTTGTCGTAGCCAGGTGGGGGTTGGTCTCTTCTCCCAGGCAACCAGCACCAGAACAAGAGGACACAGTCTCAAGCTGCAGCATGGGAAGTTTAGGCTCGAGGTGAGGAGAAAGTTCCTCCTAGAGAGAGTTATTAGCCATTGAAATGTGCTGCCCAGGGAGGTGGTGGAGTCCCCATCCCTGCAGGTGTTCAAGAGGGGATTGGATGTGGCACTTGGTGCCATGGTCTAGTCATGAGGTCTGTGGTGACAGGTTGCACTTGATGATCTTTGAGGTCTCTTCCAACCTTAGTGATACTGTGAAAATGCACAGCATGACAGTAAATATAAGACATCTGAGGGGACAGGAATCCACAGTTCTGCCCTGCGATAAGTAGGACTTTCAAAGGTTGAAAGTCCTCCCAAAAAAGCAGAATCACCATCTCTGTGAAGCTCCTGAGACACTGGGCTCTTAATAAGAGATTCCATGAAGTGGGAAACTGAGGGAAATTGAATGGATCATCTCCCTTGTGAGGAGAGCCTGAGGGAGCTGAGGGCTCTGTAGCTTGGAGAGGAGGGGCCTGAGAGGTGACCTCATTGCTGTTGCTAAAGATGTGCAGGGTGAGTGCCCAGAGGCTGAAGCCAGGCTCTGCTGGGTGATGCCCAATGCCAGCACAAGGGGCAGTGGTGGAAGCTGAGGCAGAGGAAGTGCCATGGAAACAGGAGGAAGAATTTTTTCCCTGTGAGGGTGACAGAACCCTGGAAGAGGCTGCCCAGGGGGGTTGTGGAGTCTCCCTCTCTGGAGATATTCAAGACCTGCCTGGATGTGTTCCTGTGTGATCTGCTCTAGGTGCTCCTGCTCTGGCAGGGGGGTTGAGCTGGATGAGCTTTTGAGGTCCCTTCTAGCCCCTAACATTCTGTGACTGTGAAAAGTAGACGACAAGACCACCACAAACAACCCTGGATTTGAGCAGTGTTCTTTTATACTTTTATAATTAATCTACTTTTGTAAATATACTTTCACTTTACTTCCAAATTCTGAGTAAGTGTGGGAAATTCACTCCTTGGGGTGAAGTTCCAAAGTGTTGTGTGGCACAATCCAAACTACAACAAGAGTACACCACGAGTGCAGATAAACACCCTGCCTTTAATCAAAACATGAGCTGGCATAACAGGGAGGCTCTGCCCAAGGCAAGCATAAACCAAATCATAACTGCATTAACACCAAGAGCTACAGGAGTTTGCTTTATATTAAAATTGGCATCTTTTGAAGGGAACTTACCATCACAAATTTTACCTTGCCAATCACAGCCTGGGCTGCATCCAAAGCAGCATTGCCAGCAGAGCCAGAGAGGTGCTTCTGCCACTTTGCTCTGCTCTGCTGAGACCTCACCTGCAGTACTGTGTACAGCTCTGCAGCCCTCAACACAGGAAGGACATGGAGCTGATGGAGAGGGTCCAGAGGAGTGACACAAAAATGATCAGGGGCTTGGAGCAGCTCTGCTACGAGGACAGGCTGAGGAGCTGGGGGTGTTCAGCCTGGAGAAGAGGAGGCTCCAGGGAGACCTAATAGCAGCCTGCCAGTACCTGAAGGGGGCTCCAGGAAGGCTGGAGAGAGACTGTTTGCAAAGGCCTGCAGGGACAGGACCAGGGACAATGGCTTCAAACTAGAGCAGAGCAGATTGAGATTGGATGTGAGGAACAAGTTCTTCACCATGAGGGTGGTGGAACACTGGAAGAGGTCACCCAGGGAAGTGGTTGAGGCTCCTTCCCTAGAGATATTGAAGGTGAGGCTGGATGAGGCCCTGGGCAACCTGATCTATTTGGGGATGTCCCTGCTGACTGCAGGGAGGATGGACTGGATGACCTTCTGGCCTGGATCATTCTATAATTCTCTGATTCTAACTCAGCATCTTCTAGCCCTAGAATCATAGAATCAGAATGGTCTGGGTTGGAAGGGATCTCCAAAGATCATCCAGTCCAACCTCTCTGCAGTCAGCAGGGACATCCTCAACTAGATGAGTTTGCCCAGAGCCTTACCTTGAATATCTCCAGGGATGGAGCCCCAACACCCACCCTGGGCAACCTCTTCCAGTGTTCCACCACCCTCATAGTAAAGAACTTGTTCCTAACATCCAACCTAAATGTGCTCTTCTCTAATTTGAAGCCATTGTCCCTCGTCCTATCCCTGCAGGCCTTTGCAAACAGTCTCTCTGCAGCCTTCCTGTAGCCCCCTTCAGGTACTGAATCATAGCCAACAGTTTGTGAAATAAGAATAAAAGCTCAGGAAAAATGTGAACATATTACTACTGATGCTTTCTGCTTGCCTTTAGCACACCCAGCAAGCATCCCTTTAACAATGTGATGATTGTTCTACATCACTAAGCTCTTAAGTCTTTAAAATCTTCAAATGCAATTTGGTTTGCTCCCACTAATAACAGAAGATCATAGGATTACTTAACATATGCCAACAACACCATAATGTTTAAAAGGCTGTCCTAGTTAGATAAAGTAATCCCAACAGGACACAGAACTGTAGTCAAAGAATCACAGAATGGTCCAGGCCAGAAGGGACCTCCAAAAGTGATCTAGTCCAAAGAATATGGACCAGAAGAGTACCAAAGTCCCCTTTCAGCAAGATGAATAATACTTAAGTATTATTATTGAGTGCTATGGCTTGGACAGCAGCACTCTGCTCTGGGCTAGAAACTGGCGGGAGGGCAGAGCCCAGAGAGTGGTGGTGAATGGTGCCACAGCCAGCTGGCGGCCAGGCACTAGTGGTGTCCCCCAGGGATCAGTGCTGGGCTCCATCCTCTTCAATATCTTCACTGATGATCTGGAGGAGGGCATTGAGTCCATCATCAGTAAGTCTGAAAACGGCACCAAACTGGGGGCAGGAATTGATCTGTTAGAGGCTAGGAGAGCTCTGCAGAGCTATCTTGCCAAGCTGGACAGATGGGCAGAGTCCAAGGGCATGAGACTGAACACATCCAAGTGCCAGGTTCTATACTCTGGCCACAACAACCCCATGCAGAACTACAGGCTGGGGTCAGAGTGGCTGAGAGCAGCCAGGCAGAGAGGGACCTGGGGATACTGGTTGATGGTAGGCAGAACATGAGCCTGCAGTGTGCCCAGGTGACCAAGAAGGCCAAGAACATCCTGGCCTGCATCAAGAACAGTGTGGCCAGCAGGAGCAGGGAGGTCATTCTGCCCCTGTACTCAGCACTGGTTAGGCCACACCTGGAGTCCTGTGTCCAGTTCTGGGCTCCTCAGTTTAGGAAAGATGTTGAGTAGCTGGAAGGTGTCCAGAGAAGGGCAACAAAGTTGGTGAGGGGTTTGGAACACAAGCCCTGTGAGGAGAGACTGAGGGAGCTGGGGTTGCCTAGCCTGGAGAAGAGGAGGCTCAGGGGAGACCTTATTGCTTTCTACAACTACCTGAAGGGAGGTTTTAGCCAGGTGGGGGTTGGTCTCTTCTCCCAGGCAACCAGCACCAGAACAAGAGGACACAGTCTCAAGCTGTGCCAGGGGAGGTTTGGGCTGGATGTTAGGAAGAAATTCTTCATAGAAAGAGAGATTGGCCATTGGGATGTGCTGCCCAGGGAGGTGGTGGAGTCACCATCACTGGAGGTGTTTAAGAGGAGACTGGATGAGGCTCTTGGTGCCATGGTTTAGTTGATTAGATGGTGTTGGGTGATAGGTTGGACTTGATGATCTCAAAGGTCTTTTCCAACCTGGTCTATTCTATTCTATTCTATTTCCTAGTTTGGCTGGAAGAAAAAAAAAAAATAGAAAAAAGACAGTGCTGCTGAATGAAGTATCCTGGGAAGAGAAAGTCAGCAAGAGTGAAAGAACCAAGTTATTTGGGAAGGAGTGAAAGGAATGCAGCCACGAGTAAGAAAAGTATTAGAAGGAAAAATTCTTTCCAGTAATGCTATAAAAGTGAAAGATTGTAGCAGGCACTAAAATCCAAACTGTGCCCAGAAGCCTGGAGTCCTGCAACCATACACCAGTGAAAATCATGAAAAATATTCCAAATATTCTCTGTGTTTTATAAGCATCTCACTCTGCTCTCTTTGATCCCACCAGCTAGCCATGCCAAAGGCTCTGAAACCACAAAAATGCCTTTAAAGGTCTGCAAGATTATTTTTAAATCATTTGAAAGCTACCTGAACATCTTGTGCCTCTACCAACATTCAAACACCTTCTACCAAATGTCATTCCCATATGAGAATCTAGATCTGTGTCTCCATGCTGCGTTATGGTTTTATTCCATAGAATCACAGAATGGTCTGGGCCAGAAGGGACCACCAAAGCTCAGCCAGTCCAACCTCCCCTCAGTCAGCAGGGACATCTCCAACTAGATCAGGTTGCCCAGGGCCTCACTGAGCCTCACACTGAATATCTCCAGGGAAGGGCCACAACCATCTCCCTGGGCAACCTCTTCCAGTGTTCCACCACCCTCATGGTGAAGAACTTCTTCCTAACAACCAATCTAAATCTGCTGTCCTCTGTGGGGATTGAACACCTCCAGCTCCCTCAGCCTGGCCTCATAGCAGAGCTGCTCCAAGCCCATGATCATCTTTGTGGCCCTCCTTTGGACCCTCTCCATCAGCTCCATGTCCTTCCTATATTAACAGCTCCAGACATGGACACAGTTCTCCAGCTGAGGTCTCAGCAGGGCAAAGTGGCAGAATCACCTCTCTGGCTCTGCTGGCAATGCTGCTTTGGATGCAGCCCAGGCTGTGATTTGCCTTCTGTGCTGCAGTCTCACCCTGCCTGCTCCTGTCCAGCTTCTCATCCACCAGCAGCCCCAAGTCCTTTTCCTCAGGGCTGCTTTCTATCACCTCCTCCCCCAGTCTGTATTGCCAGTGAGGATTGTTCTGGCCCAGGTGCAGAACCCTGCACTTGCTCTTGTTGAAGCTCATGAGGTTCACCTGGGCACCACCTCTGCAGCTTCTCCAGATCCCATCCTGTCCCTCTGGTGTATTGACAGCACCACTCAGCTTGGTGTCACCTGCGCACTGCTGATGCTGCATTCAGTCTCATTGTCTATGTCATTCATACAAATACTAAACAGCACAGGTCCCAGTATGGACCTCTGAGGGACACCACTGTCACTGCTCTCCATCTGGACTCCAAGCTACTGAGCACCACCCTCTGGATGCGACCATCCAGCTAATTCCTTATCTACCAAACAGCCCGCCCAGCAAATCCATCTCTCTCCAACTTGACCAGCAGGATTCTGTGGGGGAAGGTGTCAAAGGCCTTACAGAATGAACAAGTAAATATTATCCTCACTTAAATGAAGACTTCTTCCTTGGCTATCCCTGCCAGACAGGCATAAAAGTCTATGCTAAAAGGCAAACAGATTATGATTTGACCCTGTAGGTCTAAAAAGCTCCATTGCTGTCAGGTGTGCAGGCTTCAATACATAACCAAGTTCTGCCAACAGGAAATGAGTATTTCCACCTGTCCAGTGACCAGTTTTGTATAGGATACCTTCTGTGTTACAAATAGTCACAAACAGCTTAAAAGGCACTTTTCAGCCTTTATACAAACTGATCACATTTATTTGGTTCTGCTTGTGTAACAAACATGGCCTTGTGCTTAGAAAGCACAGTATCACAGTATCACAGTATCACTAAGGTTGGAAGAAACCTCAAAGATCATTGAGTCCATCCTGTTACCACAGACTTCACAACTACACCATGACACCAAGTGCCACATCCAATCCCCTCTTGAACACCTCCAGGGATGGTGACTCCACCACCTCCCTGGGCAGCACATTCCAATGACTAATGACTCTCTCAGTGAAGAACTTTCTCCTCACCTCCAGCCTAAACTTCCCCTGGTGCAGCTTGAGACTGTGTCCTCTTGTTCTGGTGCTGGTTGCCTGGGAGAAGAGACCAACACCTTCCTGGCTACAACCTCCTTTCAGGGAGTTGTAGAGAGCAAGAAGGTCTCCCCTGAGCCTCCTCTTCTCCAGGCTAAACAACCCCAGCTCCCTCAGCCTCTCCTCATAGGGCTTGTGCTCAAGGCCTCTCACCAGTCTTGTTGCCCTTAAGGCTGGTGAGCCTTCTGTTCCATGAGTTAGTGCTTCTATTTATTCTTTGGGAAAGTCTTCCTGCTGCTTGGCTGTGGTGGGCTGGAAGGCAGAGCCTCCCTTGCCTTCCACCCAGGCAGAAAAATGATGAGACTCAGACAAATGGATTGCAGAAGTGATGGAAAGCTTAAATGGAAAAGCAGTGAGTGTTGTACAGAGAGCTATAAGCACAGTGACAAAGGAGATCCCAGTGCATACAGAATCCCTCACAGCACACCCAGAAGCATCCCAGCATTTCCCTTCACCCTACCTGAGAGTACATCCAAACCCCCCAGGGCTCTTTCTTCCCCCCCTCCACTGTTAGGCTAATCTGAGCTGGGCAGATCTGAGACTGCCTTTCCCCCTTCTCCTCCTGGCATTAGGCCTAGCCAGGCCCAAGAGGCCTTGAGATAACTCCCCTTCCACTACCAGATAGGGAGCATCTCCCACGGGAGCAGCAAGGCAGAAAGAGGAAGTGTGAGACCTTGCAGATGGATTTATAGGGAGCAGGACATTATGGGGAAGAAATACATAGCTTCCTGTGTCCACCCACTGGGCTGGACACCCGGGGCACCAGAGGTGTATCTTATGTGGCAGCAGCAAGAGGCACCCAGCCCAAGCTCCACATTGGCAGAGCTATGGTCATTGTGTGAAGCTGGTCACTGCAAGGAAAATTGTGCAGTAAGTGTAGTTCTTCCCCTGATTTGTTGGGGGCCTTTTGTTATTGTTCCCCTGGTAGAGGGGCCATAGGGTGATGAATGAAGGCAGCAACCCTGTTGCCAGAGTGCAATGAGGTTCCTGAAATGCCGAGAGCACAGAAAGAAAAGCCCTGAAGAAAAGGCTTTGGGGGTGCTGGTGGAGGAGAAGCTCAACAGGAGCCAGCAGTGAGCACTTGCAGCCCAGAGAGCCAAGCAGAGCCTGGGCTACAGCAAGAGAAGTGTGGCCAGCAGGGCCAGGGAGGGGATTCTCCTCCTCTGCTCCACTCTGCTGAGACCACAGCTGGAGCACTGTGTCCAGTTCTGGAGCCTCTGTTACAAGAAGGATCTGGAGGTGCTGGAGCATGTCCAAGGAAGGGCCATGAGGATGAGCAGAGGGCTGGAGCTCCTCTCTCATGAGGACAGACTGAGAGAGTTGGGGCTGTTCTGTCTGGAGAAGAGAAGGCTCTAAAGAGTCCTTCTTGTGGCCTTCCAGGATCTGAAGGGGGCTACAAGAAACCTGGGGAGGGACTTTTGAGGGTGTCAGGGAGTGATAGCACTGGGGGAAATGGAGCAAAACTAGAAATGGATGTTAGGAAGAAGTTCTTCCCCATGAGGGTGGTGAGAGCCTGGCACAGGTTGCCCAGGGAGGTGGTGGCAGCCTCATCCCTGGAGGTTTTTGCAGCCAGTCTGGATGTGGCTGTGAGCAACCTGCTGTAGTGTGAGGTGTCCCTGCCCATGGCAGCGGGGTTGGAACTGGCTGATCCTTGAGGTCCCTTCCAGCCCTGACAATTCTATTGCTACTTTTAGCCCGAAGTAACTTATTGGCCTCACAATCAGAGAAACAAAAAAACTTTGAAACAAATTCAGTATCATCCTTGGGGTTGGCCACTCCAACCACAATGTCCACCATGAATGACTGGCTCCTGCAAAAGCCACCTCACTATCATGTCAGGTGTTTCCCAGGGAGCCACACAAGCAAAAGAAAGATTTGGGAACAGGTTGTCCAGGGTGGTGGTTGAGGCCCTATCCCTGGAGATATTCAAAGTGAGGCTCAACAGGGCTCTGGGCAACCTGACCTAGTTGAGGATGTCCCTGCTGGCTGCAGAGGGGATTGAACTGGATGACCTTCAGAAGTTGCTTCCAACACAGACCATTCTATGTTTAACTTTCCTTCAGCCTGCAAATTCCACCATTGGATGCTGTACTCCACTAGTGAACTGATAAAGAGACCATAGTTAACACTTCCAAAATCTTGGAAGGCTGAATTCAGAGGAAAAAAGTTCTCAGTAAATGTAAAGGTGTCTGTTAGGAAGAAATTCTTATCAGCAGGAGAGATTGGCCTTTGGAATGTGCTGCCCAGGGAGGTGGTGGAGTCACCATCCCTGGAGGTGTTTAGGAAGAGCCTGGATGAGGCACTTGGTGCCATGGTTTAGTTGATTAGATGGTCTCAAAAGGTCTTTTCCAACCTGGTTAATTCTGTGTTCTGTATCTGTGAGTCTGGTCAAAAACATTTTCAGTGAACTGTGGGGAAAGGAGCTGGTGCATAGCTGAGCATTTATGGCCTGGGGTCAAGCATAAGGAATAGTTTTTAACACCCCTCTACAGAGCAGAGTACTTCTTGACAAAAATTACTTCCTCATCTCTTAAAACTGCTGAGCAGCAGGTCAATGCCTTAGTGGTAGGTTAGCAGAATAATGCATTTTTCATCTGCTCACTCAGCTGACACTCCAGACACTGATCTAAAAACCAAGTGCTGCGGGATGAAATTAGCCCCCAGAATAAAGTTGCCAGCGCAGCTCAGGTGGAAGCAAATGAAGCTGTATTTATAAGCAAATCTACAATGCAGAACCATGGAATGCAATGGATATGTACACAGTATACAATATTCACCTCTTCTCACTCTTCCCCCCACAAGGGAAAGGAGAGAGGAGAAAAGCAGAGAGCATCTTGTTAGTACTTAGCCACAACAAGAACGCAGCCAAGGTCAGCAGGAGCCAAGCAAAAGCTACCAGCTAATATCAGCTGGAGTGAGGAAGCCAAAAAGAGAAAGAGCTAGTTTATGCAACTAACTTTATGTTAGTTATCAGACCAAGGATTATTTAGACCTTATCATTATTTTCCCTTTCAATCCAGTTGCAAAATGTTTACATTCCACCACTTTCTACTCAATCTATGGAACATTTCCTAGGCAGCAGCCTAAGACTGCCACACCACATTAGTCAAAATATGAAGTACTGCTCCCCGTAAGTCTGAAGCTAGTTCAGCTGTTTGCTCGGGAGAATAAATGAAGAGTAATCCTCCAGCTACATCACAGAATCAACCAAGCTGGAAGAGACCTCCAAGATCATCCAGTCCAACCAATCACCCAACCCTAAATAATCAACTAAACCATGGCACCAAGAGCCTCATCCAGTCTCCTCTTAAACACCTCCAGTGATGGTGACTCCACCACCTCCCCGGGCAGCACATTCCAATGGCCAATCTCTCTTTCTATGAAGAATTTCTTGCTAACATCCAGCCTAAACCTCGCCTGGTGCAGCTGGATTCTGTGTCCTCTTGTTCAGATGCTGGTTGCCTGGGAGAAGAGACTAACCCCCACCCGGCTACAACCTCCCTTCAGAGAGTTAGAGAGAGCAATAAGGTGTCCCCCAAGCCTCCTCTTCTCCAGGCTAAGCAACCCCAGCTCCCTTAGCATCTCCTCACAGGGCTGTGCTCCAGACCCCTCCCCAGCTTTATTGCCCTTCTCTGGACACCTTCCAGCAACTCAACATCTTTCCTAAACTGAGGAGCCCAGAACTGGACAGAGGACTCAAGGTGTGGCCTAACCAGTGCTGAGTACAGGGCAGAATGACTTCCCTGCTCCTGCTGGCCACACTATTCATGATCCAGGTCAGGATGCCATTGGCCTTCCTGGCCACCTGGGCACACTGCAGGCTCACATTCAGCTGCTGTCAACCAGTACCCCCAGGTCCCTCTCTGCCTGGCTGCTCTCCAGCCACTATGTCCCCAGCCATCACTGTGCTTCCCTATTCAGAAATGCTATAAACAGCAGAAGACACAGCTAAAGCAAGACAACTACAGCAAAAAGGGCCATGCCTCCAGAAGCCCTCTTTGGGTGTGGTGTCTTGCTGAATTACTTCCTATAAAAGGTCAGCCAACAACTTCAACTACATAACCTACACATCGCATAGTTGAAAATCCATTTCCAGTGCCTTGCTGCTTTCATAGACCTCTAAATAATTTCACCCCTGGTTTGTCTGGTAAAATGGGATGTATCACCAGGAAGATCTATTTTCACTCAGCAACACAGCTGGCAAGATCTTAAAGTGAAAAAAGGTCAAACAGTATTTGTTTCCTACTGATCAAACGTAGTCCCTGATGCCACAACTTCGAGGAGTAAATGACTCACATTTATTTACCAAAAGCAGCTGCAGAGTTAATGTTACACAACCTACTCTTTACTAATGAGCTCTCCCAGTAAAAAGTGTTTTGGATGCCACATGAGCGACCAGTGAAGGCAAAGCAACTTGATCCTGCAGACGATTTTGGTTGACTATATCAGAGATGTCTCTGTTTCCTAATGCTTGCAGCCTGACCCATAGCAAAGCACACCTGGGGAAATGGTGAGACCCTAAGAGACCCTGAGAATCCCTGTTTCCCTTTTCTTCACTTCGCCGGCGAAGAAAATAAACTGGTTTCCATTTTTCTCATTTCCTGATTTTCTTGGACTTCTGAATCATCTACATCTGAGTATAGCTCGAATGGACTATGAACTTTACTTACGAACTGTAAATATCGTCTTGGATTGGATGGACAGTATGAACAGCCAATGAAATTGTTTAGAAGGGGTGGACTGTGGCCGGTTGAGGCTACGCCTTTAAGAAAGGGACACCATGGCTGAATGTTTTATAAACAAAGGACAGGTCTAAACTAATTTCATTGGTGGATTGGTGGAGTACTGCCTTAAGTTTTGATTCCCGCAGAGACTTTTCTCAGTCTTGCACTTTTCCCCGTCCTTTCGCAGCTTGCAGCTTCTAGGCTTTCTGCCAGACTGACCTTGGACTGATAAGCGTGAGGCCTGCAAAAAATCTACTAACATTTTGCATTTTAATTAACAACTGCTCTCTTTTTCTCCCTTTCTAACCCTCTCTGGGGAAAAAGGGGAGAGAAGGGGGTACAGGGGGAAAACCCTCCTCCTGGCAGGGGAGGGAAATCTCATTCCTGTGTTACTTTGTTGTATATTCCTGTGTATATATTGTAAATACTGTAAATTGTGTATATATCCCCCCGCATTTCCTAAACAGCTTGTAAATACAATGTTCTTTTGCTCATCTGGCTGGGATTAGCTGTGGTAATTTTTTTTTCCCTTCACTTTGTGGGGGGGAGAAGGCTGAGGCCTTCCCCTCAACCCACGAACACAGAGGAGAAAAGGCAGAGTGGCAGAGGGAGTTGTCACAGACCTCTGGTGGGAAAGCAAACGTGAAAAATAAAATAGTTAGCAGAGATCATTTTCAGCACAATTTACACTGCACGCTCCCCCAGTGACGCTTTCCTTCAGGACTGTATGCCAAGGGAAGAGCAAGAGGTGCTGCTGTGGAATCAGAGAATGTGCCAGGCTGGAAGGGACCTCCAAAGCTCATCCAGTCCAACTTTGCTGCAGTCAGCAGGGACATCCCCAGCTAGATCAGGCTGCCCAGGGCCTCATCCAGCCTCACCTTCAATATCTTCAGGGAAGGAGCCTCTACCACCTCCCTGGGCAACCTCTTCCAGTGTTCCACCACCCTCACAGTAAAGAACTAGTTCCTAACATCCAATCTCAATCTGCTCTGCTCTAGTTTGAAGCCATTGTCCCTTGTCCTGTCCCTGCAGGCCTTTGCAAACAGTCTCTCTGCAGCCTTCATGTAGCCCCCTTCAGGTACTGGCAGGCTGCTATTAGGTCTCCCTGGAGCCTCCTCTTCTCCAGGCTGAACACCCCCAGCTCCCTCAGACTGTCCTTGTAGCAGAGCTGCTCCAAGCCCATGATCATTTTTATGGTCCTCCTCTGGACCCTCTCCATCAGCTCCATGTCCTTCCTACATTGACAGCGCCAGACCTGTACACAGTACTGCAGATAAGGTCTCAGCAGAGCAGAGCAAAGTGTCAGAATCACCTCTCTGGCTCTGCTGGCAATGCTGCTTTGGATGCAGCCCAGGCTGTGATTTGCCTTCTGTGCTGCAAGCTCACCCTGCCTGCTCCTGTCCAGCTTCTCATCCATCAGCACCCCCAAGTCCTTTTCTGCAGGGCTGCTTTCCATCACCTCCTCCACAGTCTGTATTGCCAGTGAGGATTGCTCTGGCCCAGGTACAGAACCCTGGACTTGCTCTTGATCTCTTCAGCTAACAAACTGTCTCCACCAAACTCCAAAACGAAGATGGCTCTTTGAAGGGCTGAACGACTGCCAAACGTTGCAATGAACCTTCATCATATTTCATTCACTCTTGCATTAGGAGCCATTCTAATAGCTTTCACTCATCAGAGTGAATTCTATTCATCTCTCAAAGATTTATCTGTAGGCAGCTTGACAAAATTTTGCTTCTTTTCACGGATACACAAGGAGCTTTGTGTATCCTGCTCTGTGAGAGTTGTTAGGCTTTGCTCATAAAGTTAATAGAAAACAGACTGATTGAATTCCTTCTTTCACAGAATCACAGGATGTTAGGGACTGGAAGGGATCTCAAAAGCTCATCCAGCCCAACCCCACTGCCAGAGCAGGAGCACCCAGAGCAGGTCACACAGGAACACATCCAGGTGGATTTTGAATATTCCTAGAAAGGGAGATTCCACAACCCCCTGGGCAGCCTCTTCCAGTGCTCTGTCACGCTCACAGGCGAAAAAATTCTCCTCATGCTTCCATGAACATCCAGCAGGAGCAGGGAGGGGATTGTCCCCTGGGACTCAGCTCTGCTGAGGCCACACCTTGAGTGCTGTGTCCAGTTTTGGGCACCTCAACACAAGAGAGATGTGGAGGTGCTGGAGCCAGGGCAGAGGAGGGCAAGGAAGCTGGGAAGGGCCTGGAGAATAAATCTGATGAAGAGCAACTGAAGGAGCTGGGGATGGTTAGTGTGAAACAGAGGAGGCTGAGGGGAGACCTCATTGCTGTCTACAACTACCTGAAAGGACCTTGTGGAGAGGCTGCTGCTGGTCTCTTCTCACAGGTAATTAGTGATGGAATAAGAGGGAATGGCCTCAAGCTGTGACTGGGTAGGTTTAGACTGGACATTAAGAAGACTTTTTCCCATGCAGAATGGTCAGGCATTGGAATGTGCTGCCCAGGGAGATGGTGGAGTCCCCAAGCCTGGATGTATTTCAGGGTGGTTTGGATGTGGTGCTTGGGGCTATGGTTTAGGTTGAGCCTTGTAGAGCAGGGTTCATGGTTGGACTTGGTGATCCTGAGGGTCTTTTCCAACTTGAATGTTTCTGTGAGTCAGTATTTAAGGGCAGATTTCATCCCAACACTGTTTGAGGTTCCTACCTCATAGAATCTACTCAGAGCACTCGAGAGCACCCTCAGCAGTGGGATCTGCAGAGCCAAGTGCTATGTATTTGACTAAAACAAACATGCAAGAGCCTTGTGTTCCATGTAGCCCAATGAACGCATGCAAACGACACAATGATGAACAAACTCACTCTCTGTGAGCATGGCCAGAGGCAACTCTCTTAGCTGAAACAGAATCACAGAATTGTCAGGGCTGGAAGGGACCTCAAGGATCAGCCAGTTCCAAGCCCCCTGCCATGGCCAGGGACACCTCACACTACAGCAGGTTGCTCACAGCCACAGCCAGCCTGGCTGCAAAAACCTCCAGGCAGGAGGCTGCCACCACCTCCCTGGGCAACCTGTGCCAGGCTCTCACCACCCCCATGGGGAACAACTTCCTCCTCACATCCAATCTGAATCCATCCATTTCTAGTTTTGCTCCACTCCCCCCAGTCCCATCACTCCCTGACACCCTCAAAAGTCCCTCCCCAGATTTCTTGTAGCCCCCTTCAGATACTGGAAGGCCACAATAAGGTCTCCTCAGAGCCTTCTCTTCTCCAGACTGAACAGCCTGAATAGCTTAGAGGGGATGGTGTGGGAAGCCTGAAATTAAAGTGGGGCTTTGCCAGAGGCCTATTATTAACAGCTCTCTGCCATGTTCCTGTTTATGGGAATACTCCTGCTCTTTCAGTACGCCCTTGCTTACCTTTGACTCTAAGGGTCTTTGTCTCCAGCTAATAACTACTTGGGACTCTGGGGAGCAGACAGGAAGACCATACATGACTCAACAAAAGAAAAAATCCCTAAAAACCTGGCTGTTGATAGATTATTTTAAATGCTTTCTTCCTATTTGCTGAAATGCTATTGACTGCAGACTTAATAAATTGCCTATTTGTTCTTTTCAACTGAAGCAACAGTGTAAGGGAACTTCTGAAGAGAAGACTATTAAAAATATAAAGAGATCACACAGCAGGTGATTTGGGGAAGGGGGCTTCAATTTCCTGTTCAGTTTCCAGTTCTGGGCTCCCCAGTTCAAGAGGGACAGGGATCTGCTGGAAAGACTTCAACAGAGGGCTACCAGGATGATGGAGGGATTACAGCACTGCCTTGTGAGCAGAGGCTGAGAGACCTGGGGCTGGTTAGTCTGGAGAGCAGAAGACTCAGAGGGGATATGTTCAATGAGTATCTGAGGGCTGGGGGTCAATAGGATAGGATAGGATAGGATAGGATAGGATAGGGTAGGATAGGATAGGATAGGATAGGATAGGATAGGATAGGATAGGATAGGATAGGATAGGATAGGATAGGATAGGATAGGATAGGATAGGATAGGGTGGGAACAGGCTCTGCTCAGTTGCACCCCAGGATAGGACAAGGGGTAATGGATGCAAGCTGCATCACAAGAGGTTCCACCTCAACATGAGGAGGAACTTCTTCACTGTGAGGGTCCCAGAGCACTGGAACAGGCTGCCCAGAGAAGTTGTGGAGTCTTCTTCTCTGGAAACATTCCAGTCCCATCTGGATGTGTTCCTGTGTGACCTGTGCTGGATTCTCTGGACCTGCTCTGGCAGGGGGGTTGGACTCAATGATCTCCAGAGGTCCCTTCCAACCCCTAACATCCTGTGACTACCCTACAAGATGTGTACAACAGAAATTAGGGTAAGACAGCATTTTTTAATCACTACCACATGTGCCTCAAATGATATTTCGGGAGTCACCAGTTCCAGCACTCAGAGTACATTACACTGACTTCAGTAATTTAGAGCAGACCTTACACATTAAGATTTCATGGCGGTAGTTGTGTGTCTCATTATTTTTTAAAGAGAGGTTTGGATGACAGTGATTTGTCCCACATACACAAACCCTACATGGCTCCATGTCCCAGTGGAGGCCAGGGACAAGCAGAGTCCCTCAGGGATCAGTCCTGGGACCAGGCTTGTTCAACATCTTTGTGGGTGCATGGACAGTGGCATTGAGTGCACCCTCAGCAAGTTTGCTGATGACACCAAGCTGTGTGGTGCAGCAGACAGCTGGAGGGAAGGGAGGCCATCCAGAGGGACCTGGACAGGCTGGAGAGGTGGGAACAAGCCAACCTCATGCGGTTCAACAAGACCAAGGGCAGGGTCCTGCATCTGGGTGGAGGCAATCCCAGGCACAAATGCAGGCTGGGCAGGGACTGGCTGGAAAGCAGCCCTGAGGAGAGAGACTTGGGGGTGCTGGGGGAGGAGAAGCTCAACAGGAGCTCTCAGTGTGCACTTGCAGCCCGCAAAGCCAATCAGATCCTGGGCTGCAGCAGGAGAAGTGTGGCCAGCAGGGCCAGGGAGGTGATTCTCCCCCTCTGCTCAGCTCTGCTGAGACCCCACCTGGAGTACTGTGTCCAGTTCTGGAGCCCCTATTACAAGAGGGATGTGGAGGTGCTGGAAGGTGTCCAGAGAAGGGCCACGAGGATGAGCAGAGGGCTGGAGCACTTCTCCTATGAGGACAGACTGAAGGAGTTGGGGCTGTTCAGTCTGCAGAAGAGAAGGCTCCCAGGTGACCTCATTGTGGCCTTCCAGGATCTGAAGGGGGCTACAGGAAGGCTGGGGAGGGACTGCTCAGGATCTCAGGTAGTGATAAGACTAGGGGGAATGGAATGAAGCTGGAGGTGGGGAGATTCAGGCTGGAGGTGAGGAGGAGGTTCTTCCCCATGAGAGTGGTGAAGCCCTGGAATGGGTTGTCCAGGGAGGTGGTTGGGGCCCCGTCCCTGGAGGTGTTTAAGCCCAGGCTGGCTGAGGCTGTGGCCAGGCTGATCTAGTGTGGGGTGTCCCTGCCCATGGCAGGGGGGTTGGAACTGGATGATCCTTGTGGTCCCTTCCAACCCTGACTGATACTATGACAGGCTGCGTTAGGGTCCTTGGTCTGCCTGCTCAGGTCATGCTTTTGTCTCTCTCCTTGGATTTTCTTGAACATATAAATTATTTACACAGAACCACAGAATCATTCAGGTTGGAAAAGAACCTCAGGAGCACCAAGTCCAACCCAGAACCCTACTCTACAAGGGTCACCCCTAAACCAGAGCCCCAAGCACCACGTCCAAACCACCTTGAAACACAGCCAGGCTTTGAGAGTCCACCACCTCTCTGGGCAGCACATTCCAACGCCTGACCACTCTTACCATTAAAAAATTTCTTCCCTCTTCTCCTATCACTGTGTGAGAAGAGACCAGCACCAACCTCTCCACAAGGTCCTCTCAGGTAGGTGTAGACAGCAATGTGGTCTCCCCTCAGCCTCCTCTGTTTCACACTAACCATCCCCAGCTCCTTCAGTTGCTCTTCATCAGATTTATTCTGAGACCAGCACCAGTCTCTCCATAGTATCCATTCAGGTAGTTGTTCGCTTATACCAGGCTTAGACCTTATCTCTTGGCCTACCTCTGTATACCCTGGCATGCATCCTAGCCCTGTGGCAGCACTGGCAAAGAAATCCTGGTATTTCAGGAGGAGGAAGGGAGGAAACACAGTGCATGTTTGTTAGGAATCTGAGAAGGATGCTGCTGAAAGGCATTGAGGCTAAGGGCTTCCAAGAAATTTAGGGAGCTACAAAAAGAGTGGACCAGCTCACACTGACTGAGACCAAACAAGGAATGTGCTTTTCTTCTGGAGAGTGAAGAGTAAGGCAGACAATGCTTTGCATGAAAGCAGTGTCTGACAAAACACACTGCTACCTTCTCCTCCTTCACACCTTTCTATCCTCCTAGCACCTAGGTTTAACATCTTGAACCTACACCTAGGTTGAACACAGAGGCATTTTTCCTTTTTCATGTTCAAATCCAAGTCACTGCCTGCAAACACTGCAGAGAACGACAGCCCAACTATTTTTCACCCTGGCACTTAGGCAGAGACTACATTTTTTAGGTCCTGGCTTCAGCCTAGCTCCCTGGTCCAGCTCCCCGAGGCGACAGGACAGCTCATTCGCACCTCATTCCGCACTGTGTGGAGAGGACTATTTGTTCTCTTGCTGCAGCAGCTGGCGCTAGCCTAGCACTATAAAAGTAGCGAAGACACCAAAGATAATTAAACAAATGGCACTGACAGAGCTTGCTTCAAACATTTCCTGCTTTAATAACTTTTTTTTTTTCCTTTTTTGTTTGAGAAGAGAGAAATTCCACCAAGAAGGGTACAAGCACTGCAGTTATCGAGCATGTTCCGGCCAACACAAAGAGAAGGGGCTGCTCTGCAAGGGTTAGTGCCCACCACACCAAGGAAATGCCAGAGCAAAACACAACCAGGGAAGGTCAGCTCAAAAACAAGCCCAAGTAAGCAGGTTTTGTATCAAGTGTCATGGGAGTGGAGGAGTGGAAAGGCAACAGCTCCACAAAGGCTGTTTTTAGTGTCCCCATGGGAGAACTTGGCAGTACCCCGTGCCAAGGCATCTGCGTGCTCATGGGCATCCTCACAGCCTCCTACCATTGCAGCCCAACTCTCCACAGTGAATTCGGGGTCCTCAATGAGGCTGAAAATGGAATGGAATGGAATGGAATGGAATGGAATGGGATGGGATGGGATGGGATGGGATGGGATGGGATGGGATGGGATGGGATGGAATGGAATCAGACCCTTAATGGGAAGGTCGTGAGTTCAAGCCTGCAGCGGGCAGTAGTGTCCTATCTACTCTAGTCATGAGGTCTGTGGTGACAGGTTGGACTCGATGATCTTTGAGGTCTCTTCCAACCTTAGGAATACTAAATGGTACTGAAATACTGGAATGGAATGGGATGGAATGGAATGGAATGGAATGGAATGGAATGGAATGGAATGGAATGGAATGGAATGGAATGGAATGGAATTAACCAGGCTGGAAAAGACCTTCAAGATCATCGAGTCCAACCTATCACCCAACACCATCTAATCAACTAAACCATGACACCAAGTGCCTCATCCAGGCTGTTCCTAAACACCTCCAGGGATGGGGACTCCACCACCTCCCCAGGCAGCACATTCCAATGGCAAATCTCTCTTGCTGGGAAGAATTTCTTCCTAACATCCAGCCTAAACCTCGCCTGGCACAGCTTGAGACTGTGTCCTCTTGTTCTGGTGCTGGTTGCCTGGGAGAAGAGACCAACCCCCACTTGGCTACAACCTCCCTTCAGGGAGTTGGAGAGAGCAAGAAGGTCTCCCCTGAGCCTCCTCTTCTGCAGGCTAAGCAACCCCAGCTCCCTCAGCCTCTCCTCACAGGGCTGTGCTCCAGACCCCTCCCCAGCTTTGTTGCCCTTCTCTGGACACCTTCCAGCATCTCAACATCTTTCCTAAACTGAGGGGCCCAGAACTGGACACAGGACTCAAGGTGTGGCCTCAGCAGCGCTGAGTACAGGGCAGAATGACCTCCCTGCTCCTGCTGGCCACATTGTTCTTGATCCAGGCCAGGATACCATTGGCCTTCCTGGCCACCTGGGCACACTGCTGGCTCATGTTCAACCTACTATCAACCAGTACCCCCCAGGTCCCTTTCTGCCTGGCTGCTCTCCAGCCACTCTGACCCCAGCCTGTAGCACTGCATGGGGTTGTTGTGGCCAATGTGTAGAACCTGGCACTTGGATGTGTTCAATCTCATGCCCTTGGACTCTGCCCATCTGTCCAGCCTGGCAAGGTCCCTCTGCAGAGCTTTGGTCCTTGCACACTGTGTGAGGAAGCGCAGTACTGTTTACAGATCCCCTGCTCCCATCCCATAGTAAAGAGGAGCTTTCTTTACCCAGTATTTGATAGTCCACTGGAACAAAGTCTAGTCCCCAAAAGTCATTTGAATAAACTGTACAGACTGAAGGAGAAGCTATAAAACTATACAACACTATAAACATTTTCCACATTGGACTCCAAGATGCTTGGCACTCTAGCTGGAAACACTGCTCCTTTTGTTTTCCCATTACCACAGACCCCTTCAGACCCAGTCTCCATGAAGACACCCAGTATTTTTGTCTTCTGTAAGCAAAGCCCTTTCTACCTCTAGGCAAGAGAGGTGTGAGCAGCTCCCATGCAAGTATCACCGCTCCAGGACTAAGCATCATCAGAGAATCACAGAATGGGCCAGGCTGGAAGGGACCTCCAAAGCTCATCCAGTCCAACCTCCCTGCACTCAGCAGGGACATCCCTATCTAGATCAGGTTGCCCAGGGCCTCATCCAGCCTCACCTTCAATATCTCCAGGGAAGGAGCCTCAACCACCTCCCTGGGCAACCTCTTCCAGTGTTCCACCACCCTCATGGTGCAGAACTTGTTCCTAACATCCAATCTCAATCTGCTGTGCTCTACTTGTCCCTCATCCTGTCCCTGCAGGCCTTTGCAAACAGTCTCTCTGCAGCCTTCCTGTAGCCCCCTTCAGGTACTGGCAGGCTGCTATTAGGTCTCCCCAGAGCCTCCTCTTCTCCAAGATGAACACCCCCAGCTCCCTCAGCCTGTCCTTGTAGCAGAGCTGCTCCAACCCCCTGATCAGTTTTGTGGCCTCCTCTGGACCCTCTCCATCAGGTCCATGTCCTTCCTGTGTTGAGGGCTCCAGACCTGCACACAGAACTCCAGGTGAGGTCTCAGCAGGGCAAAGTGTCAGAATCACCTCTCTGGCTCTGCTGGCAATGCTGCTTTGGATGCAGCCCAGGCTGTGATTTGCCTTCTGTGCTGCAAGCTCACCCTGCCTGCTCCTGTCCAGCTTCCATAGAAGAAGGGCAGAGCAATGCTTAGGGATCAATTTTCCCTTCCATAACCACTGCAGTGGCTGGCCAAGCAGGGAAGATTAGCATTAATGAGAGCTAGAGACCAACATCTCACTATTGAGGAGAATAATCAGACCCCAGGCAAAGTTTTCTTTTCACCAAAATTTTAAGTTAAAGCTAAGGAAAGCAACAGACAAACTCTTAGATGAGCACTGTCAGTCTGAGCCTACAGAGTCATCTGTTGAACATATTCTCCCTTTCTGCTCCATGTCTGAGAAGGGCAGAGCAGGTAAAGCATGAGCAGAGGGATGGCACATGGAAAAGAAAAAAAGCCACCCATGACTATGGTGCTGCTGGCCTTCTGTTACAGCTGCCAACAGGAATGCTGATGTTTCAGTTGGGCAAAGTTTGCAGGAAGAGGTAATACCTTTTATGAGACCAACTGATACAGCTGGAAAAAACACACAAGCTCTTGGGCACCGAAAGCCTTTCCTGCACAGGCCTGAAGAAGGGTTTGTCTGTCTCAAAGTGTCTGGTTTTCCCAACTATGTTGGTGCATAAAACAGATTACCTTTCCCTGCAAACCCTGCCCCACTTAACAGGCTTTGAATACCATGGCCACACCAGCAGTGCTGTTGCACTTTGGTTGTGCTGATGGTTTGCACCACAGGCTTCAATAGAGGGACTTGGATAGATTGGATCCATGGCCAACGTTCACAGGAGGAGCTTCAACAAGGCCAAGTGCCAGGTCCTGCACTTGGGGCACAGCAACCCCAAGCAATGCCACAGGCTTGGAGCAGTGTGGCTGGAAAGCTGCTGGCTGAAAGGGACCTGGGGGTGCTCATGGACAAGCAGCTGAAGAGGAGCCAGCAGTGTGCCCAGGTGGCCAAGAAAGCCAAAGGCATCCTGGCTGGGATCAGCAATGCTGTGTCCAGCAGCAGCAGGGAGGGGATTGTGTCCCCTGGGACTCAGCTCTGCTGAGGACACACCTTGAGTGCTGTGTCCAGTTTTGGGCAACTCAACACAAGAGAGATGTGGAGGTGCTGGAGCCAGGGCAGAGGAGGGCAAGGAAGCTGTGAAGAGCCTGGAGAATAAATCTGATGAAGAGCAACTGAAGGAGCTGGGGATGGTTAGTTTGGAAGAGAGAAGGCTGAGGGGAGACCCCACTGCTGTCTACAGCAACCTGAAAGGACCATGTGGAGAGGCTGCTGCTGGCCTCTTCTCACAGGTCATTAGTCACCCTTGGTGCCATGGTTTAGTAGTCATGAGGTCTTGGGTGACAGGTTGGACTTGATGATCTTTGAGGACTCTTCCAACCTTATTGATTCTATGATTCTATGACAGAACAAGAGGGAATGGCCTCAAGCTGTGACTGGGCAGATTTAGACTGGACATTAGGAAGAATTTTTTCCCATCAAGAGTGGTCAGGCATTGCAATGTGCTGCCCAGGGAGGTGGTGGACTCCCCAAGCCTGGCTGTGTTTCAAGGTGGTTTGGATGTGGTGCCTGGGGCAATGGTTTAGGGGTGACCCTTGTAGAGTAGGGTTCTGGGTTGGACTTGGTGATCCTGAGGGTCTTTTCCAACCTGAATGTTTCTGTGACTGTGATTTAATTTAACAGGCTACTGTTTTTAAGGCAATAAATCACACTCATTGCCACCATGGGGCAGCATGAAGCTGCTGGGAATGAAGACAAAAATCCCAAACTCCCTATCTTTACCCCTGAAACAAGCCACACAAGCTCTGATTACCATTCACATCAACCATCAGAATAACCTCCAAGCATGACATGGACCACAGGATGAAGATGGGCTTGCAACTGATAATTGCCAGAAGGCATCAGTTAGTCCTTTGATGAGATTAGTTCTCTATCTGCAGCCACAAAATGGGCACTGTATGATGAACATCACAGACAGGGACAATTTAGCCCTGTTCTTATCTAGCTCCTCGCTGCAAGGTTAGCATTGATTTTCTTTTACCATTTCCCCATCAGCTCACAGTAACCTACCTGGTGCATAAACCATCTCCCTGTCTCACATAGAAGAGAGGCACTTAAGCACTGGGTTTCTTCCCCACACAGGGGACAATACACAGGCATCTGATTTTCAAGTGAAGGGAGAAAACACCCAAAAAGACACAGGAGAAAACACCCCAGAAAACACAGGAGTGAGATAACAGCATTGATTGGCAATCACAGTATCACAGTATCACTAAGGTTGGAAGAGACCTTGAGGATCATCGAGTCCAACCTATCAACACAGACCTCATGACTAAACCATGGCACCAAATGCCACGTCCAATCTCCTCTTGAACACCTCCAGGGATGGGGACTCCACCACCTCCCTGGGCAGCACATTCCAATGACAAATGACTCTCAGTGAAGAACTTTCTTCTCACCTCCAGCCTAAACTTCCCCGGCACAGACTGAGACTGTCCCCTTGTTCTGGTGCTGGTTGCCTGGGAGAAGAGACCAACCCTTCCTGGCTACAACCACCTTTCAGGTAGTTGTAGAGGGCAATGAGATCACCCCTGAGCCTCCTCTTCTCCAGGCTAAACAATCCCAGCTCCCTCAGCCTCTCCTCATTGGGCTGTGCTCAAGGCCTCTCACCAGCCTTGTGGCCCTTATAGCCATTTTATGGCTTGGCTGTTTCTAAGTCAGCAAGGCTCAAAGATGCCCTCCCCCAGTCACACTGGACACAATTCCCACAGAAGCTGATGCAGGGTTGGAGCCTGCTGGGCATCCTAGACACCAAAACACTCAAAATAGGATGCCCGAGCTCTCATACTGCAGCTGAGACCAACAGGATTCATACTCAGCACACCTATGGACCACACATGAGTCCTGTGTCCAGTTCTGGGCTCCTCAGTTTAATAAAGACATTGAGACACTTGAATGTGTCCAGAGAAGGGCAACAAGGCTGGGGAGGGGTCTGGAGCACAGCCCTGTGAGGAGAGGCTGAGGGAGCTGGGGTTGCTTAGCCTGGAGAAGAGGAGGCTCAGGGGCTCAGGGTAGCCAGGTGGGGGTTGGTCTCTTCTCCCAGACAAGCAGCACCAGAACAAGAGGACACAGTCTCAAGGTGTGCCAGGGGAAGTTTAGGCTGCATGTTACGAAGAAATTCTTCATAGAGAGAGAGATTGTCCATTGGAATGTGCTGCCCAGGGATGTGGTGGAGTCACCATCACTGGAGGTGTTTAGGAAGAGACTGGATGGGGTGCTTGGTGCCATGGTTTAGTTGATTAGGTGGTGTTGGGTGATAGGTTGGAAGTGATGATCTCAGAGGTCTCTTCCAACCTGGTTAATTCCATTCTATTCTAAGACGGAAAATTAGGGCTAACAACCAGATTGATGAATCCCTAGTTTTATTTAATACTCCAGGCAGCTTGTAAATCACCCCTGGAAGCCAAGACGGGCAGAGAAACAACAAAGCAAATCTTTTGGACCTGAACTGCGAGGAGGGGGCAACCTCCTCTCCTTGGTGGCAAGCAACAGGAGCAGAGGAAATGGTTTCAAGCTGCAGCAGGGGAGGTTCAGGCTGGGTGCTAGGAAATATTTCTTCCCAGAGAGGGCTCTCAGCCATTGGAATGTTCTGCCCAGGGCAGTGCTGGAGTCCCCATCCCTGGAGGTGTTGAAGCAGTGTGTGGAGCTGGTGCTTAGGGACATGGTTTAGTGTTGACCCTTGAGTGCTGGGTGGAAGGTTGGACTGGATGAGCTTGGAGGTCTCTCCCAGCTGGATGCTTTCTATGCTTCTGTAACTGAAAACTTTAAAACTTCTATGCACAGTCAGCAAAAGAATGATAAGGGGGGGGTGGGGAATCAATAAAATTCCTCATGCAAATTGCCATCTGGGCCAGGAAGCTGAGCACAAAGCTGTTTTCATCATCTGTAATGATGCACAGCTTAGTTCAGGGGAAGGGGGAGTGTGGTAGTTCTAGGCCATGCCTAGGAAAATTTTCCAGATTGAGAAGGAAAGTGGTAGAATGTAAATGAATTACCATTGGGTGCAAAAGACAAGTAATGATAAGGTCTAACTAATCCCATTGCTCTGGTGCCTAACATGAAGTTAGGTATATAAGCTAACTCTTGCTCTTTTGGGCTTCCTCGCTCTCCCTGATGCTAGCTGGTAGCTTTTGCTTGCCTGTTACTGACCTTGGCTGTGTCCTTTTGTGGCCAAGTACTAACAATTTACTCTCTGCTTTTCTCCTCCTTCTTTTTCCCTTGTCTGAGAGGGGGAGAGGGGGAAGCTGTTGGTAACCTCCTGGTTTTGTCCAGGGGGGTTCTTGTGTGGTTTGTAAATTGCAAAGATATGTACATAATGTATATTTTGTACATACTCATTGCATTCCATGTTTCTAGACTGGGCTGCCCAGGGAGCTGGTGGAGTCACCATCCCTGGAAGTGTTTAAGAGGAGACTGGATGAGGCACTTGGTGCCATGGTTTAGTTGATTAGATGGTGTTGGGTGAGAGGTTGGACTCGATGATCTCAAAGGTCTTTTGCAACCTGGTTGATTCTATTCCCCTCCCCTCCCCTCCCCTCCCCTCCCCTCCCCTCCCCTCCCCTCCCCTCCCCTCCCCTCCCCTCCCCCTCCCCTCCCCTCCCCTCCCCTCCCCTCCCCTCCCCTCCCCTCCCCTCCCCTCCCCTCCCCTTCCCTTCCCTTCCCTTCCCTTCCCTTCCCTTCCCTTCCCTTCCCTTCCCTTCCCTTCCCTTCCCTTCCCTTCCCTTCCCTTCCCTTCCCTTCCCTTCCCTTCCCTTCCCTTCCCTCATTTGATTTTCAACTGAGCTGTTCTGGCAAATTTTATTGGGGGGATATTTTTCTCCACATTACTGGTGGGTAATTTTCAACCCACCACAGGGAGTGGAGGAAAGAATCATAGAATAGAATCATAGAATCAATAAGGTTGGAAAATACCTCAGAGATCATCAAGTACAACCTGTCACCCAACACCTCATGACTACTAAACCATGGCTCCAAGTGCCACATCCAATCCTTTTATGAACACCTCCAATGACGGGGACTCCACCACCTCCCTGGGCAGCACATTCCAATGGCCAATCTCTCTTGCTGGGAAGAGCTTTCTCCTCACATTCAGCCTAAACTTCCCCTGGCACAGCTTGAGACTGTGTCCTCTTGTTCTTGGGCTGGTTGCCTGGGAGAAGAGACCAACTCCCACCTGGCTACACCTCCCTTCAGGGAGTTCTAGACAGCAAGAAGGTCTCCCCTGAGCCTCCACTTCTCCAGGCTCATGGCTAGACCATGGCACCAAGTATCACAGTCTCACAGTATCACCAAGGTTGGAAGAGACCTCAAGGATCATCGAGTCCAACCTGTCACCACAGACCTCATGACTAGACCATGGCATCAAGTGCCACATCCAATCCCCTCTTGAACACCTCCAGGGATGGGGACTCCACCACCTCCCTGGGCAGCACATCCCAATGGCTAACAACTCTCTCTGTGAAGAAGAAACAGGACCAACCTTTGAACAGTAGGACAGGAGCCTAAGTAATCCCTTATTGCATCATGAAACAATTCCTACCTGGGGACCTGTTACCTTACTGGCCTGTTAACAGCATCACAGCTCCTTACTTGGACTTTTTGGTGTGTTTCTGGGATTTGCTGTTCCTTTCTTGCCCATTTTGTTGTACCCAGGACAAGCCTGTTGCTGTCACTTGCAGAGCATGGAAAAGCTGCTACGGCTTTGACATTAAACGCAGGGGGGGAAAGAAGTACACAGCAGCTGTTCATATTTGGTAGGAAGTCTGTTACAGTAATGATGTCATGGAAAAAAGGCTGGAATCTATTAAAGTGAATCAGACAGGCAAGCCATTCAAAGCCTTTAAACAATATGCATATACAAGCTGCACTGTGTGCCTTGCCTTGAAACACAAACAGGCTAAGAGTGCAGTTTCTTCAAAATACTCTCAAGAGCAGGCAATTAAGGGCAATTCCACAGATTTACTCCAATAATTTCATTTTACTGCTGGAGCTACCTAATAAAAGCAAAATGGGAAAGCCACTGTCAATTAAGCTCATTTTCACCTATAAAGGCATTGAAATCTATTTTGGTATCACTGGTTCAAGCTGCCTAGGAACAAAGAAGCTCTTCCAGCAAGATTCTCTCTCAACAAGTGAGACATTTAAACACTGGGTATAAACCTCAGCTCATTAGGATGGGTGTTTTATTGGGGCTTCCCCCCTACATCCAACTTGGGAATTAAAGCATGCAGGCAGCACTCTCTTGGACAAATAATTGGCAATCAGGCATTCTTCATTTAAATGATGCTACTCCTGGGCCCTAACAAGTTTGCACCTCTTGCTGCAGGTTACTTGCATACTATTACAGGAAAGATTTGGAGGTGCTGGAAGGTGTCCAGAGAAGGGCCAGAAGGATGAGCAGAGGGCTGGAGCTGCTCTGCTATGGAGACAGACTGAGAGAGTTGGGGCTGTTCAGTCTGGAGAAGAGAAGGCTCCAAGGAGACCTTCTTATGATGGCCTTCCAGTATCTGAAGGAGGCTACAAGAAAGCTGGGGAGGGATGTTTCAGGGTGTCAGGGAATGATAGAACTGGGGGGATGGAGTAAAACTAGAAATGGGTAGATTGAGATTGGATGTTGGGAAGAAGTTGTTCCCCATGAGGGTGGTGAGAGACTGGCACAGGTTGCCCAGGGAGGTGGTGGCAGCCTCATCCCTGGAGGTTTTTAAGGGCAGCCTGGATGTGGCTCTGGGCAACCTGCTGTAGTTTGAGGTGTCCCTGCCCATGGCAGGGGGCTTGGAACTGGCTGAGCCTTGAGGTTCCTTCCAACTCTGATGATTCTATGATTCAATTCCAAACTGCACAGTCCAGGATTGCCCAAATGTCGTAGTTTGGGCTGGCTGCCCTCTGCTACAGGGGTGTTTCCTGTGTCCAGAAGTCCAGCCCAGTGGGTGGACACAGGAAATTAGGTTATTTCCTACCATGATCCCTTGCTTGCACCACTATAAGTCTCATGGCGGGGTCTGGCACTTCCTCTTTCCTTCCTCCTCGCCACCTGGTAATTGGGGGGGGATCTCCCGGCCATGGGCCTGGTTAGGCCCAAGGCCACGGGGGGATGGGCAGTCTCAGATCTGGCCAGCTGAGACTAGCCTAGCAGTGGGGGGGGGAAGGAGGAGCCCTGGGGGTTTGGGTGCACCCCCAGGTGGGGATGGGATTTCTCTGGGTCTGTTTTTGGGTCTCTCTCTCTCTCTCGTCACTGTATTTTTAGTTTTTTTTTCTCTGCACGCACTCACTGTTCTATTTAAACTTTCCATCACCTTTGCAATCCGTTTGTCTGAGTCGTTATTTCTGCGCATGGTGGGGAGGGGGGGCTTGCCCCAACCCATTACATTTTGGCGCACCAACATGGGGCTGGCTGTTGTGCCCACTCTGCAGATCGATTGCAAAGGATGGAGAGTTTAAATTCAGTTCTGGGCGTCGGTTTGGGTTTGGCAGTTGGGGGCTCAAGTGATGTTGCCGGGGCGGCCGTGTAAGCTCTTGTGGATTGTGGGGGGGATGACTGGTGCGCTGCTGGTGGCGTGGACCCTCTCCTGCTATTTCAGGCAGGGGTGGTTCTCGACCATTGGCATCGGGGTACCGCTTGAGAACGTGGAACCTGCCCCTCCTCCGCGGCGGGCAGTGAAGTGGGGGAGGGGCAGCGGTGAGCAGATCAGAGTCAGGTCCGTTCTCGCTGCGGGGATAGAGCCAGCCGCTGCGAGCGGGCGAGCCAGCTCCCGAAGCCCCGGGGGGCCGACGGGGACTCCAGCTGGAAAGCCGTTTTCAAGGGCTCTGAGAACGCGCTTATGGCTTTCGCTGGAGAAGCCGTTTGAGTGTCCGAGGGGTGGAGGTGATTTTGATTCTGCGCCGCGGCGGCAGAGGTGGGCGGAGCCCTGCTGCGTGGCGAGCGGCGGCGGCGGACCCGGCCGTACGCTCGGGCTGCGGCGGGCCCGGCCCTAGTCTCTTCCCCGACTTTTTCGGACAAGTTCCGAAACTGGCACCGAGCACCTGGCTCCACCTCCCTTCTTCTCAGTGAGCTGTAGTGCAGCCCCTCCCTTTCCAGGGGGGGTGTGCAGCCGGATGCTGTCTTGCCTTGGCACGGGTACGCCTAGTGGGGGGGCGGAGTACCTCGGACATGCATCCGTGTGGTTCTGCACCGCAGTTGGAAGCGGTTGGTTGTGGCACCCTGGATGGATTGAAAAAGGCAGTCGTGGGTTGGAGTGTTTCAACTGGCCTGCCCCAGGGGTGGAGAATATGCCGCTGAGTGATTACACGTGAAAAGTAGAGGCTTGGCTGAGAAGTCGTGAGGCTGTTCCAGGTGACCAGGATGCCCAACGGATCCATGGAGAACTTGCACCGCAGGAGAATGAGCTCTGCATCGCCGAGAGGTTCCACTGGATGAAGGAGGAAGAATTGGAATGGACAGACACTTGAGCATGACTGAGAGACTGAGTGGACGGCCAGATGAAGACACGGACTTCGCCGGACATGTCATCAGTTTTCTGATTTGATGATGTGTTTGGGTGCAGGGATCATGGTTTGAAATAAAGGGGTGGCTCCTGTCGTAGTTTGGGCTGGCTGCCCTCTGCTACAGGGGTGTTTCCTGTGTCCAGAAGTCCAGCCCAGTGGGTGGACACAGGAAATTAGGTTATTTCCTACCATGATCCCTTGCTTGCACCACTATAAGTCTCATGGCGGGGTCTGGCACTTCCTCTTTCCTTCCTCCTCGCCACCTGGTAATTGGGGGGGGATCTCCCAGCCATGGGCCTGGTTAGGCCCAAGGCCACGGGGGGATGGGCAGTCTCAGATCTGGCCAGCTGAGACTAGCCTAGCAGTGGAGGGGGGAAGGAGGAGCCCTGGGGGTTTGGGTGCACCCCCAGGTGGGGATGGGATTTCTCTGGGTCTGTTTTTGGGTCTCTCTCTCTCTCTCGTCACTGTATTTCTAGTTTTTTTTCCTGCACGCACTCACTGTTCTATTTAAACTTTCCATCACCTTTGCAATCCGTTTGTTTGAGTCATTATTTCTGCGCGTGGTGGGGAGGGGGTCTGCCCCAACCCATTACACCAAACATTATACTTGTCTTTCCTTGTGACATATTAAAAAGAGAAAGGTTTGTGACAGAAAACAGAAAAGTTTTGTGATTATATATGGATGTCTCAAAATTTATCTTTAGCTTGTCTCATTGGACTTGTTGATCTCTGAGGTATTTTCCAACCATATTGATTCTATGATTCTATGATTTCTGATAAGCTATGTCTTCCTAAGGCTTCCATTAGAAAGGTCTTTCTGATGGTGGCCTAACCACAGACTCACAGAAACATTCAGGTTGGAACAGACCCTCAGGATCACCAGAACCCAGGAGCCTGCTCTACAAGTCTCACCACTAAACCACATCCCCAAGCACCACATCCAAACCACCTTTAAGCACCTCTCTTCCTAACACATAGAATCACAGGAACGGTTTCACTTGGAAGGGACCTTAAAGATCATCTACCTCCTTAAAAATCATCCAGTTCCAAGCTCTCTGCTATGGACAGGGAGCAGGTGTTTACCTGTTAGAGGGTAGGAGGGCTCTCCAGAAAGACCTTGACAGGCTGGGCAGATGGGCAGAGTCCAACACGAAGGCATTCAACAAGTCCAAGTTCTGGGTGATGCACTTTGGTCACAACAACCCCATGCAGTGCTACAGACTGGGGTCAGAGTGGCTGGAGATTGGCCAAACAGAAAGGGACCTGGGGGACTGGTTGATAGTAGGCTGAACATGAGCCAGCAGTGTGCCCAGGGGGCCAAGAAGGCAAATGGCATCCTGGCCTGCATCAGCAGGGAAGTCATTCTGCCCTGTGCTCAGCACTGGTTAGGCCATACCTTGAGTCCTGTGTCCAGTTCCAGGCCCCTCAGTTTAAGAAGGACATTTAGACACTTGAATGTGTCCAGAGAAGGGCAACAAAGGAGAGGCTGAGGGAGCTGGGGTTGCTTAGCCTGGAGAAGTGGAGGCTCAGGGGAGACCTTCTTGCTGTCTAGAACTCCCTGAAGGGAGGTGTAGCCAGGTGGGGGTTGGTCTCTTCTCCCAGGCAACCAGCCCCAGAACAAGAGGACACAGTCTCAAGCTGTGCCAGGGGAAGTTTAGGCTGGAGGTGAGGAGAAAGTTCTTCCCAGCAAGAGAGATTGGCCATTGGGATGTGCTGCCCAGGGAAGTGGTGGAGTCCCCATCATTGGAGGTGTTCATAAAAGGATTGGATGTGGCACTTGGAGCCATGGTTTAGTAGTCATGAGGTGTTGGGTGACAGGTTGGACTTGATGATGTCTGAGGTCTTTTCCAACCTTATTGATTCTATAGTTCTATGATTCCACGATCTCCCACTAGCCCAGGTTGCTCAAGGCCTCATCCAACCTGGTCTTGAACAGCTCCAGGGAGTGGGCAACCACAACCTCCTTGGGCAACCTGTTCCAGTGTCTGACTGCTCTTACTGTAAAGAATCTCTTTCTAAGAACCAGTCTGAATTCAACCTCCTCCATCTTAACTCCATTCTGTCTTGTGCCATCACAATGAGCCCTTGTCAAACAGGCAAAAGAACCCACGACAGCGTGCAAGTGCTTCCGCTAGGCTGAGGTCATGCTTTGACCCCCACATTCTTTAATCATTCAGGCTGACTTTTTGCATATCCTGGAGCTGGAAACATAAAGAAAGACCTGCTGAGGTTTGATTTGTATTATTTATGTTTTAAATCACAAGAAAAATACATAAACCAACCCAAAGTGGATAGAAAAAGCTTTTTAACTCTTCTGCTGAGAGGGCAGAAGGAGCAAGGACTGCTTTCTTCATGGCAAGAGAGGAGGCCACCACGTCAATAGCAGCTGTGAATAGTTGGAAAAGAAATTATTCCATTCTAACCCTTGTGTTCTTTCAATCTTCACTGAAGTGAACTAGATGTGACACCAAATGTGGCATATTCAGGGATACACTGATACCAACACAAAAAAGGAATATACTACAAAGAATCATAGAATTGTTAGAGGTCGAAGGGATCAGCCAGTTCCAACCCCTCTGCCATGGGCAAGGACACCTCACACTACAGCAGGTTGCTCACAGCCACAGCCGGTCTGGCCTTAGAATCCTCCAGGGATAAGGCTGCCCCCACCTCCCTGTGCAACCTGTGCCAGTGTCTCACCACCATCGTGGGGAACAACTTCTTCCTAACATCCAATCTCAATCTACCCATTTCTAGTTTTGCTCCATTCCCCCCAGTCCTATCACTCCCTGACACCCTCAAAAGTCCCTCCCCAGCTTTTCTGGAGCCCCTTTCAGATCCTGGAAGGCCACAATTAGGTCTCCTCAGAGCCTTCTCTTCTCCAGACTGTACAGCCCCAACTCCCTCAGTCTGTCTCCATAGCAGAGCAGCTCCAGCCCTCTGCTCATCCTCGTGGCCTTCTCTGGATACCTTCCAGCACCTCCAGATCCTTCCTGTAACAGAGGCTCCAGAACTGGACACAGTGCTCCAACTGTGGTCTCAGCAGAGTGGGTCAGAGGGGGAGAATCACCTCTCAAGGTTCTGTCACCCTCACAGGGAAAATAATTTTCCTTGTATTTCCATGGAACTTCCTGCACCTCAGCTTCCACCACTGTCCCTTGTGCTGGCATTGGGCGTCCCCCAGCAGAGCCTGGCTCCAGTCTCTGGGCACTCACCCTGCACATCTTTATCAACATGAATGAGGTCACCTCTCAGGCTCCTCCTCTCCAAGCTACAGAGCCCTCAGCTCCCTCAGGCTCTCCTCGTAAGGAAGATGTTCCACTCCATCATTTTTTGGCTCTGCACTGGACTCTTTCAAGCAGTTCCCTGAGGTCCTTCTTGAACTGAGGGGCCCAGAACTGGACACAATACTCCAGCTGCAGCCTCACCAGGGCAGAGCAGAGGGGGAGGCAAACCTCTCTTGGCCTACTAACCACAGCCCTTCTAATCCACCCCAGAATGGCCTTGGCCTTCTTGGCCACTCAAGAGCACAAGAAAATAGGGTCAGCATTCCAGATGAACATTCATATGAACATTATGAACTCTTCAGTGATGAATGCCACTGTCTCAAGTTTTCAATTTCATTGCCACTGTTATGATGTCAGCTTGAATTTGGATTTTGAGCTAGTCTAATTTAAAAATATGATACCAAGGCACAAATTCTGTACTGAAGAAATTTATTCACTGTCACCAGGTTGGATTTCCTATTCTAGTACCACCTACTCATCAAGCAAACACAGTTTGGGAGGATCTTCCTCTACAGCACAGACAGGTCATAAGCTGAATGAATGAGGAGGAATAGAACTCACCTATTCAAGATGCAACAGCTTGCTTGCCAGCTCTCAGTCTAAAGGGTTTGCAGGACTGAGCAAATAACAGGATATTAATCAGCTCCCCAGCATGTAGCATTAATTGAATCTGCCAAAAGGATTCAAGGAGAGGAAGGAGAGGAGTCCTAAAAGAGCTCTGAGCTGGAGGAAGGCTCAGAGAGAATTTTTTCGTAGGAGCTAGTGGGATCATTACAGGATCATAGGATAGTTGGGATGGAAGGGACCTCCAAAGCTCATCCAGTCCAACCTCCCTGCAGTCAGCAGGGACATCCCCAGATAGATCAGGTTGCCCAGGGCCTCAACCAGTCTCACCTTCAATATCTCCAGGGAAGGAGCCTCAACCACCTCCCTGGGCAACCTCTTCCAAGGTTCCACCACCCTCATGGTAAAGAACTTGTTCCTAACATCCAATCTCAATCTGCTCTGCTCTAGTTTGAAGCCATTGTCCCTTGTCCTGTCCCTGCAGGCCTTTGCAAACAGTCTCTCTCCAGCCTTCTTGTAGCCCCCTTTGGGTACTGGAAGGCTGCAATTAGCTCTCATCTTCTCCAGGCTGAACACCCCCAGTTCCCTCAGCCTGGCCTCATAGCAGAGCTGCTCCAACCCCCTGGTCATTCTCATGACCCTCCTCTGGACCTGCTCCATCAACAGGATGAAGAAGTTTCATTGGGGCTGAGCAGCAGAAACTTCCCCCTTTATTCTGCCTTGCTCAGCAGACTGGAGAATTACTTTCTATCTTACAAAGAGCAGCTTTATCAGACAGCTAAGCTCAGATGAGAGCAGGGACTCCTCTGCTCTTCTCTCCCAGTCCCACCTTTCCCTTCCTATTTTCCTTGGACTGCCATCACTTTTTTCATAACCCTATCTGAGCTTATGAAGCTGAACCACATGAGAGCTAGAGTCCCCTCTCTCTAAAAGAAATAGGTTTCAGGTGGTTGGGCTCCCTGAGAGAGCTCACTAAGGGTCTAATAAGTCAGCTCAAGAAGGAGGTTGGTTTCATGCCCGGAGCAATATGTTTTCTGGATATTGCCATATCCATAACTCAGTTTCATTGCTTCCATGTGAAGTATGAGCAGAAAATACCTTCAGATGAAGTTACTAGGTTGGATGGGTTTATTTCTTCTTCTTATATTATTATTTCTTTCTTTCTTTTTCCACAGAAGAAATATCTGTGGAATAACCACAATTAAGTTAGAGCCCTTTTCAAAGCAAAGCCAAGCTCAGATGGGCTTTTCAGGGGCAGACTTATTATTACCTTTTTCCTATAGTGATTGATTTTCCCAGTAATAAACAGGAGTGCAAGCACACAATCAAAATACTTACCTACAGCCTTAGAAGTACAACAATTGCCTGTATTGCTAAAGCAGTGGCAGGCACAACTAGTACAAGCCACTGGAGCCACTTCACCCACCACATAAGGCAGGGCATTCAAAATTGAAGTGCTCACTGAAAGTTCAAAGTTTGGTTTGAATTATAAATGGTCACCTGTGAAATATTTGCTGGAGAGAAACTCTACAGAGGGACTTGGATAGATTGGATCCATGGCCAGCATTCACAGGAGGAGCTTCAACAAGGCCAAGTGCCAGACACTGCACTTGGGGCACAACAACCCCAAGCAAGGCTGCAGGCTTGGGGCAGTGTGGCTGGAAAGCTGCTGACAGAAAGGGACCTGGGGGTGCTCATGGACAAGCAGCTGAAGAGGAGCCAGCAGTGTGCCCAGGTGGCCAAGAAAGCCAAAGGCATCCTGGCTGGGATCAGCAATGCTGTGTCCAGCAGCAGCAGGAGGGGACTGTCCCCTGGCACTCAGCTCTGCTGAGGCCACACCTTGAGTGCTGTGTCCAGTTTTGGGCACCTCAACACGAGAGATGTGGAGGTGCTGGAGCCAAGGCAGAGGAGGGCAAGGAAGCTGTGAAGGGCCTGCAGAATAAATCTGATGAAGAGCAACTGAAGGAGCTGGGGATGGTTAGATTGGAAAAGAGGAGGCTGTGAGGAGACCTTATTGCTGTCTACAGCTACCTGAAAGGACCTTGTGGAGAGGCTGCTGCTGGTCTTTTCTCACAGGTCATTAGTCACCCTTGGTGCCATGGTTTAGTAGTCATGAGGTCTTGGGTGACAGGTTGGACTTGATCTTTGAGGACTCTTCCAACCTTACTGATTCTATGATTGTATGACAGAACAAGAGGGAATGGCCTCAAGTTTTGACTGGGTAGGTTTAGACTGGACAGTAGGAAGACTTTTTTCCCATCAAGAGTGGTCAGGGATTGGAATGTGCTGCCCAGGGAGGTGGTGGAGTCCCCAAGCCTGGCTGTGTTTCAAGGTGGTTTGGATGTGGTGCTTGGGGCAATGGTTTAGGGGTGACCCTTGTAGAGTAGGGTTCTGGGTTGGACTTGGTGATCCTGAGGGTCTGTTCCAACCTGAATGTTTCTGTGATTCTGTAAGAGTGAACAACCTTCTGTAGCATTTTTCCCAGCAGAATTCTATAAGGCAGCTGAATGCCAGCTCCAAATTCTTGCACTATGCACGGAATGCTACAGAGAATTACTCAGAAACAGCATGGACCTACCAGCAGGTCTTTCTGCCTTTAATCTACTAGTGAATTTTCTTCCTGGAAAGTTTGAACTGGCTTGATATATGATACAAGATATCCAAGACATCCCCTTCCTCCAGGAAGCAGAGAACAAACCAATGACCTCCACAATATCCTCAGTGTGAAGCAGTAACAACAGATGAACAACATGCAGATGAATAACAACATGCAACACATCCATTGGTGTAGTTAAATTGGTACCCTTTTAATCTTTGTACTAATTTCTATTGGGATTCAGGCAGATAAACAAACTAGGCCCCACCTGGAGTATAGCATCCAGTTCTGGGCTCCCCAGTTCAAGAGGGACAGGGATCTGCTGGAGAGAGTCCAACAGAGGGCTACAAGGATGATGAAGGGAATGCAAGAAGGCCAATGGGACCCTGGAGGGCATTCAGAGGAGTGTGTCCAGCAGATCTAGGGAGGTTCTCCTCTCCCTCTACTCTGCCCTGGTGAGATCTCACCTGGAATACTGCATCCAGTTCTGGGCTCCCCAGTTCAAGAGGTACAAGGATCTGCTGGAGAGAGTCCAACAGAGGGCTACAAGGATGATGAAGGGACTGGAGCACTGCCTGATGAAGAGAGGCTGAGAGCCCTTGGGGCTGTTTAGTCTGGAGAGGAGAAGGCTGAGAGGGCACCTAATCAATATCTATAAATACCTGAGGACTGGGTGTCAGGAAGGAAGGGACAGGCTCTGCTCAGTTGCACCTTGGGATAGGACAAGGGGCAATGGATGGAAACTCCAGCTCAGGAGGTTCCACCTCAACATGAGGAGGAACTTCTTCACTGTGAGGGTCACAGAGCACTGGAACAGGCTGCCCAGAGAGGTTGTGGAGTTTCCTTCTCTGGAGACTTCCCAGCCCCATCTGGATGTGTTCCTGTGTGACCTGTGCTGGATTCTCTGGTCCTGCTCTGGCAGGGGGGTTGGACTCAATGATCTCTGGAGGTCCCTTCCAACCCCTAACATCCTGTGAGCCTGTGATTTTGGAGAAGCAGAACCAGCATTTGCTATCATGTAGTTACATAAGGTTAACAGATTACTGACCTTTAAAAGGTTCAAAACCACCAGCAAAAGCAGTTTCTTGCACAAGGAAGTCTTTCTAAACTCAGTTTGAAACCTGCTGGAACACCTAGTAAGAGAAGTACTCATTTCCTATAGCCATGACAAACATTTTAGTGGTCTTAAAAGCTCTTAGATACCATATTCATATATAAATAAAGATCAATATTAGATATATCATACCTTTATTGGTTGGTTAGGTTAGAAACCTAACTATAAACCTTCCTGTGTCTGGCATATAACAGATAACCTTCCAATACCTGGAAGATAGCTTAATATGTCAACTTACTGGCATTTCAATGGCAGAACATCCATTTCTTCTAAGAAGGGGCTACACTTTTAGTTTCAACTTAACAGGTATCCTTTCTTTCTCCTTTCTAAACTGAGGCATAAGTAACAAAGCACTAGAGTCTTGTAGATCATCTAGCAACAACAGCAAATTAGCTGGTGAAATTGCTTCAGGAGAACTTCCAGCAATGCACCCCCAAAGGAACTTCAACAGCATCACTCAGATTCAAGCTCTTGATGATACTCAGGCAAGGCAGCAGAAGATCACAGTATCACAGTATCACAGTACAGCCAAGGTTGGAAGAGACCTCGAGGATCATCAAGTCCAACCTGTCACCACAGACCTCATGACTAGACCATGGCACCAAGTGCCACATCCAATCCCCTCTTGAACACCTCCAGGGATGGGGACTCCACCACCTCCCTGGGCAGCACATTCCAATGACGAACGACTCGCTCGGTGAAGAACTTTCTCCTCACCTCCAGCCTAAACTTCCCCTGGCACAGCTTGAGACTGTGTCCTCTTGTTCTGGTGCTGGTTTCCTGGGAGAAGACACCAACCCCTTCCTGGCTACAACCACCTTTCAGGTAGTTGTAGAGAGCAATGAGGAGATGAAGATGGTGTGGTTAAGAAGGGCTGTGTCTGGGATACACCTAATTTAGCAGCTTCCTCTATTTTCTGTATAAGTTTAAGATGAAATAGATGGAAGAAACTGAAAGGATGATGCCAAGAGGTCTGTACATCAAGCAAACTTTTCATTACCTTGGAAAAATAGATTTATAGTTCAGAACTTAAAGCATATCACAGAACCACAGAAGGTTAGGGACTGGAAGGGACCTCCAAAGCTCATCCAGTTCAACCCTCCTGCCAGAACAGGAGCACCTAGAGCAGGTCACATAGGAACACAGCCAGGCAGGTCTTGAATATCTCCAGAGAGGGAGTCTCCACAGCCCCTCTGGGCAGCCTCTTCCAGGGCTCTGTCACCCTCACAGGGAAATAATTCTTCCTCCTGTTTCCATGGCACTTCCTCTGCCTCAGCTTCCACCACTGCCCCTTGTGCTGGCATTGGGCATCCCCCAGCAGAGCCTGGCTCCAGCCTCTGAGCACTCACCCTGCACAGCTTTATCAGCAGCAATGAGGTCACCCTCAGGCTCCTCCACTCCAAGCTACAGAGCCCTCAGCTCCCTCAGGCTCTCCTCACAAGGAGGGACTCATGTACTTGGTAAACTTCAATCAAATCAAGGTTTGGATTCCTGTGAAGTGCTTACCTGCACTGTACCAGCCTGCATTAGATGTAGGAGAAGCACAATGCCCCACCCAGCTACCTGACATGGTAAAACTCCTCACATTTTATTTTGATGTCAGCTGTGACCCTGTGGCTTTACAGCATCCCTGACAACAACGTGGGACTTTCCCCCTCCACAAACACAGTCCAACTATTTAATCTTTCAACAACCCTCCTGAAAAGCCCCAAATCCATTTCCATCCAGCACAAGGCAGGGGGTTTAGCAGCTCTTTGTTTAAACAGCCTGTTGATTTTTCACTCTTGCTTGTCTCAGGAGAGATATCAGTCAAAGAATGACAACTTAACGTGCTGGGTATGCTCTTTTTTTCAGCAAGAGCCACAAGGGGACCAGAGACACTTCCTGAACATGAAGTTTAGGTCTACCAATGTTCCTCTGAGAATCTGGGATGGACAATGACAAGCAGTCATGCTGCTAAAACCTGCCCATTATCTCCAGCTACTTTCTCAGCTGGCTCCCATGTTTTTTTTCTGTCAGAAGGCAATCCTGTACCAATTCCTTCTTGAACAACATCTTAGCTACCAAGCACTCAAAGGAGTAAGAAAATCCAAACATGCATGAGTGTGTGTCTTTCTCAAGTAGCCTGCTCACTACAGCCTGTATCACCAGGGATATCTCAAGTGATTTTTCCTCAGCTTCTCAAAGTGCAGTTCACAAACAGCAACCATCCTCCATGTTGACTTCATGCTTGCAATGGTCTTTATAGAAGAGAAAACATGACTTAGCTCAGTCCTTACCTGCAGAATGCTGAATTTTCCAGAAATTCTGTTGTCTGGCAGTTGAAGCAAAATGGAGCAATCTGTAAGAGAGCAGAAAGAGATCCATAAGGGAACTGAGAGATTAAATGTTAACTATTATCACTATGTGGAATGCCTTTTGTGGACATGCATGTCAAGCAGCAATTGGATAATACTCCACATACACACTATAGTAAGAGGTACTTTCCCCCCCCCCCCGTTTTTTTTTCCAGTGCTTCAGCAGACACATGGAGAGGTAAGAGTCTGGATCTACTTCTGTGGCTTGAGAGTAGCCCTTAAAAAAAGGCCTTGGGGGTGCTGGTGGAGGAGAAGCTCAACAGGAGCCAGCAGTGAGCACTTGGAGCCCAGAAAGTCAATCAGAGCCTGGGCTGCAGCAAGAGAAGTGTGGCCAGCAGGGCCAGGGAGGGGCTTCTCCCCCTCTTCTCCACTCTGCTGAGACCACAGCTGGAGCTCTGTGTCCAGTTTTGGAGCCCCTAGTACAGGAAGGATCTGGAGGTGCTGGAAGGTGTCCAGAGAAGGACCACAAGGAGGAGCAGAGGGCTTGAGCTGCTCTGCTATGGAGACAGACTGAGAGAGTTGGGGTTGTTTAGTCTGGACAAGAGAAGGCTCCAAGGAAACCTTCTTGTGGCCTTCCAGGATCTGAAGGGGGCTCCAAGAAAGCTGGGGAGGAACTTTTTAGGGTGCCAGGGAGAGATAGAACTGGGGGGAATGGAACAAAAGTAGAAACAGGTACATTCAGATTTGATGTTAGGAAGAAGTTTTTCCCTATGAGGGTGGTGAGAGACTGGCACAGGCTGCCCAGGGAGGTGGTGGCAGCCTCATGCCTGGAGGTGTTTGCAGCCAGGCTGGATGTGGCTGTGAGCAACCTGCTGTAGTGTGAGGTGTCCCTGGCCATGCCAGGGGGCTTGGAACTGGCTGATCCTTGAGGTCCCTTCCAACCCTGATGATTCTCTGATTCTATGCATTAGTGACAATGCTCATGTGGTGGTTAGATAGATTAAATATTGCAGGTCCTGCAGCTGACGTTGTATTTCTTGTCACTAAATAACTCAATCAATTGAATTAGGCACTTCAGGAAGAGGTGCATGATTGAGCCCAGATGCACTCACAGCTCCCACAGGCTTCTAATGAGCTCCTCTGTAAAAACAAACAAAACACCTACTTGCTTAAAATATGGATCTCATTACATCCTAGTGAACACTCAAGGAAGCCTAATTGGTAATTAGCATCCTGAAATGCAGCTAAACAAAACACTCTGAGTTTCTACTGCCCACAAAAGGCTCCCTGCCCCTAAAGCTCCACACCGTGAAGGTATTCAAGTAGAGATGGCAGGCATTTGGTACACACCATCCCCCACTGAGGGCAGAAGCTACTGGTTTAATCTTTCATATGCCTTGGTGAAAACACCATCAGGTATCACAGCCAGTTACTTCTACTGCTCTTTAATCTGCATCTGATGCCAGACTTGTGTGAAGCTTTTAAGTTATTGTTCATTGAGGATCCTTTGCTTGACTTAGAATAGAATCAATGAAATTGGAAAAGACCTCAAAGATCATCAAGCCCAACCTGTCACCCAAGACCTCATGACTACTAAACCATGGCACCAAGTCCAATCCCCTCTTGAACACCTCCAGGAATGGTGACTCCACCACCTCCCTGGGCAGCACATTCCAATGGCTAACAACTCTCTCTATAAATGGAATGGAATGGAATGGAATGGAATGGAATGGAATAGAATAGAATAGAATAGAATAGAATAGAATAGAATAGAATAGAATAGAATAGAATAGAATAGAATAGAATAGAAAGAATAGACCAGACCACACCAGGTTGGAAGAGACCTTCAAGATCATTAAGTCCAACCTATCACCCAACACCACCTAATCAAGTAAACCATGGCACCAAGCACCCCATCATGTCTCCTCCTAAACTTGATTTTATAGGGACTGGCTTTTAGTCAGACTAAGAAGCTTTGCTCTAAGAGTCTATGTGAACATCTGCAGAGATGTTTGTTTGTTTGTGTTTAATCTTCCTTAAGTTACCTGTATAGGGAAACCACAAACTGCCTTTCACAGAGTCATAGAATGTTAGGGGCTGGAAGAGACCTCCAAAGGTCATTCAGTCCAACCTCCCTGCCAGAGCAGGAGCACCTAGAGCAGGTCACACAGGAACACAGCCAGGTGGGGTTTTAATATCTCCAGAGAGGGAGACTCCACAACCCCCCTGGGCAGCCTCTTCCAGGGCTCTGTTACCCTCACAGGGAAAAAAATTATACTCCTGTTTCCATGGAACTTCCTCTGCCTCAGCTTCCACCACTGCCCCTTGTGCTGGCATTGGGCATCCCCCAGCAGAGCCTGGCTCCAGCCTCTGGGCACTTACCCTGCACATCTTTATCAACATGAATGAGGTCACCTCTCAGGCTCCTCCTCTCCAAGCTACAGAGCCCTCAGCTCCCTCAGGCTCTCCTTATCCTAGGATAATTTGGTGGTGTAACCATCACAAGAAATTTCCACCTGTCCTGCCTAAACAGTGCATCACTCAGCTGAATGGCAGCAGAAAAGATCAGCAGCAACAGCATTTTGCTGCTCAGGTATCTGAAGGAGCTGGTGTTGAGCCTTTGTTCTCAGTGCTGGTTTCTCAAGCTGGGTAAGCAACCACCAGCCTCAAATTACATTTCCTTGATGCAAGGAAACTGAGCTGGAATTCAGTTTCAGTTCTGCAGCCTGCATGTTGACCTGCATGCTTCTTGGCCTAAACTTCAAGATTTCAGGAGATGAAGAACTTGCACCTTGTCCAAGTCTTGTTTTCAGAAAGGGGGGGACTCTGTCTCAGAGGTCTAGGCTGGTGTGGGAAAAGCAGGAGGAGAGGCAGCCACCCAGAGCTGGGCTCTTGCACTACATTCCTTCACTCACTTAGTGTCTGCTTCAAGTTCAATACAACTAAAGATCAAACACAAATGTAGAAATGGGAGATAATCTCCACAAGCTCCAACTGCTTAACCCTGCCCCTGCCCCCTTCCCCTCCCCACCATTTAATTTTTTGCCCTTTTCCTTCCTACCTGTTTGTTACCTGGGCTAAAATTGGAAGATGCAGGTAGGAGGGAAGGAAGATTACAAAAGAGTTCATTCAGTGACATTTAAAAAACATATATCCATGAGTGTTGACTATTTTATACAATCAGTCAGTACAAAGCCAGACCCCAGCCAGTAGCAATAAAAGCATAGCTCACATGGACATTTAAAACATTAAATAAATAAAATTGCAAGATGACACTAGTGAGGCCCAGAGCAGTGGATTGGTACAGCCCAAGAAGTTCTTCACTACGAGGGTGGTGGAACACTGCAACAGATTGCCCAGGGAGATGGTTGAGGCTCCTTCCCTGGACAAGGCCCTGGGCAACTTGATCTAGTTGAGGATGTTCCTGCTGACTGTGGGGTCCTGCTGGATGGGAGGTTGACTATGAGCCAGGAATGTGCTCCTATGGCCAAGAAGGCCAAGGCCATTCTGGGATGGATTAGAAGGGCTTTGCTTAGTAGGTCAAGAGAGGTTCGCCTCCTCCTCTGCACTGCCCTGGTGAGGCTGCAGCTGGAATATTGTGTCCAGTTCTGGGCCCCTCAGTTCAAGAAGGACCTCAGGGAACTGCTTGAGAGAGTCCAGTGCAGAGCCACAAAAATGATGAAGGGAGTGGAACATCTTCGTAATGAGGAGAGGCTGAAGGAGCTCAGAGCTCTGTAGCTTGGAGAGGAGGAGACTAAGAGGTGACCTCATTCATGTTGATAAAGATGTGCAGGGTGAGTGCCCAGAGGCTGGAGCCAGGCTCTGCTGGGGGATGCCCAATGCCAGCACAAGGGGCAGTGGTGGAAGCTGAGGCAGAGGAAGTGCCATGGAAACAGGAGGAAGAATTTTTCCCCTGTGAGGTGAACAGAGCCCTGGAAGAGGCTGCCCAGGGGGGTTGTGGAGTCTCCCTCTCTGGAGATATTAAAACCCCACCTGGCTGTGTTCCTGTGTGACCTGCTCTAGGTGCTCCTGCTCTGGCAGGGGGATTGGACTGGATGAGCTTTTGAGGTCCCTTCCAGCCCCTGACAGTCTGTGATTCAGTGAAGGTCTTAGCTTAGTTCATTCTTGTATTTCACAGCACAAGAATGAGACAGCAAAAAAAATCCCCAGACCAAACAACTGATGACAAGTATAAACCCAGCTAAGATGTGGTTTCTTTCACAGTTCCTTCACCAACAAGCAACATGAAATATAAAGTTTCACCTTCTTATCTAGACCACGCAAATATCTCAGATTCTGATCTGGGGCTGACTTCCACCACGAGCACGGTGGCTGCACAGAGAGCTGCCGCTGGCCATCTGCTCCCCACTGACACAGGATCACAGTCAGATCTGGGTCACCTCATCCCTGAGCTCACCACACAGCTCTTCTGCTAACTGAAATCTATTTTACAGGCATAAAAATATTGGGAGCCTTTCCCCTTCCACCCACAGGTGTGACTCTTCCCTGTTCTGCACATCGGCCACAACAACCCCATGCAGAGCTACAGGCTGGGGTCAGAGTGGCTGAGAGCAGCCAGGCAGAGAGGGACCTGGGGGTGCTGGTTGATGGTAGGATGAACATGAGCCTGCAGTGTGCCCAGGCAGCCAGGAGGGCCAATGGCATCCTGGCCTGCATCAAGAACAGTGTGGCCAGCAGGAGCAGGGAGGTCATTCTGCCCCTGTGCTCAGCACTGGTTAGGCCACACCTCGAGTCCTGTGTCCAGTTCTGGGCCCCTCAGTTTAGGAAGGAGGTTGACTTGCTGGAAGGTGTCCAGAGAAGGGCAACAAAGTTGGTGAGGGACTTGGAACACAGCCCTGTGAGGAGAGGCTGAGGGAGCTGGGGCTGCTTAGCCTGGAGAAGAGGAGACTCGGGGGTGACCTTACTGCTGTCTACAACTACCTGAAGGGGGGTTGTAGACAAGTGGGGATTGGTCTCTTCTCCCAGGCAACCAGCACCAGAACAAGAGGACACAGTCTCAAGCTGTGCCAGGGGAGGTTCAGGCTGGAGGTCAGGAGGAAGTTTTACAGAGAGAGAGTGATTGCCCATTGGAATGGGCTGCCTGGGGAGGTGGTGGAGTCACCATTGCTGGAGGTGTTCAGGAGGAGACTTGACAGGGTGCTTGGTGCCATGGGTTAGTTGATTGGGTGGTGTTGGATAATAGGTTGGATGCGATGATCTTGAAGGTCTCTTCCAACCTGGTCTGGTCTATTCTATTCTATTCTATTCTATTCTATTCTATTCTATTCTATTCTATTCTACATGCATGAAAGAGGAGTTTCTTTGTGTATGCTCTATCCTTTAGGAAGCAGAGGAACATCCATGCACTGTTTACCCCAGTGCTTAAGGAAAAGAAACTAAACACACCTCTAGTATGTCTAACACGTGAAAAGGTTAACAGCTAATACACCATTAAAATGCAGGAAACGTTTTCCATTATTCAAGTATGACAAATAAGTGTATTCATAGAATCATAGAATCAATAAGGTTGGAAAAGACCTCAGAGATCATCAAGTCCAACCTGTCACCCAACACCTCATGACTACTAAACCATGGCTCCAAGCGCCACAACACCTCCAGGGATGGTGACTCCACCGCTTCCCTTGGCAGCACATTCCAAAGGCTAACAACTCTCTCTATGAAGAAGTTTAAGCAAGAGTCCCACACCTGGGAAGGAAGAATAAACTGCATCAGTACAGGCTGGGAGGGGATCTGCTGGAGAGTAGCCCTGGGGAGAAGGAGCCGGGAGTGCTGGTGGACAACAAGTTCTGCATGGGACAGCAATGTGCCCTGGGGGCCAAGAAGGCCAATGGGAGCCTGGGGGGCATTCAGAGGAGTGTGTCCAGCAGAGCCAGGGCGGTTCTCCTTCCCCTCTACTCTGCCCTGCTGAGACCTCACCTGGAATATTGCATCCAGTTCTGGGCTCCCCAGTTCAAGAGAGACAGGGATCTGCTGGAGAGAGTCCAAGGGAGAGCTACCAGGATGCTGAAGGGACTGCAGCACTGCCTGGTGAGGAGAGGCTGAGGTACTTGGGGCTGTTTACTCAGGAGAGGTGAATACTGAGAGGGGATTTAATCTGAAGGCTGGGGGTCAAGAGGGAGGACACAGGCTCTGCTCAGTTGCACCCTGGGATAGGACAAGGGCAATGGATAGAAACTCCAGCATAGGAGGCTCCACCTCAACATGAGGAGGAACTTCTTCACTGTGAGGGTCCCAGAGCAGTGGAACAGGCTGCCCAGAGAGGTTGTGGAGTCTTCTTCTCTGGAGACTTTCCAGCCCTGTCTGGATGTGTTCCTGTGTGACCTGTGCTGGATTCTCTGGTCCTGCTCTGGCAGGAGGCTTGGACTCAATGATCTCCAGAGGTCCCTTCCAACCCCTCACATCCTGTGAGTCTGCAACTGTGGCAGTCACATGAACATACACTGCCTAATAATGACTTTGTTGGGTCTATACCTGTCACTGTGAGATGTCTTTGCACATCATCCTCGATGACACAAGGATTTCAAAACGCAGGCACAGAACAACGCATGAATAACATAGCATCCCACGTCACCCTCTGCCAGCCGCCACTGCTCTGTCCCATTATGCTTCCTAACCACAACTCACTGGCATGCTGGACACCACTGGGAGGTATTTACTCTCTGTTTGTTCATATCAAGGAAATCCTAGCAGGAAGAGCAATCCAATAATGCCAGCAACTTAAAACAGTGTGCTGACTGTGAGTAAATTCTAGCAGGAAGGACGAAAAATGATAGTGGGATGATCCCTGAAGGTTTCAGACCAATTAATCAGCAAATGCCTTTCAACAGCAGGACAGGAAAAAAACCCAAACAACTAAACCAAACAAACAAAAGTGCATGGGCAGGGACACCTCACACTACAGCAGGTTGCTCACAGCCACATCCAGGCTGCCCTTTAAAACCTCCAGGCATGAGGCTGCCACCACTTCCCTGGGCAACCTGTGCCAGTCTCTCACCATCTTCTTCCTAACATCCAATCTGAATTTACCCACTTCTAGTTTTGTTCCATTCCACTCAGTCCTATCCCTACCTGACACCCTCAAAAGTCCCTCCCCAGCTTTCCTGGAGCCCTCTTTGGATACTGGAAGGCCACAATAAGGTTTCCTTGGAGCCTTCTCTTCTCCAGACTGAACAGCCCCAACTCCCTCAGTCTGTTCTCATAGCAGAGCAGCTCCAGCCTTCTGCTCATCCTCATGGCCATTCTCTGGACACGCTCCAGCACATCCAGATCCTTTCACCACCATAGTGAACTTCAAACTAGCACCTCAAACCAAATAATGTATGCCAAACAATTTGACCATAAACAGCTGAAGACAGAAGAGCACTGCTTGACTGGAGCCTGAACAGCATATACCAGCTCAGGTCCACAACTTAACTAAGTGCAAGTGTTAGCTCCTGCACACATACACACCTCAGGTACATTTCCTATGTCCTCTACCATTCTACATTTCAACCCACCATACTACAAGTGTAGTAGATTTGGAGAACTATCCCCAAAATAAACTACCAGACTTAGTTCAGGTTGGGAGAGAAGGAGATGAAACTCTGTTTACAAGCAAGCTACAATCTAGAAATATGAAATGCAATTAATATGTACAAAATCATAGAGTCATAGAATCAGTAAGGTTGGAAGAGACCTCAAATATCATCAAGCCCAACCTGTCACCCAACACCTCATGACTACTAAACCATGGCACCAAGTGCCACATCCAATCCCTTTTTGAACACCTCCAGGGATGGTGACTCCACCACCTCCCTGGGCAGCACATTCCAATGGCTAACAACTCTCTCTGGGAAGAACTTTCTCCTCACCTCCAGCCTAAACTTCCCCTGGCACAGCTTGAGACTGTGTCCTCTTGTTCTGGTGCTGCTTGCCTGGGAGAAGAGACCAACCCCCACCTGGCTACAACCTCCCTTCAGGTAGTTGTAGACAGCAGTAAGGTCTGCCCTGAGCCCCCTCTTCTCCAGGCTAAGCAGCCCCAGCTCCCTCAGCCTCTCCTCACAGGGCTGTGCTCCAGACCTCCCCAGCTTTGTTACCCTTCTCTGGACACCTGCAAGTGTCTCGATGTCCTTCTTAAACTGAGGTGCCCAGAACTGGACACAGGCCTCAAGGTGTGGCCTAACCAGTGCTGAGCACAGGGCAAAATTACTTCCCTGCTCCTGCTGGCCACACTGTTCCTGTTGCAGGCCAGGATGCCATTGGCCTTCTTGGCCACCTGTGCACACTGCTGGCTCCTATTCAGCTGCTGTCAACCAGTCCCCCCAGGTCCCTTTCTGCCTGGCTGCTCTCCAGCCAGTCTGTACACAGTACACATATTATGTGCCAAAGACAACAGATGAAAAGCATGTGGGAGCAAGAGTTACTTCCCATGTAGGTCCCTATTTTAAAGGACATATAACTGAGGGGCTCAGACCCCTAGGCCATATTTATTGTACTTGACTCCTGCAGGTGAGCAGTTCTTAAGCAGTCAAGAATCATACAATTGGATCAGTAGGATTTCTGCCCTTTACAGTGCTTATCTTCTCAATGTAAATACATATGGCACATATTCACTGCATTTTGTGCTTCTGGATTTTGGTTTACCTTCTGGAAATAGAACTTTCATTTTGCTTTCTGAGTTCTGAGTTTGGTTGGTTGGTTCTTGGGGTGGGTAAATTCCAGTTAGGTGGGGGGCAATTTCCCCACCACCATGAGCAAGCACTACCTCACAGAATCACAGAATCAGCCAGGTTGGAAGAGACCTCCAAGATCATCAAGTCCAACCTCTTCCAAAGCCAGCATGTCTGTTAGCCACTGAACTAAGTGGAGAATGTTTAGAATGGCCTTTGTTACATGTCAGCTGAGACAATGTAAGCTGCCACTCAAAGACCAGTGGGAACAGTAAATTACACTTCTGCTGTCTCTGACAGATGTGCTTGACAGAATCCTGCAGTTCTAGGTCAGCTAGTGTGATCTGCTTCACACTCATCATGGGAACTCTCAGGGTTTTGGAGTGCATCACTCATGGGGACAAAAATACAACAGCCTCTAGTCCATGGCCAGATTTCCCTGGTTTGGGGATTTGCCCTGAGTACAGCCAAGGCATAAACTTCCTAGGGTGCTCCTCCAACTGTGGTAGTACAGATGTACCTATATAGGGACAAAGAGCTGACTTGCCTCCAGCTATATTTCCTGCATTAAACTTGCATGAAGGAGCAAATTCAACATGGAAATCATGGGCAGCAGGGAAATCAACAACTTACTTCTCCCTGCATAAGACAGGCAGATTTTAGGACAGGATGCCCTGTTGGCTGCTGGCAGCATGAAAAGGGAGAAAACTGCTTCCTGTTGTTAGATCTTCCCACTTCAGGAAGAGAAAACATGCTAAATATGGCATCAAGACATTCTTACCATCATCATTATTTCCACCTGTCCACTGAAACACAACTCCAAATACCAGCTACAACTTCACACCCTGGGTGACAATGGTGTGCTCTCTTGGTTTGAGGCTATGAGGTATCAGTCATAGCTTGAGGATTACTTCACATTGGATGTTGCTATGACATGGAAGGAAATGCTTTGCACTCCATTCCCTCAGTAAATCATTTGGCCTCTAGCCCAATAAAGACCAATATAGCAGAGCAAACATGCTGGCTAAGAGCCTCTATTATGCTCTCTGTCATTTAAATTATGAGAAAAGGATTCATAGAATCTTGGAATGGTCTGGGCCAGAAGGGACCTCCAAAGCTCATCCAGCCCAGCCTCCCTGCAGTCACCAAGGACATCAACAAATGGATCAGGTTGCCCAGGGCCTCACTGAGCCTCACTTTGAATATCTCCAGGGAAGAAGCCTCAACCACCTCCCTGGGCAACCTCTTTCAGTGTTCCACCACGGTCATAGAGAAGAACTTTTTCCTGATATCCATTTCACAGAAAGTAAGTTTGCTGCCAACTGTTGCATAAGGACTAGTAAACTATGGTACTTTATACATGGACTCAGTACAGACCAAATGATTCCTTGAAGGAATCAATAATTGAGTTATTTCACAGGATCAGAGGATGTTAAGGGTTAGAAGGGACCTCTGGAGATCATTGAGTCCAACCCCCTCTGCCAGAGCAGGAGCAGAGAATCCAGCACAGCTCACACAGAAACACATCCAGATGGGTCTTGGCAGTCTCCAAGGGAGACTCCACAACCTCTCTGGGCAACCTGTTCCAGTGCTCTGGGACCCTCACAGTAAGGAAATTCCTCCTCCTGTTGAGGTAGAACCTCCTGTGCTGTGGTTTATATCCACTGCCCCTTGTCCTATCCCAGGGTGCAACTGAGCAGAGCCTGTCCCCTCCCTCTTGACCCTCAGCCCTCAGATATTGATAGACATTTATTAAATCCCCTCTTAGTCTTCTCTCCAGACCAAACAGCCCCAGGTCCCTCAGCCTCTCCTCATCAGGCAGTGCTCCAGTCCCCTACACATCCTTGCAGCCCTCTGCTGGACCATCTCCAGTAGATCCCTGTCCCTCTTACAATATCATAGTATCAAAGTATCACTAAGGTTGGAAGAGACCTCAAGGATCATCAAGTCCAACCTGTCACCACAGACCTCATGACTAGACCATGGCACCAAGTGCCACATCCAATCCCCTCTTGAACACCTCCAGGGATGCTGACTCCACCACCTCCCTGGGCAGCACATTCCAATGATGAATGACTCTCTCCATGAAGAACTTTCTCCTCACCTCCAGCCTAAACTTCCCCTGGCACAGCTTGAGACTGTGTCCTCTTGTTCTGGTGCTGCTTGCCTGGGAGAAGAGACCAGCCTCTTCCTGGCTACAAACACCTTTCAGCTAGTTGTAGAGGGCAGTGAGGTCACCCCTGAGCCTCCTCTTCTCCAGGCTAAACAACCCCAGCTCCCTCAGCCTCTCCTCATAGGGCTGTGCTCCAGACCTCTCCCCAGCTTTGTTGCCCTTCTCTGGACACCTTCAAGTGTCTTAATGTCCTTCTTACACTGAGGGGCCCAGAACTGGACACAGGACTCTTGAACTGGGGAGCCCAGAACTGAAGGCAGTTCATATTCATCATCTGAAGGGTGACACAACTCAAGAAAAAGGGTACAATAAAAAGCTCCCTATTTGTTCTTCTGTCACTGCATGTGATTGTTTCAATTACTGTGCCAACTTTCTGAAGTTTGATACCAAGTCTTCAAAATATTAATGGAAGTGATGATTATTTGACAGGAGTTTTATCCTCTAAGCTAATACTGAAAATGAAAATGGGATTTCAAATTGTATGCACTAAAGGAATATTGATTTTTTAAGTCCTGGAAAGGTTGGAGGTTTACTCACCAAGAGTAAGGAGAGCCTGAGGGAGCTGAGGGCTCTGTAGCTTGGAGAGGAGGAGCCTGAGAGGTGACCTCATTCATGTTGATAAAGCTGTGCAGGGTGAGTGCCCAGAGGCTGGAGCCAGGCTCTGCTGGGGGATGCCCAATGCCAGCACAAGGGGCAGTGGTGGAAGCTGAGGCAGAGGAAGTGCCATGGAAACAGGAGGAAGAATTTTTCCCCTGTGAGGGTGACAGAGCCCTGGAGCAGGCTGCCCAGGGGGGTTGTGGAGTCTCCCTCTCTGGAGATATACCAACCCCACCTGGCTGTGTTCCTGTGTGACCTGCTCTAGGTACTCCTGCTCTGGCAGTGGGGTTGGACTGGATGAGCTTTTGAGGTCCCTTCCTGCCCCTAACATTCTGTGATTCTGTGAAAGAGTCCCTAACACACAACAGCTTTAGGATTCCTCTGAAGATATGAGTCCCTCTAGCAAATCAACACCTGCTCTGCCTCCCTGGAAAAGCAGCCTCTATACATATATATATATACACACATATAGTGCTGTGACTTTTTTCAGCTGTTCAAACTTCCTCCTCAGCTAGCAAGTTTTAGAAGAGCTTTAGGGTTTGGGGTTTTTTTTTTTTTTCAGGAGTAAGGTTTTGTTTTTAACAGGTGAATGTGAATAGAATAGAATCAACCAGGTTGGAAGAAACCTCAGAGATCATCAAGTCCAACCTATCACCCAGCACCATCTAATCAACTAAACCATAGCACCAAGTGCCTCATCCAGTCTGGTTTTAAACACTTCCAGTGATGGTGACTCCATCACCTCACTGGGCAGCACATTCCAATGGCCAATCTCTCTCTCTCTGTAGAATTTCTTCCTCCATCTCCATCTCCATCTCCATCTCCATCTCCATCTCCATCTCCATCTCCATCTCCATCTCCATCTCCATCATCTCCATCTCCATCATCTCCATCTCTATCTCTATCTCCATCTCCATCTCCATCTCCATCTCCATCTCCATCTCTATCTCTATCTCTATCTCTACCTCTACCTCTACCTCTATCTCTATCTCTATCTCTATCTCTATCTCTATCTCTATCTCTCTATGGAGGTGCTGGAAGGCGTCCAGAGAAGGGCCATGAGGATGATCAGAGTGCTGAAGCTCCTCTGCTATGGAGACAGACTGAGAGAGTTGGGGTTGGAGAAGAGAAGGCTCCAAGGAGACCTTCCTGTGGCCAATCTCTCTTTCTGGGAAGAATTTTTCCTCACCTCCAGCCTAAACCTCCCCTGGCACAGCCTGAGACTGTGTCCTCTTGTTCTGGTGCTGGTTGCCTGGGAGAAGAGACCAACCCCCACCTGGCTACAACCTCCCTTCAGGGAGTTGGAGGGAGCAAGAAGGTCTCCCCTGAGCCTTCTCTTCTCCAGGCTAAGCAACCCCAGCTCCCTCAGCCTCTCCTCATAGGGCTGTGCTCCAAAACCCTCACCAACTTTGTTGCCCTTCTCTGGACACATTCTAGCAAGTGAACCTCCTTCCTAAACTGAGGGGCCCAGAACTGGGCACAGTACTCAAGGTGTGGCTTAACCAGTGCAGTGCACAGGGGCAGAAGGAACTAAGCCATGACTAAGTTTAACTTCTCTGCTCCTTTCTCTTGTCCTTTTTGCACAGGGGTGAATGGGCAGGCAGGAAGGGAGAAGCTAGTAGCTTCCCCATGTCCTCTCCAGGGGGATCCTTGTGCAGTTTATTAGTTGTAAATACCTGTAACTATTTAAACTCCTGGATATTTTGTACACATTCACTGCATTCCATGGTAGAGTGTAGCTTTGCTTGTAAATACAGCTTTCATTTGCTCCCAGCTGAGCTGGTCTGGCACAGGTAATGGGGTGGGTGTGGGGGGAAAACTTCAACCCACCACAAGTGCATAAATGTTTGCATCCATAAATCTCCATAAAGTCAAGTCCATAAATTACCTGCATCATGAAACCTCAGCAAACCTGGCAGTGAACTGAAAATTTAAGAGATTTCACTACTACCAAAAAAAAACAACAAACCCCAAGACAAACAACCTCAACCCCAAATCCAAATCACCTGAAGTCATCTACACAAACCGTTCCAAGCTAACCTGACAACTTGAAAGTAAGCAGAATCACACTTGTTGAAAATGCTGGGATCTGTATGTTCTGCCTGTAGCCAGCACACCACACTCCTGTTTCCCCAGACTGGCAGCCAAGCAGCCCAAGCCTGTTTCAGTAGCAACAAACTGTGTCTGAACTGCCAGCTCAGCTCTCAGTGGGCAAGCATGTCACGTAGCACAGGGAAGGCAACTAAGCCTGTGGTTTAGTAGTCATGAGGTCTTGGGTGACAGGTTGGACTTGATGATCTTTGAGGTCTCTTCCAACCTTATTGATTCTTTGATTCTAATTGGTCAAGGACATGGCAGCCTGTCCAGGAGAGGGAGAATTCATGGCCAGATGAACATCTGTTTAGCCTTGAGAAAAGAAGACTAAGAGGGGATCTGATCAATGTCTATCAAAAGCTGTGGTGATGTGGTGCTGAGGGCCATGGTTTAGTGGTGACTTGGCAGTGCTGCAATCCTGTGTCCAGTTCTGGGCTCTCTGGAGCAGAGAAGGCTGAGAGGGGATCTGATCAATGTCTATCAATAGCTGAGGGCTGGGGATCAAGTGGAGGGGGCCAAGCTCTTTTGGGTGCTGCACTGCAATAAGCCAAGGAACAATGGAGACAAACTTGACCAGAGAAGGTTTCAGCTCAACATGAGGAGAAACTTCTTTAGAGTGAGGGTGGCAGAGCCCTGGAGCAGGCTGTCCAGAGAGGTTGCGGAGTTTTCCTTCTCTGGACACATTCCTGTGCAGACTGCCGTGGGTGATGCTGCTCTGGCAGGGGGGTTGGACTGGATGATCTCTGGAGGTCCCTTGCAACCTCTAAAGTACTGTGGTACTGTGATCTTATATTCTTTTGCTTTCCTGCCCTGCTCTCCCCTTCCCTTTCACACATATAGAAAATCCCAAGCTAACAAGGCAGTGCAACATACATCACACAGCAGTTGTGTCACAGAGCACACATTTCCCTGTCAAAACAAGGCTGCGTTTGTGACACACCACAGCTAGAACGGAGAAGTCAACACACAAAATCCTAACAAGAGTAACGCAAAAATAACACAAGCCATGTGTTGGCTGGTATGACCTGCAGCCTTTGTGTAAAAAAAACCCAAGATGTCAGGAAATGTGTAGACATGACAGAGCTATAAGATGCCAGACTCCAGCCACATTCATACACAGACTCCATGAGAACATGGAGCCAACAGTTTTGCAACCAAACCGCAAGGCAGCCGTTTCCATCCGGCTCCCCAGGCTCCTGCCTGAACATCAATGATGTTGAGAAACATGGCTGCTGACACCCTGCCTTCTGACTCACTGAAGTGTTTTGAGCCTTTGAATCACATCTGGAAGCACACTATGCCTTACTGTTCCCATCCAGAGGACAGGAGCTAACCAAAACCAGAGACCACTACTGACTAGTGTGCTATGGGCAAATTATTCAAAACACAGAGTTGGGTCTACATGAAACCACTGAGCCCTGCCTGGCGTTTACCACACGTAGAAATGATCCAAGTGTTCCAGCCCTATCCTTCTGCCCCTGCACTCAGCACTGGTTAGGCCACACCTTGAGTCCTGTGCCCAGTTCTGGGCCCCTCAGTTTAGGAAAGATGTTGAGATGCTGAAAGGTGTCCAGAGAAGAGCAACAAAGTTGGTGAGGGGTTTGGAGCACAGCCCTGTGAGGAGAGGCTGAGGGAGCTGGGGTTGCTTGGCCTGGAGAAAAGGAGGCTCAGGGGACACCTTCTTGCTGTCCCCAACTCCCTGAAGGAAGGTTGTAGCCAGGTGGGGGTTGGTCTCTTCTCCCAGGCAACCAGCACCAGAACAAGAGGACACAGTCTCAAGCTGTGCCAAGGGAGGTTTAGACTGGAGGTGAGGAAGAAATTCTTCCCAGAAAGAGAGACTGGCCACAGGAAGGTCTCCTTGGAGCCTTCTCTTCTCCAACCCCAACTCTCTCAGTCTGTCTCCATAGCAGAGGAGCTTCAGCCCTCTGATCATCCTCATGGCCCTTCTCTGGATGCCTTCCAGCACCTCCATAGAGAGATAGAGATAGATAAGATATAGATATATAAATATAGTTATAGCTTAGATATAGATAAGAGACAGATATATATATATATATATATATATATATATATATATAGATAGATATATATAGATAGATATATAGAGATGGAGGAGATGGAGATGATGATGATGGAGATGCTATTTACTGTATCTGTGCCAACCAGTTGCACAATTCGCCACCAAAGTCTTAAATCTTTAATACCCAGAATGCTTCAAATTCATTACTCAGGGTAAAACAGAACAGAACAGAACAGAACCGGATAGGATAGGATAGGATAGGGTAGGGTAGGATAGGATAGGGTAGGATAGGATAGGATAGGGTAGGGTAGGATAGGATAGGGTAGGATAGGATAGGATAGGATAGGATAGGATAGGATAGGATAGGATAGGATAGGATAGGGTAGGGTAGGATAGGATAGGGTAGGATAGGATAGGATAGGGTAGGGTAGGATAGGATAGGGTAGGATAGGATAGGATAGGATAGGATAGGATAGGATAGGATAGGATAGGGTAGGGTAGGATAGGATAGGATAGGGTAGGATAGGATAGGATAGGATAGGATAGGATAGGATAGGATAGGATAGGATAGGATAGGATTAGACCAGGTTGCAAAAGACCTCTGAGATCATCGGGTCCAACCTATCATCTAACACCACCTAATCAACTAAATCATGGCACCAAGTGCTGCATCCAGTCTCTTCCTAAACACCTCCAGGGATGGTGACTCCACCACCTCCCTGGGCAGCACATTCCAATGGCCAATCTCTCTTTCTATGAAGAACTTCTTAGTAGGGTAGATCATAGTGCCAGCCCTATAGAGGCATGACTTACTAGATACAAGGTACCAAATGCAGATGCCTGCCATGCAGCTGAAACTTATCTCTGGGTAAGAGATAAAGCTCACAGCACCTTTAACAGCATCATTAAGTGACAGATGATTGATCAATTTCCTCTGCCAGTCAGGGAGGACCTTTCCAAGGACCTTCCCAAGGGAGGGCAACATTCAAATGCACACGAGGAATATTTTCATTCTGAATTCAGGCTGCTGGGATCAAAAGAAGATTCAAGATACATAATCTGGAGGGTCAAAAATTAGAAATAAGCAGCCCAGGTCTGAAAAAGATGGCAAGTGACTTAACAAAAACAGGGCACAACAGCTGACATATTGTGACAAGGCAGAAAACACTTACTTCCTAAGACAGGGCACCTGAACAAATATTTATTATCCTGCCCCAAGTGCAACCAGAGACTTCCAGAGCTTATATGCTAATGTACCTTACTTCAAAGATTTCCTTAAGCCACATCAGAAGGCAAAACAAAAAGTCTCTGACACCCAAAATTTTAGGACTGAAGAAAGAGGGGAATGGCAAACTGTAATGGCTGTCCCAATGAAAAGAAGTGCTCTGCCTTGGTTTAAAGAGCAGACAGACACAGTCTCAAGCTGCACCAGGGGAGGTTCAGGCTGGATGTTAGGAAGAAGTTCTATACAGAGAGAGTGATTGCCCATTGGAATGTGCTGCCCAGGGAGGTGGTGGAGTCACCATCCCTGGAAGTGGTTAAGAAGAGCCTGGATGAGGCAGCTGGTGCCATGGTTTAGTTGATTAGGTGGTGTTGGGTGATAGGTTGGAATTGATGATCTCTGAATTCTTTTCCAACCTGGTTAATTCTATTCTATTCTATTCTATTCTATTCTATTCTATTCTATTCTATTCTATTCTATTCTATTCTATTCTATTCTATTCCATTCCATTCCATTCCATTCCATTCCATTCCATTCCATTCCATTCCATTCCATTATAATAAAAGGAGACTCAGGGGTGACCTTATTGCTCTCTACAACTCCCTGAAGGGAGGTTGTAGACAGGTGGGGGTTGGTCTCTTCTCCCAGGCAGCCAGCACCAGAACAAGAGGACACAGTCTCAGGCTGCACCAGGGGAGGTTTAGGTTGGATGTTAGGAAGAAGTTCTATACAGAGAGAGTGATTGCCCATTGGAATGGGCTGCCCAGGGAGGTGGTGGAGTCACCATCATTGGAGGTGTTCAGGAGGAGACTTGATGGGTTGCTTGGTGCCATGGTTTAATTGACTATGTGGGTTGGATTGGTTGATGGGTTGAAGGTCTCTTCCAACCTGGTCTATTCTATTCTATTCTAGTCTAGTCTAGTCTAGTCTAGTCTATTTATTTTCTATTCTAGTCTAGTCTAGCCTATTTAATTTCTATTCTATTATTCTATTATCCTATCCTATCCTATCCTATTCTATTCTATTCTATTCTATTCTATTCTATTCTATTCTATTCTATTCTATTCTATTTCTATTTCTATTCTATATGCTTTTATTCCCAAAAGAAGTAAAATAAAGAGGCTCTTATTGAGTTGGAGAGAAATACAGAATGGTATTCCAAAGTATGCAGGACAGTACAGAACACATGAATCCTCAACACCTAATACATGCAAACGATACATGAAAAACCCTACAAAAACCTGCCCCCAAGCACACTAAACCACAGAACCCAGTTGCTCCTCTTCTCCCCACCTGGGGATATGTCCCCATATGTCCCAGGGCTCACTCTTGCCCCCCATTGCTAGTCTGGATTCAGGCTGCCTGGGTCTGAAATTGCCTCCCCTTAGTCCCTGGCATTAGACCTAAACAGGCCAAGATTGCGCAGTAAAAATTAGTCAGGGCTTGAAAGCCAGAGACAGGACTGGAAGCATCCTTCCCCCACACCAGATAAGGGAGCTCACTGCATCCAGGGAGGAAAAAAGGGAAGAAAGAGAAAGACAATAGCTTTGCAGCCAAATGCATAGAGATGGCAAGGATTTGGGGATTGAATAACAAAGGTACCATTTTCCAGTCCATCCCCTGAACCTCTCTGGTCCTCCTGGAGGACTCCAGTCCATTGGCCATTGGAATGTGCTGCCCAGGGAGGTGGTAGATTTCTTGTCCCTGGGGTTGTTCAAAAAGGGACTGGATGTGGCACTTGAGGCCATGGTTTAGTAGTCATGAGGTGTTGGGTGATAGGTTGGACTTGATGATCTTTGAGGTCTTTTCCAACCTTATTGATTCTATGATTCTATGATTCCACGATTCTATGGTTTATTTAAAGAGACACCTGCCTCAAACCATGACATGCTCAAAGAGGTGAAATCTTTATTTTTCTTGAAATGGGCTAGAAGGAGGGCTGGGAGTCAAACATGGGTCTAGAAGAACTAGTGACTGGCCTTCAGGTTCCATCACTGTTCACCACCAAGTTCATCCTTTAAAAGCCTGTCTCAAGATGGGAAGCAAAAATAATGTCTGTGATTGATCAGGATACAGAGGGTCACACATGGCACATGGTGCCAGTTTACTACACAGGAAGAGCTTCAATAATATTATTATCATCTACTGGAGAGACTACAACAGAGGGCTACAAGGACGGTGAAGGGACTGGAGCACTGCCTGATGAAGAAAGGCTGAGAGCCCTGGGGTTGTTTAGTCTGGAGAGGAGAAGACTGAGAGGGGATCTGATCAATGTTTTTTAGGCTGGATGTTAGGAAGAAATTCTTCACAGAAAGAGTTATTTGCCATTGGAATGTGCTGATCAGGGAGGTGGTGAAGTCACCATCCCTGGAGGTGTTTAGGAAGAGCCTGGATGGGGTGCTTGGTGCCGTGGTTTAGTTGATTATATGGTGTTGGGTGATAGGTTGGACTCAATGATCTTAAAGGTCTTTTCCAATCTGGTCTATTCTATGCTATGCCATGGTTTAGTTGATCAGATGGTGCTGGATGATAGGTTGGACTCAGTGATCTCAAGGGTCTCTTGAAACCTGGTTAATTCTATTCTATTCTAAATATCTGAGGGCTGAGAGTGAGGAGGGAGGGGACAGGCTCCTGTACCCTGGGATAGGACAAGGGGCAGTGGGTAGAAACTGCAGCACAGGAGGTTCCACCTCAACATGAGGAGGAACTTCTTCACTGTGAGGGTCCCAGAGCACTGGAACAGGCTGCCCAGAGAGGTTGTGGAGTCTCCTTCTCTGGAGACTTTGTCAGCCCCATCTGGATGTGTTCCTGTGCGACCTGTGCTGGATTCTCTGGTCCTGCTCTGGCAGGGAGGTTGGGCTGGATGATATTTGGAGGTCCCTTCCAACCCCTAACATCCTGTGAGGAGCACATGAGGGAACAACTGTAGGGCATATCTGCACTCCAGCATTTCTCTGCTCCAAAACATCAAGCAGCAGTTTTGCACTTGGGTGTAAACCACAAGAAACAATACCCATGTGAAACTGAAAGCTCTTGTAAGGAAAAGAGGGTAATGTGTGAATGCTTTGCAAAGAGCATATGATTGACTTCATGGTACTGCCACCCCTCTGGATAACTTCACTCCTTGACTGCATTCTCAAGTTTCAGCAGCATACAAAGAATTGATTTTCACCTCTTAATCTCATGGATTAAATAGGCTTGAGGAAAAAAAATGGAGCAGAGAAGAGACCTCCCAGTTTATAATTCAGGCAGTAAAGAGGACCTCCTGCCACTAGCAGCTACTCCCTAAATGTTGGTTTAACACAATTCATCACTTCAAATGCAGGGATTATGATGTGTGCACCCAAATAAATGGTTCCCAACGCAAGGGCTGTCCCACTTGGTGAAATATGAGGGCAGGTGTTTTTATTGGAAAACAAAATATTATGGAACTCTTAAAACCAGGAGAAAACTTCAGACACCAGAAGTGCAAATGGGGAGGTCCGCAGAGCTCGCTGCTGTGGAAGAGTCGCCCTGCCACCACTAAATACATATGTATATTGCCTCCTCAATTCTGTAAAGAATTACCAATCCAGAAGCATTTAAAGAAAATACAACTCACTGTGGATTCTTGGGAGAGCAAACCCAAATGTTAACAGGCAGATAATTAGCCCAAAGTGGAAAGCATCATCAAAGAAGAGAGCCTTGTATGTCTGCAAATCATCAACCTGCGTTTACTCTTCAGGTCTTCTTCTGTCATGCCACTCCATAAAGAGTCAATACATTCATCCATGACCTGGAGGAGGGCACAGAGGGCACTGTCAGCACATTTCCTGATGGCACCAAACTGGGTGGAGTGGCTGACACAGGAGGGCTGTGCTGCCATTCAGCCAGACCTGGACAGGCTGTGAGTTGGGCACAGGGAAATGGAATGGAATTCAGCAAAGGCTGTTCAAAAACCCCTCCTGACTTGAGATACTTAAGAAGATGCATCAGCAAAAGAGATTCAGACAAAAATATGTTTATTGCAACAAACTCTCCATGAGAGGGAAAAAAAAATCTGTTCTTGGTTTTGGGTTTAGCCCTTCAATTAGAATCACAGAATCAATAAGGTTGGAAAAGACCTCAGACATCAACAAGTCCAACCTATGACCTCACACCTCCTGACAACTAAACCATGCCACATCCAAGCCTTTTTTGAGCACCTCCAGGGACAAGGACTCCACCACCTCCCTGGGCAGCACATTCCAATGGCCAATCTCTCTTGCTGGGAAGAACTTTCTCCTCACCTCCAGCCTAAACTTCCCCTGGCATAGCTTGGGACTGTGTCCACTTATTCTGGTGCTGGTTGTCTGGGAAAAGAGACCAACCCCCACCTGGCTACAGCCTCCCTTCAGGGAGCTGTAGAGAGAAACAAGGTCTCCCCTGAGTCTCCTTCTCCAGGCTAAGCAACCCCAGCTCCCTCAGCCTCTCCTCACAGGCCTGTGCTCAAGGCCTCTCCCCAGCTTTGTTGCCTTCTCTGGACACGTTCAAGAGTCTCAATGTCCTTAAACTGAGGGGCCCAGAACTGGACACAGGACTCAAGGTGTGGCCTAACCAGTGCTGAGTCCAGGGTAGAATGACCTCCCTGCTCCTGCTGGCCACACTATTCCTGATGCAGGTCAGGATGCCCTTGGCCTTCTTAGCCACCTGGGCACACTGCTGGCTCATGTTCAGCCTACTGTCAAGCAGTACCCCCAGGTCCCTTTCTGCCTGGCTGCTCTCCAGCCACTCCAACCCCAGCCTGTAGGTGTGCAGTAGTGCCCCTAAGGAAACATCAATGCTCTCAAGTCCCACCACATTTCTTTTCTTTATTGGAACAGATTATCCGTTCTAGAATTGTGTAACATCTGCCCACTGATGCAGCCAGCAGTGAAATTATTCCTTCATTAAATGACTACTCTCCTCAAACAAGACAGTTCAAATACTGAAGAATTCTTGCTGCTGTCTGGTGAGAGACTGGCACAAGTTGCCCACAGAGGTGGTGGAAGCCTCATCCCTGGAGGTTTTTGCAGCCAGGCTGGATGTGGCTGTGAGCAACCTGCTGTAGTGTGAGGTGTCCCTGCCCATGGCCGGGGATTGGAACTGGATGATCCTTGAAGTCCCTTCCAACCTCAACAGTTCTATGGTTCTATTCCAGCCTCTGCTAAAATTTGGCCCTTTTAAAAGTAAGAAAAACTCTTTGGACAGAGCAGATTCAGAGCCACTACCTCACTTGAAGCAGTCCCACTTCCCAATGAGGTTAAGTGCTATGAAAAAGATTCAAAGACATCCCTGTGCCTGTGGACAACCAATCAAATAGTATAAAAGAGAGGGTAGCACTTGGAGCTTACATCCTAACAAAATTTAGGCTCAGGGGAGACTTTATTGCTCTCTCCAACTCTCTGAAGGGAAGCTGTAGCCAGGTGGGGGTTGGTCTCTTCTCCCAGCCAACCAGCACCAGAACAAGAGGACACAGTCTCAAGCTGCTCCAGGGGAGGTTTAGACTGGATGTTAGGAAGTTCTTCAGAGAAAGACTGGCCATTGGAATGGGTGGTGGGGTAAACATCCCTGGAGGTGTTTAAGAACATCCTGGATGAGGAACTTAGCACTTAGTTGATTTAAAAACTTAAGAGTGGGGTGATTGGTTGGTGTGGTGGTTTGAGTCTGAACTGGGACTTAAGAGCCCAGATGGGGGCAAGGCTGAAAATCCCTCCCCCACTCCCCCCTTCTCTTTCTCAATAGAGAGGAGAAAAAGAAACGGAAGGAGCAAATCTCCCAAGAAATAATTTAGAGTTGGCTTGGAAGTAGAGAGGTAAAGATTTTTTTCTTTAAACAATATATATGTTACAATAACAGTTAGGGTTCACAAGGGTAAGGAACAAGGATGGATGGAAGAAAAAATAAGAATACAAAACCAGTCTCTTTGAAGAGTTGTGGAGGTAGCAGGGAGAAGGATCAGGCTTGACTATGTGGCAGAGAAGCAGGGTGCCAGCAGCAGTCCTCATCCAAGCAAAGGCAGGGGCCAAGAGACCTAATGGCTGCAGTGTCCTCCTTTTCATAGGCTTGCTGGACAGGGAGGGGGAGTGGAACAGACTAATTTAGTTTCCCAGGGGGAAACCCCCTGCAGGGAGCACAATGCTCTCACAAGCCCTCCCCTCCCCCCCCCCAGCTTCCAGGATGGGCGTAACCCATCACAGTTGGATCTTGGAGGTCTCTTCCAACCTGATTGATTGATACTGTGAAAATTCATTAATTAAAATTTGGGGCGGTGCAGCATAGATGGAGCTGGTCCAAACGTTAGAACCACAGTGTAACTGTCATAAAACCATCTCCCTCCTGCTCAAGCCCTATCTAAGGAAAGCTGGCATGTTGCCAAGCTGTGTTCACTCAAACCCACTTCCAAATGCAGTCCCTACACACTTCCATCACAGAGCTTTCCAGATGAGAAGTGGTATGCCTGATTTATATCAATATGATCAGACAGCATACTGAGATATAAAGAAAAGTGCCTAAAGCAAGTGTTTGAAGCCATGGATGTACTACAGTGCAAGTCACTTCACTATCTGCTGTCAATACCAAATCTCTGGAAGAACCTTACCACCTGTTACAGTTTGAAGGGGGAACTGTAGCCTAGATCCTGACTGCAAAGACTGAAAGTAAAATAAATGACCACTGGATGTAAAAGAAACAAAATGCTGAGGTCTACATAGCTCACTGGCTTACTAATGGGGATAAAGAGCAGAGACATAAACAGTTCTTGCTCTCTTCTCTTCTCCTGTCACTTCTGCTTGCAACTTCTCTCTCTCTCTCTCTTCTGTGGCCTTGCCGGGGGATCTCTGTTTTGAGTTCTATGTGAGCTAACTGAAGAAGGATGGCAGTAGGGGAAGAGGTGAAGAATCCTTTGATTCTATGAGGGCATGCAGCTAAAGCAGAAAATGCCCAGGTACATCAGATGGTGGACAAGCTGAACATGAGCAAGCTTTACAAGGCCTGCTGAGCATAGGAGGCATTTTTAGCTAACTCCACAAACTGAAGAGAGAAGTTCCCAAAAGGCTGAAAATGGATTATTTAATTATATTTTATTTTTCCTGGCATTTTATTGCAAACACACTTCACACAGTTTGCAGGTTAAGAAAAACAAGCAGAGGGAAAATGCACAGGAGAGAGTTTGCTCTTCTTGAAATTTAGCCCAGAATTGCCAAGTGTTAATCTCTGGAGGAAAAGCAAACTAATGCTCTAAGAGTGGCTCAGATTTTAAGCCATGCAGCCCATTTCTCACTGATTTCATAGAATCATAGAATCAACACGGTTGGAAAAGACCTCAGAGATCATCAAGCCAAACCTATCACCCAACACCTCATGACTACTAAACCATGGCTCAAAGTGCCACATTCAATCCTTTTTTCAACACCTCCAGGGACAGTGACTCCACCACCTCCCTGGGCAGCACATTCCAGTGGCCAGTCTCTCTTTCTGTGAAGAACTTCTTCCTAACATCCAGCCTAATCCTTCCCTGGTGGAGCCTGAGACTGTGTCCTCTTGTTCTGGGGCTGGTTGCCTGGGAGAAGAGACCAACTCCCTTCTGGTAACAACCTCCCTTCAGGTAGTTGTAAACAGCAAGAAGGTCTGAGCCTCCTCTTCTCCAGGCTAAACAACCCCAGCTCCCTCAGCCTCTCCTCACAGGGCTGTGCTCTAGACCCCTCCCCAGCTCTGTTGCCCTTCTCTGGACACCTTCCAGCATCTCAACATCTTTCTTGAACTGAGAAGCACAGAACTGGACACAGGACTCAAGGTGTGGCCTAACCAGTGCTGAGTCCAGGGCACAATGACTTCCCTGCTCCTGCTGGCCACACTATTCCTGATGCAGGCCAGGCTGCCCTTGGCCTTCTTGGCCTCCTGGGCACACTGCTGGCTCATGTTCAGCTGCTGTCACCCAGTACCACTAGGTCTTTTTCTGCCTGGCTGCACTCTGACCCCAGCCTGTAGCTCTGCGTGGGGTTGTTGTGGCCAAAGTGCAGCACCTGGCACTTGGACTTGTTGAATGCCATCCTGTTGGACTCTGCCCATCTGTCCAGCCTGTCAAGGTCCCTCTGCAGAGCCCTTCTAGCCTCTAACAGATCAACTCCTGCCCCCAGCTTGGTGTCATCTGCAAATTTACTGATGATGGACTCAATCCCCTCATCCAGATCATCAATAAAGATATTGAACAGGATTAGGCCCAGCATACAGTCCTTCAAAACACAACATTTGCACAAAATCCCAGGAAGGTTTTGTTAAACCCAATGATTGCAGCAAGCTCTCACACTAAGCTTTCAAGGACACATGCCAATGGCAGCATTCCTTGACTACTGGCTTCATGTGCTTAAGAGAGCCGAAAAGTTTGCTTTCCTCAAACAGGAGCAAAAACAATACCTTAATATCTGCTTAGAAAAGAAAACAGTAACTAAAAATGGGGCTTTTCAGGTTCACAACCAGCCCATGTTTCTTAAACCTCAGCAAAATTGTTCACATATATAATGAGGTCACCAGTGGCATTCCATGACCCTGGGGGTTTTGAAATATGGGCTGCACATCACAGCTTGTTTTCCAGGTCATTTGTATAAGTAGTCAGTAAGTCATGACTCCATGCAACATTCTCCATGTACATTTATGCACTGAATGGAACATGGTGTGCTTCTAACTGACTCCCAGTATTATTTGCTTATATAAGGTGTGGGGGGGAAAGGATGAAAAGTTTTGGGTTCTCTTCACCAACATGAAAAGTTTTGCTCTTTGTTCACCAACATGAAAAGTTCTGTTCTTTCTTTATAACACGAAAAGGATCCCAGGATGTTAGGGGTTGGAAAGGACATCCAGAGATCATTGAGTCCAACCCCCCTGCCAGAGCAGGACCAGAGAATCCAGCACAGGTCACACAGGAACACATCCAGATGGGTCTGGAAAGTCCTCTCTGGGGGGCAATGGGATCGTGGGGTGCATTCAGAGGAGTGTGTCCAGCAGAATCAGGGAGGTTCTCTTCACCACCTGTTCAGCCCTGGTCAGACCTCACCTGGTATATTGCATCCCGTTCTGGGCTCCCCAGTTCAAGAGGGACAGAGATCTGCTGGAGAGAGTGTAAGGGAGGGCTACAAGCACAAGGGACTGCAGCACTGCCTGGTGAGGAGAGGCTGAGAGCCCTGGGGCTGTTTAGTCTGGAGAGAAGACTGAGAAGGCATTTAATAAATGTCTATCAATATCTGAGGGCTGAGGGTCAAGAGGGAGGGGACAGGCTCTGCTCAGCTGCACTCTGGGATAGGACAAGGGGCAATGGATATAAAATACAGCACAGAAGGTTCCACCTCAACATGAGGAGGAACTTATTCACTGTGAGGGTCCCAGAGCACTGGAAGAGGTTCCCCAGGGAGGCTGAGGAGTCTCCTTCTCTGGAGACTTTCCAGCTCTGTCTGGATGTGTTCATGTGCAACCTGTGCTGGATTCTATCATTCTGTTCTGACAGGGGGGTTGGACTTGATGATCTCTGGAGGTCCCTTCCAGCCCCTAACATCCTCTGATCCTTCTGTCATGTTCAGGTTATACACATTTATTTATTTATTTATTATACATAATGCATTATATAGTATGTATATTATATTATGTATATTTTATATATATAGTGACCTGGGGGTGCTGGAAGACAGGCTGAACATGAGCCAGCAGTGTGCCCAGGCAGCCAAGAAGGCCAATGGCATCCTGGCCTGCATTAGGAATAGTGTGGCCAGCAGGAGCAGGGAAGTCATTGTGACCCTGTACTCTGCATTGGTTAGGCCACACCTTGAGTCCTGTGTCCAGTTCTGGGCCCCTCAGTTTAAGAAGGACATTGAGACACTTGAAGGTGTCCAGAGAAGGGCAACGAGGCTGGGGAGAGGCCTTGAGCACAGCCCTGTGAGGAGAGGCTGAGGGAGCTGGGGTTGCTTAGCCTGGAGAAGAGGAGACTCAGGTGAGACCTTATTGCTCTCTACAGCTCCCTGAAGGGAAGTAGTAGCCAGGTGGGGGTTGGTCTCTTCTCCCAAGCAACCAGCACCAGAACAAGAGGACACAGTCCCAAGCTGTGCCAGGGGAGGTTTAGGCTGGAGGTGAGGAGAAAGTTCTTCCCAGCAAGAGAGATTGGCCATTGGCATGTGCTGCCCAGGGAGGTGGTGGAGTCACTGTCCCTGGAGATCTTCAAGAAAACACAGGATGAGTCACTTGTTGCCATGGCCTAGTTGATTGGATAGGGCTGGGTGATAGGTTGGGCTCAATGGTGTTGGAGGTCTCTTCCAAGCTGGGTGATTCTATGATTCTATATTATTTCTTTCAGGTACACTCAAGGCTCTATCATTCCAATTAAAGATGAATACTGTCATTCCAGTTCCCTGCTATTACACCCCTACTATCACTATCCTTTTTTTTATTCCACTACTCTCCATGCTAAAATGGAACTGACAGAGAAGGCTGATGCCATGCACAAAGCCAGAATAAAGGAGACTTGTGGGCCTGCCCTCCTGCACTGTGGTTCCCTTTTTGAAAGGGAGCAGGCAGCTCAGCCTGCAGTGTTGTGCTTGGACCCTGTACAGGTCTCCAAAGGAGGAAAATAAAAAAAGAACCACCTTGTTTTCATTCCAGCCATGTTTACATAAAGGCTGTAAAGATCCCCACCAGCAGCAGGCTGGTGATCCCCCAGCCTGGCCTCTTTCCTGCCTGTTGCTTGCCTCTCCAGTCACAGCCACTGTGATAACAGCCTGCCACTCTGCACAGCAGGGAGGGTTAAACAGCTGGTCATAAATGACTGTTGCTGCACACTTCAAGCCCTAACTAGTTATCCTAGTGGAGAAGGCAAGGAGAAACAGTTAATTGAGGCTCCTTCCCTGGAGGTATTCAAGGTGAGGCTGGATGAGGCCCTGGACAGCCTGATCTAGTTGGGGATGTCCCTGCTGACTGCAGGGAGCTTGGACTGGAGGAGCTTTGGAGGTCCCTTCTAGCCCAGACCATTCTATGATTCTAATTGCATCTAAGTCTAACTCTACTGACTCTTCTGGCCTGCATCAGGAATAGTCTGGCCAGCAGGAGCAGGGAGGTCATTGTGCCCTGTACTCAGCACTGGTTGGGCCACACAGAATCACAGAATCGCCAAGGTTGGAAGAGACCTCAAGGATCATCGCGTCCAACCTGTCACCACAGACCTCATGACTAGACCATGGCACCAAGTGCCACATCCAATCCCCTCTTGAACACCTCCAGGGATGGTGACTCCACCACCTCCCTGGGCAGCACATTCCAATGCCTAACAACTCTCTCAGTGAAGAACTTTCTCCTCACCTCCAGCCTAAACTTCCCCTGGCACAGCTTGAGACTGTGTCCACCTTGAGTCCTGTGTGCAGTTCTGAGCCCCTCAGTTTAAGAAGGACATTGAGACACTTGAACGTGTCCAGAGAAGGGGTCTTGAGCACAGCCCTGTGAGGAGAGGCTGAGGGAGCTGGGGTTGCTTAGCCTGGAGAAGAGGAAGCTCAGGGGAGACCTTCTTGCTCTCTCCAACTCCCTGAAGGGAGGTTGTAGCCAGGTGGGGGTTGGTCTCTTCTCCCAGGCACCCAGCACCAGAACAAGAGGACACAGTCTCCAGCTGTGCCAGGAGAGGTTCAGGCTGGAGGTGAGGAGAAAGTTCTTCCCAGAAGGAGTAACTGGCCATTGGAATGTGCTGCCCAGGGAGGTGGTGGAGTCCCCATCCCTGAAGGTGTTCAAAAAGGGATTGGATGTGGCACTTGGAGCCATGGTTCAGTTGTCAGGTGGTATTGGGTGATAGGTTGGACTTGATGATCTCTGAGGTCTTTTCCAACCTCATTGATTCTAATGGCAGATTTTTGTTCCAGCAGCATCACCTGGCATCTAGCCACAACTGGCCAACAAAACTGGCTTCAGCTCAAGCAGTATTTGTAGTGAATTAGCTGGTATTTATCAGCCTGACTCTAATATTGGACACTGAAGTTCAGATACCTTTTCCTCACAGAAGAGAGGGAAGTACAGCCACTTGTATACTTGTGCATCACTAACAGCCATGCAGGCAGAATGGAAGTTTCCTATGAGGTCTTTTGTGCAGGGACAGCATTTTCACCTTGTACCATGGAATACACTGAACAATGCAGAATCACAGAAACATTCAGGTTGGAAAAGACCCTCAGGATGACCAAGGCCAACCATGAACCCTACTCTACAAGTGTCACCCCTAAACCATTGCCCCAAGCACCACATCCAAACCACCTTGAAATGCATCCACAGTTGGAGACTCCACCCCTTCCCTGGGCAGCACATTGCAGTGCCTGAGCACTCTTGCTGGGAAAAATTCTTGGGCAGCAGGTCTAGGCATAAATGATAAGTAACAAGAAAAGGCAAAACAATCCCTGTCTTCACATGCCCCCATGCAATTCTCCTTACTCAGCCAGGGTAGCCAGGAGACATTATTGTGGCCTTCCAGTATCTGAAGGGGGCTACAAGAAAGCTGAGGAGGGACTTTTTAGGGTGTCAGGGAGTGATAGGACTGGGGGGAATGGAGCAAAACTAGAAATGGGGAGATTCAGACTGGATGCTAGGAAGTTCTTCCCCATGAGGGTGGTGAGACACTGGCACAGGTTGCCCAGGGATGTGGTGTCCCTGCCTGTGACAGGGGGTTGGAACTGAATGATCCCTGAGGTCCCTTCCAACCCTGACAAATCTATGATTGCCTAACTCAATACATTGAGTTGTAGGAAGTGTTAGGATCACAGATCACAGGATGTTAGGGGTTGGGTGGGACCTCTGGAGATCATTGAGTCCAACCCCCCCTGCCAGAGCAGGACCAGAGAATCCAGCACAGGTCACACAGGAACACATCCAGATGGGTCTGGAAAGTCTCCAGAGAAAGAGACTCCACAATTTCTCTAGGGAGCCTGTTCCAGTGCTCTGGGACTCTCACAGTAAAGAATTTCCTCCTCATGTTGAGGTGGAACCTTCTGTGCTGTAGTTTCTATACATTGCCCCTTGTCCAGGGTGCAGCCTAGCAGAGCCTTTCCCCTCCCTCTTGACCCCCAGCCCTCAGATATTTAGAAACATTGATCAGATCCCCTCTCAGTCTTCCCCACACTAAACAGCCCCAGGTCCCTCAGTCAAGGAAGCAGAGAGGGAGGAGAACCTCCCTGGCTCTGCTGGACACACTCCTCTGAATGCCCCCCAGGCTCCCATTGGCCTTCTTGGCCCCCAGGGCACATTGCTGTCCCATGCAGAACTTGCTGCCCACCAGCACTCCCAGCTCCTTCTCCACAGGGCTGCTCTCCAGCATAACTTAAACACAACTAGTGAACATAACTAGTGCCTTCTGCACAAATCCAAGAGCCATCCACCTCACAGGCATAACCTACCCTTTACTCCAGTCTCTCTTTACCTCCACATTTTCCTGATACACATTAATTTGTAAGAGGACATCGCTTGCAGGTTGTTGGATGCAATGCAAAGAGAATCTCTTAAAATTTTATGCTGTCTGTGAGTAATAAACTTATTCCCTCTCTCTTCCACAGTGTTATTTTTGGCTTGAGGCACAGCACTACTTGTGTGCTGCTTTTTTTAACGTGCTTATTAGGATCATGAACCGAGGAGGAAAATCATTTCCTCGGTGGAACTCTCCAAAATTGGAGAATGTCCTCAGAGTGGAAACTGCAGCTTTTATGGATGCATCTTAAATTTAAGTCTTATTGGGGGAAACAGAACTTGGCTGCAGCTTAGTTCCAAAACTACTTCAAATATGTTGGTTCATCTCTTACTAGGTATCCCATTTAGTCTGTTCATTTAGGGAAAGCAGGCAAACTACTGCAAAGGTCAGCCTGCCCTCACAGAGTCACAGAGTCAGAGAGCCTGGAATACAACAATGAGATTATCATGTCCAGCCTATGACCTAACACCATCACTTCACCAAGTGTCACAAAGTGCCACATCCAATTGTGCCTTAAACACCTCCAGGCATGGTGACTCCACCACCTCCCTGGGCAGTCCACCCCAGGCTGCAGTCAGCCTTTCCAGGAAGAAGTGCTTCCTAGGGATATGGAAGTGCTGGAAGGTGTCCAGAGAAGGGCCAGGAGGATGAGCAGAGGGCTGGAGCACCTCTCCTGTGAGGACAGACTGAAGGAGTTGGGGCTGTTCAGTCTGCAGAAGAGAAGGCTCCGAGGTGACCTAATTGTGGCCTTCCAGGATCTGAAGGGGGCTGCAAGACCAAGGGGAGAGACTTCTCAGGATGTCAGGTAGTGATAGGACTAGGGGGGATGGAATGAAGCTGGAGGTGGGGAGATTCAGGCTGGAGGTGAGGAGGAAGTTCTTCCCCATGAGAGTGGTGAAGCCCTGGAATGGGTTGTGCAGGGAGGTGGATGGGGCCCTGTCCCTGGAGGTGTTTAAGCCCAGGCTGGATGAGGCTCTGGCCAGGCTGATCTAGTGTGGGGTGTCCCTGCCCATGGCAGGTGGGGTGGAGCTAGATGATCCTTGTGGTCCCTTCCAACCCTGACTGATACTATGATGATACTAACATTCAACTAACCCTTCCCTGGCACAGCTTCAGGCCATGCCCTCTTGTCCTGGCACAAGTTGCCTGGCAGCAGAGCCTGACCCCCACCTGGCTACAACTTCCCTTAGGATAGTTGTAGAGTGTCATAAGGTCCCCCCTGAGTCTCCTCTTCTCCAGGCTGAACACCCCCAGCTCCCTCAGCCTCTCCTCAGCAGCCTTTCCCTCCAGTCCCTTCCCCAGGCTGGTTGCTCTCCTCTGGACCTGCTCCAGCCCCTCAAGCTCTCTCTTGCAGTGAGGGCCCAGAGCTGCACACAGTGCTGGAGGTGAGGCCTCACCAGTGCTGAGCACAGGGCAGGATTCCATCCCTGCTCCTGCTGGCCACACCACTCCTGATCCAGGCCAAGATGCCCTTGGCCTTCCATGCCCAATACAAGATAAAAATTGCAGCTATGTCTATTGTGACTAGAAAGCAGCACTGTGAAGCAGGAAGCTTTCCATTGGATTGAATGTCCCTGTGATACAGATCTGTGCTGTAGAGTATGACAATGATCAATAGGCATTCCAAAATGCAGTTCCAGCAGGTCCAGCAAACTGTGAAATGTGAAGCAGCAGCAGCCTTGCTATACAAATTTGTCACTCAGCCACTGAGGATACTGAGGGGAATATTCTCTCCAGTTGATTTTTGCCATCTTTGGAACCCTTACATTCTGGTTTCAAACTCTCCCCTTCATTACTCTGTTAACAGCCAACCTCACAACTTTTCTGTTCTCTTTAGATGTATGCATCAGACACTTTGAAGGCAGCAGGAGACAGCTGCTTGGAGAACTTCATCTATTACTGTCATACAGCTATTACCTTTTAGCAAGAGAGTATCAGGAACAGTGTGGCCAGCAGGAGCAGGGAAGGTATTCTGCCCTGGACTCAGCACTGGTTAAGCCACACCTTGAGTCCTGTGTCCAGTTCTGGGCTCCTCAGTTTAAGGACATTGAGACTCTTGAACATGTCCAGAGAAGGGCAACCAGGTTGGGAAGGGGTCTGGAGCACAGCCCTGTGAGGAGAGGCTGAGGGAGCTGGGGTTGCTTAGCCTGGAGAAGAGGAGGCTCAGGGGAGATCTTGCTCTCTACAACTCCCTGAAGGGAGGTTGTAGCCAGGTGGGGGTGGGTCTCTTCTCCCAGGCAGCCAGCAGCAGATCAAGAGAACACAGTCTCAAGGTGTGCCAGGGGAAGGTGAGGCTTGAGGTGAGGAGAAAGTTCTTCCCTTCAAGAGAGATTGGCCATTGGAATGTGCTGCCCAGGGAGGTGGTGGAGTCCCTCTCCCTGAAGGTGTTCAAAAAAGGATTGGAAGGGCACTTGGAGCCATGGTTTAGTTGTCAGGAGGTGTTAGGTTGGACTTGATGATCTCTGAGGCCTTTTTCAACCTGGTTGATTCTATGATTCCACCTAAACGTGTACTCAAAGAACATTCCACTCTATGATTCTAACTGAAACAAGGAACTTACATCTATCTTAACCAAGCTCATAGCAAGAAAACATGCAGTTATGTTTGGGAGCTCATTAGCCAAAAGCACAGACACACAAACATTGCCTTACACAAAAGCTCTTTCACTAGCATCACATATAGAATACTTTCTGCATTTGTCACCTTCCAGGTCTGAGTTTGCAGCACACTCCTTGTTACATGCAATTAGCCCCATGCCAAGGTTTGGTACATTCTGTCATAAATCCCTGACCACATTTGCTCTGGGTTTGGCAGCTCTGGAAAGACTCTATTCATCAGGGCAGCAGCAAGCCACGGGGCTCGCCACACCACACAACTCACTCGCAGAATTCCAGCGCGCTGCGGATTTCAACAAGCCATCTGCTCCATCCTGCTCTCAGGCTGCCTGACATATGACTGTGATTAAGTAAGATATGAAAAAGCTCAAATTAATTTTTCTGATTTTCATCCCTTGCCTCCCTCTTGCCACCTTTTTTTTTCCTTCAGACACACACACACACACACACACACACATCCTCTCCACACAAGGAAACTCTCCCTTCTCTCCCAGCACTGCATGTTAGGCAGATACCCATAGTTCTTTTTCACTTGTATTTAAAACAGTAACCATCTGTTGCTTGCAGGAAGGCTGGCTCTCCTTCTCAGGTTTCTTCAGCTTCAGAGCACTACCCTCACAGCAGAGGACAAGGCTGTAGAGGCTGGGAAAGCTCTCTGTGGGGCGCTTGAGGAGAACTGCAAAGCCACTGGCAATCAGGCCAGCTGACCAAGGATAATGCAACAGCATTCAGAAAGCTACAATGACAGAGAGGGAGCTTTGAGAGGCACCATGCAAGCACAGAAATCACAGAGAATATGACTGGGGAACGATGTCCACAGTGTGCATACTAGATTTCACACTGTGCTTGCTGGGAACACTGGGAAAATCCATTTCTGGCACCCAAAAACTTATTCAGAGGGCTGGAGCTCCTCTCCTATGGAGACAGACAGAGAGAGTTGGGGTTGTTCAATCTGGAGAAAAGAAGGCTCCAAGAAGACCTTCTTGTAGCCTTCCAGTATCTGAAAGAGGCTACAAAAAAGCTGGGGAGAGATTTTTTAGGGTGTCAGGGAGTGATAGGACTGGGGGGAATGGAGCAAAACTAGAAATGGGTAGATTCAGATTGGATGTTAGGAAGAAGTTCTTCCCCATGGGGAAGAGACACTGGAACAGGTTGCCCAGGGAGGTGGTGGCAGCCTCATGCCTGGAGGTTTTTGCAGCCAGGCTGGATGTGGCTGTGAGCAACCTGCTGTAGTGTGAGGTGTCCCTGCCCATGGCAGGGGGGTTGGAACTGGCTGATCCTTGAGGTCCCTTCCAACCCTGACAATTCTGTGGTTCAGAAGACAACAGAGCCCCAGGTAAAGAGGCCTCATTACAATGCTGCAACTGGGCTTCTGATGAGCTTTTCCTTCAGGCAAGTATGGTTAAAGAACCTCAGTAACTCAGTATTATCTCTCACAGAAGGGAATCCCAGCTGTTACATTAAGTGCATACTTTGACTCAAGTCATCCATATGACACTTTCCAGCAGCATCAAAACATCATTGCTTGCGCTTCAGCTCCGGGCACACAAAGCCTCATCTTCTTCCTCCCCAACTTTTCACAGAATCACAGAAGCACTCTGGTTGGAAAGGATGCTCCTCTCAGGAGTACCAAGTCCCACCAACAACCCTGCTCAAGTTGCTAACACAGAAAGAACTGATACTGCTAAGCTGCAACACCAACGTTGTCCCTCCTTGCTAGGCAAAAAGAGAGAGACAAAATGATGTTTAGAGGGCGTAAACCAAGTCCCAAAGAGGGGCTGTAGCTCCAGGGTGTAGTCAAGAATCAAGAGACAGCAGGCAAAAGGTCATGTTGTATTAACAGGCCAGGTTTGCTGCAGGTGTGATTTCTACTGGAGTCCCTCCTTTCAGGATCCCTCCCTCCCAGAGAAGCTTCCCTCTGCCAGAAGCCTGTTCACGCTGAAGCCTGCATCCAAATTACAATACCCCTTTTCAACAGGAGAAAGCATAAAATCATGCCACAGATGACTATGCCCAAAGGCAAAAACCTAATGAGAAACTAAAAGAGAAATTAAACTAGGAGTTTATCTAATTACTATCTTTGTCTTCTTAATCCACCCTTTACCTTGCTAAAACACTAACTTAAATATGCATCCTAATTTTATGTCATCAGCATGCTTGCCTGAAGCAAATAAGTACTGGAATCCACAGAAAGGTTTAACTTTTTTCCCCTCCTCCTTCTTAATCCATTTTTTACTGAATTTGAGACTTTTAAAACAGTGGAACAACTGTTTATGGCACAGTGAAGTTAGGCAACCATAGAATTGTCAGCATTGGAAGGGACCTCAAGGATCAGCCAGTTCCAACCCCCCTGCCATGGGCAGGGACACCTCACACTGCAGCAGGTTGCTCACAGCCACATCCAGCCTGGCTGCAAAAACCTCCAGGCATGAGGCTGCCACCACCTCCCTGGGCAACCTGTGCCAGTCTCTCACCACCCTCATGGGGAACAACTTCTTCCTAATATCCAATCTGCATCTACCCATTTCTAGTTTTGCTCCATTCTCCCCAGTCCTATCACTCCCTGACACCCTCACAAGTCCCTCCCCAGCTTTCTTGTAGCCCCCTTCAGATCCTGGAAGGCCACAATTAGGTCTCCTTGGAGCCTTCTCTTCTCCAGACGGAACAACCCCAACTCCCTCAGTCTGCCTCCATAGCAGAGCAGCTCCAGCCCTCTGCTCATCCTCATGGCCCTTCTCTGGACACCTTCCAGCACATACTCCTCATCAAACCACAGCAGTACAGAGTGTATTTCATTGATCTATAGACAAGTCAGTCTTGCCTGTGATGTTGAAAGCCTTGCAGCTAATCTTTTTTCCAAAGAGCTAAGTTCAGCAGCTGTTGAAGTGCCCATTCACACATCCCACCTCAGTCTTTCTGCACTGACAACACAGTTGCATTTACCATTCGGGGGGAACTCCAGCACACAGCACCACAGTGTGTTTCCAAGCTTCCTACTTACCTCAGCAAAAAGCATTGCTGTAAGGGGACCAAAAAGCTGGAAAGGCTGAAGGAATATGATAGGTTGGACTTGATGATCTCAAAGGTGTTTTCCAACCTGGCCTATTCTATTCTATTCTATTCTATTCTATTCTATTCTATTCTATTCTATTCTATTCTATTCTATTCTATTCTATTCTCCAACAATGGTAAATTTAAACTTAACCTCAAAAGATCCATCAGGAGCTCACACACAACTCTACCCTGACCTCTCCATGGCTGTGTACACACAACCCTGTGAGAAGAAGAGCAGAGCCACAAAAATGATTAAAGGAGTGGAACATCTTCCTTATGAGGAGAGCCTGAGGGAGCTGAGGGCTCTGTAGCTTGGAGAGGAGGAGCCTGAGAGGTGACCTCATTCCTGTTGAGAAAGATGTGCAGGGTGAGTGCCCAGAGGCTGGAGCCAGGCTCTGCTGGGGGATGCCCAATGCCAGCACAAGGGGCAGTGGTGGAAGCTGAGGCAGAGGAAGTGCCATGGAAACAGGAGGAAGAATTATTTCCCTGTGAGGGTGACAGAGCCCTGGAAGACGCTGCCCAGGGGGATTGTGGAGTCTCCCTCTCTGGAGAGAGTCAGAACCTGCCTGGCTGTGTTCCTGTGTGATCTGCTCTAGGTGCTCCTGCTCTGGCAGGGGGGTTGGACTGGCTGAGCTTTTGAGGTCCCTTCCAGCCCCTAACATTCTGTGACTCTGTCAAGAACAGCACTTCAGCAAAAGCCCTCTGCAAAGACAGGGGTGGGTATATGAATTCCTACCAAGTTACTAAAGATGTCCAGCACATGTGGGTTGCTTGACTGTTAATAAAAGGTACAAAAACTGGAATCAGAGTTTCTGCAACTTGCTCTTTACCACCATTAGTCTTGCTTCTAAATTTACCAAGCCTTTTACACGCAGCAGAGAAGTGTGGCTGTTCTACAGGAGCAGGAACAGCACCAGCCCTATTCAGAGGCAGCAAGTTTGACTTTCCCTGAAAGCCCACTCCATCTGTTTTTAACAAATACACACACTTAACTTTAATGTAAGCACTGTTTACAAAAACACACATGCACATAAAAGAGCACAATAAATTAATAGCTCACAAGAGGCAGCAATGACTAATGACAGATCTCATTCTCCTTTCCAAAGCACTGGCTCAAGGGAATGCAGCAGATAAAATTACCTAAGCTGACTTTCTGTGTGATGTTTCCCAGCTGGAAGACATAAGCTTTCCTAAACAATTTGGGACTTCAACCTGACCTTACAGCCATCATCTTCTTTTATACAGCCAAGGGATAGGCTTGTTAGTTTATACAGGGTTTATCTTCATCCATCAAATTCTCCTGCCTGAACTCCAGTGGTGCCTATTTGTGGTGGTACTGTCACTAGAGCCTATAAACAACTCTCAGAAGCAGAGAATCACAGAAACATTCACCTTGGAAAAGACTCTCAGCATCACCAAGTCCAACCCAGAACCCTACTCTACAAGGCTCACCCCTAGACCACAGCCCCAAGCACCACATCCAAACCACCTTGAAACACAGCCAGGCTTGGGCACTCCACCACCTCCCTGGGCAGCACATTCCAATCCCTGACCACTCTTGATGGGAAAAAACTCTTCCTACTGTCCAGTCTAAACCTACCCAGTCACAGCTTGAGGCCATTCCCTCTTGTTCCATCACTAATTACCTGTGAGAAGAGACCAGCAGCAGCCTCTCCACAAGGTCCTTTCCAGGCAGTTGTGGACAGCAATTAGGTCTCCCCTCAGCTTCCTCTTTTTCAACCTTTCCAAACTTTTTTTCCAGTACAGGAAAAGGCCAAGGGCATCCTGGCCTACATCAGGAATAGTGTGGCCAGCAGGAGCAGGGAAGTCATTGAGCCCTGTACTCAGCACTGGATAGGCCACACTTGGAGTCCTGTGTCCAATTCTGGGCTCCTCAATTTAGGAAAGATGTTGAGATGCTGAAAGGTGTCCAGAGAAGGGCAACAAAGCTGGGGAGGGGTCTGGAGCACAGCCCTGTGAGGAGAGGCTGAGGGAGCTGGGGTTGCTTAGCCTGGAGAAGAGGAAGCTCAGGGGAGACCTTCTTGCTGTCTACAGCTACGTGAAGGGAGGTTGTAGCCAGGTGGAGGTTGGTCTCTTCTCCCAGGCAGGCAACCAGCACCAGAACAAGAGGACAGACTCTCAAACTGTGCCAGGGGAGGTTTAGGCTGGAGGTGAGGAGAAAGTTCTTCCCAGACAGAGAGATTGGCCATTGGTATGTGCTGCCCAGGGAGGTGGTGGAGTCACCATCACTGGAAGTATTTAGGAAGAGACTTGATAGGGTGCTTGGTGCCGTGGTTTAGTTGATTAGATGGTGTTGGGTGATAGGTTGGACTCAATGATCTCCAAGGTCTTTTCCAATCTGGTTAATTCTATTCTATTCTATTCTATTCTATTCTATGCTATGCTATGCTATGCTATGCTATGCTATGCTAATCCAACTCCTGGTCAAGGACAAGAGTCAGTAAAACTCTAAAAAGCATTTGTTCAATACTCTTCACAGGTAATTAGTGCATGACTGAAATGGTCCAACACAGACAAATATGCTCTATAAATTGTTTTAAATCCATACACTTCTCCTGTACTTCTCTAATGAAAACTGCCATCAGTGATTATTAGATGCTGCCAAATTCATACAGAGTCAGAGCTGCAAGATCAGAGGTGAAACAAGATGATATTCAGAAATTCATGACACTGCTGCAGTTGCAAGTAAACATCAACTCCTGAGAGCTAATTTTCTGCAATGTGCCCTAGTGGCCAAGAAGGATCCTGGGGTGCATTCAGAGGAGTGTGTCCAGCAGATCCAAGCAGGTTCTCTTCCTCCTCTGCTCTGCCCTGCTGAGACCTCACCTGGAATATTGCATCCAGTTCTGGGCTCCCCAGTTCAAGAGGGACAGGGATCTGCTGGAGAGAGTCCAAGGGAGGGCAATCAGGATGACTGAGGAACTGCAGCATTGCCCTAGGAGGAGAGGCTGAGAGTGCTGGGGCTGTTTAGTCTGGAGAGGAGAAGACTGAGAGGGGATCTGATCAATATCTATCAATAGCTGAGGGCTGGGGGTCAAGAAGGAAGGGACAGGGACAGCCTCTGCTCACCTGTGCCCTGTGATAGGACAAGGGGTGATGGATGTAAACTACAACACAGGAGGTTCCACCTCAACATGAGGAGGAACTTCTTCCCTGTGAGGGTCCCAGAGCACTGGGACAGGCTGTCCAGAGAGGTTATGGAGTCTCCTTCTCTGGAGCCTTTCCAGTCCTTTCTGGATGTGTTCCTGTGTGACCTTTGCTGGATTCTATGGTCCTGCCCTGGCAGGGGGATTGGACTCAAAGATCTCCAGAGGTCCCTTCCAACCCCTAACATCCTGTGACCCAGTATAATTCCAGCTTCTAGCATGAATGTTGTGTACATCATGGAAAGGAAATGCACAAATTTTATGTGGCAGGAGAGATTGGGGGAAGGGAGAAGAGACAGCAGCCTCATGTGGAAAATCGTCTGCACAACAAGAGAGGGGAAAAACCTCACTTCAGCTCACACCCTGACAACTACTAGTTTTCAAGGAACAGTCTAATTCACTTCAGTACAGAATAAATGTTTATTCAAAGCAAATCATTAGTATTTAGTATGTAGTCATATTAATGATTGGACACTGTGGTTCACTGAGGAGGTAACTGCAGTCTCCAGGTGCTCAGTGCCTATAAAAGCAGCCAAAGCCTATAGACAATAAAGCAGCTTAACTGGAACCAAAAAGGCATTCCCCTGCTACAAACACATTGAAATTTTATTTTTGAGAAATTTTATCTTCGTGGATTTTATGCCAGATCAGGTATCATCCTTCCTCCTGCAGCTGGTACAAGGCAAGCTGTAACTACCTCCTTGTGTGCTCCTGCCAGGCTGACATAAACACGAGCAAGTTCCCACATCTGGCCTGGTTCAAATCCACAGGGCTTGGCCATGCTGCAGCACGCAGATGTAGTGGCAAATATTGATAACCACAGCCCCACAGGCACTGGCACACTCTCCAAAATCACAGTATCACAGTATTGCCAAGGTTGGAAAAGACCTCAAGGATCATCGAGTCCAACTTGTCAACACAGACCTCATGACTAGACCATGGCACCAAGTGCCACGTCCAATCTCCTCTTGAACATCTCCAGGGATGGGGACTCCACCACCTCCCTGGGCAGCACATTCCAATGATGAATGACTTGCTTGGTGAAGAACTTCCTCCTCACCTCCAGCCTAAACTTCCCCTGGCACAGCTTGAGACTGTGTCCTCTTGTTCTGGTGCTGCTTGCCTGGGAGAAGAGACCAACCCCCACCTGGCTACAACCTCCCTTCAGGTAATTGTAGAGAGCAAGAAGGTCTCCCCTGAGCCTCCTCTTCTCCAGGCTAAGCAACCCCAGCTCCCTCAGCCTCTCCTCACAGGGCTGTGCTCCAGACCCCTCCCCAGCTTTGTTGCCCTTCTCTGGACACATTCAAGTGTCTCAATGTCCTTCTTAAACTGAGGGGCCCAGAACTGGACACAGGACTCAAGGTGTGGCCTAACCAGTGCTGAGTACAGGGGCACAATGACTTCCCTGCTCCTGCTGGCCACACTGTTCCTGATGCAGGCCAGGATGCCATTGGCCTTCTTGGCCACCTGGGCACACTGCTGGCTCATGTTCAGCTGCTCTCAATCAGCACCCCCAGGTCCCTCTCTGTTTGGCAGCTCTCAGCCACTCTGACCCCAGCCTGTAGCTCTGCATGGGGTTGTTGTGGCCAAAGTGCAGCCCCTGGCACTTGGACATGTTGAATGCCATCCCATTGGACTCTGCCCATCTGTCCAGTCGGTCGAGGTCCCTCTGCAGAGCCTTTCTACCCTCTAACTGACCAACATCTGCCCCTAACTTGGTGTCATCTGCAAATTTGCTGATGACAGACTCAATCCCCTCATCCAGATCATCAAGGAAGATGTTAAAGAGCACAGGGCCCAGCACTGATCCCTGGGGCACACCACTGGTGCCTGGCTGCCAGCTGGCTGTGGCACCATTCACCACCACTCTCTGGGCTCGGCCCTCCAGCCAGTTCCTAACCCAGCTCAGAGTGCTGCTGTCCAAGCCATGGGCTGACAGCTTGGCCAGGAGTTTGCTGTGGGGGACGGTGAAATCCAGATAGACCACATCCAAATGGCCAGGCTTCAGGCAGTAGTATCTCAGATCAACAGAATTACTTCCACAATCTATCACAACAGGATTTTAGCCGTGGTGCTATCCTTACTTTACATAAATTACACAGATTCCAAGCATGGTCAGGGGGTTGGAAGGGACCTCTTGAGATCATCTGGTCCAATCCCCCTGCTAAAGCAGGGTCACCCACAACAGGCTGTCCAGGATCACAATGTCCAGCTGGGTTTGGAATCTCTCCAGAGAAGGAGACTGCACAGCCTGTCTGCGCAGCCTGCTCCAGGGCTGCAGCACCCTCAACAGCAAAGAATTTTCGTCGCCTGTTCAGATGGAACCTCCTAGGTTCCAGTGCCTTTTCACTGTAAAGAACCCAGCCCCATCCTCTTGATCCTCACCCCTTAGCTCTTGCTGGGCATTGAACAGGTCCCCCCTCAGGCTGCTCTTTTCCAGGCTAAGCCGCCCCAGGTCTCTCAGCCTTTCCTCCTCACAGAAGTGCTCCAGTCCTCTCAGCATCGTCGTAGCCTTTGCTGGACTGTTGCATAGAATCATAGAATCAATAAGGTTGGAAAAGATCTCAAAGATCATCAAGTTCAACCTGTCACCCAACACCTCATGACTACTAAACCATGGCCTCAAGTGCCACATCCAATCCCTTTTTGAACAACCCCAGGGACGAGGACTCCACCACCTCCCTGGGCAGCACATTCCAATGGCCAATCTCTCTTGCTGGGAAGAACTTTCTCCTCACCTCCAGCCTAAACTTCCCCTGGCATAGCTTGAGACTGTGTCCACTAGAACCAGCGTTCTAGTGCTGGTTGCCTGCCTGGGAGAAGACACCAACCTCCATCTGGCTACAACCTCCCTTTAGGGAGTTGTGGACAGCAAGAAGGTCTCCCCTGAGCCTCCTCTTCTCCAGGCTAAGCAACCCCAGCTCCCTCAGCCTCTCCTCACAGGGCTGTGCTCCAGACCCCTCCCCAGCTTTGTTGCCCTTCTCTGGAAATGTTCAAGAGTCTCAATGTCCTTCTTAAACTGAGGGGTCCAGAACTGGACACAGTACTTCAGCAGTTCCTTGGGCTCCTCACTTCAAGAGAGACAGAACTGGACACAGTACTCCAGGCATGTCTCCACATCTCCTGCTACATTCTCCATAAGGAAGTTATTATGATTCATGCCAAATTATGTTGCTCAGAAACATCAAAACAAGTTTTACTTCAGTAAGAAAGAGCTTGGCATCCCAAACTCATAAGCAACTAAATTCCTCCAATGCATAAATTACCATAGATTCAAAGAATGGCCCAGGGAGGAAGGGACCCTGAAGATCATCCAGCTCCAACACCCCTGACATGGGCAGGGACACCTCCTACTGGACCAGGCTGTTCAAGGTCCCATCCAACCAAGCTTTGAATAGCTCTAGGGCAGGGACATACACAACCTCCCACACTGTAAATGAATAATTATTAATGGTTTAGGGGAGTGAAACATCTCCCTTATGAGGAGGACTGAGGGAGTTGAGGGCTCTATAGCTTGGAGAGGAGGTGACCTCATCCGTGTTCCTGAATACATAAAGGGTGAGTGCCCAGAGGCTGGAGCCAGGCTGTGCTGGGGGATGCCCAATGCCAGCACAAGGGGCAGTGGTGGAAGCTGAGGCAGAGGAAGTGCCATGGAAACAGGAGGAAGAATTTTTTCCTTGTTAGGTTTACAGAGCCCTGGAAGAGGCTGCCCAGGGGGGTTGTGGAGTCTCCTTCTCTGGAGATATTCAAACCCCACCTGGATGTGTTCCTGTGTGACCTGCTCTAGGTGCTCCTGCTCTGGGAGGGGGGTGGGACTGGAAGAGCTTTTGAGGTCCCTTCCAGCCCCTAACATTCTGTGATTCTGCAATGCCTCTAACAAACACTGAAAACTAAAAAGTCTTATCACAATCTTTTGGCAATTGTTAAACTCTTGCATCTGCTGGGATAGTTCCCATCTCCTTCAGTGGGGCATGGGTTAGGCTTTTCATCTCCTACCCGTGGCCGATTCAGCTCCAGCTCAGATTTGACAAAATCCTGCCAACATTACCATGTCACCTCCTAAAAAATTCTGCTTTTTTCACTGAAGGTAACTGAAAGCTGGAGCTTTAGATGAGTGCTTGCAATTACATTTTCCTTTCCCTTCATCAGCTACGCACACAAGCGGCTGTAAATCTCTATCGCTTCAAATGAGGTCTTCAAGGGTAACCCTGGCAGCTCAACAGCTGCGTGCATCATGTTTGAAGTGTTACAGGAAACTTTTTTCCTTTCTTTTCCTTTTTCCTTTTTTATAATCTTTTGGACTCAGATCTGAAAGTCTCCAGCAACCTTCATCGCTCACCTATCTCAGGTGACGTTTTAATTGGGGCTTTTAACTGCACATATTGCCGAGGTGAGGAAAATGGAGTGGAAAGTTCTTGGAGTACACATTTGGGTGGAATCATAGAATCAATAAGGTGGGAAAAGATCTCAGAGATCATCAAGTCCAACCTATTACCTAACACCTCTTGACAACTAAACCATGGCTCCAAGTGCCACATACAATCCTTTTTTGAACACCTCCAGGGACGGTGACTCCACCACCTCCCTGGGCAGCACATTCCAATGGCCAATTACTCCTTCTGGGAACAACTTTCTCCACACCTCCAGCCTAAACTTCCCCTGGTGCAGCTTGAGACTGTGTCCTCTTGCTCTGGTGCTGGTTGTCTGGGAGAAGAGACCAACTCTCACCTGGCTACAACCTCCTTTCAGGTAGTTGTAGACAGCAATAAGGTCTGATTCACTGACAGAGTTTATTTTACCCTGCTAGATATAAAGTGATATGCACATTGTTAAGTGTAGCTGGAGGGATGGAGGGGGAGAAGTGTCTTTAAAACAAACTGTATGGATTTCAGAGGACTTTGCTTGTAGTGTATAAGCATTTGCAGTCCAGTGCATTGTAGTGATTCACGGTGTTATGGAAAGAACTTCCCACATGTCCCCACCTGCCACCTCTTCTTCTGTAAGGGATTTTTCCACTCTGACAAACATTACACAGAATCATAGGATTATTAGGACTGGAAGCAACCTCAAGGATCATCCAGTTCCAACTCCCCTGCCATGGGCAGGGACACCTCACACTACACCAGTTTGCTCAGTGCCACATCCAGTCTGGCCTTAAAAGCCTCCAGGGAAGGAGGTCCTTCCCTTCTCTGAAGTCCAACATCTAACTTACAGGCTCACAGGATGTTAGGGGTTGGAAAGGACCTTTGGAGATCACTGAGTTCAACCCTCCTGCCAGAGCAGCACAGGTCACACAGGAACACATCGAGACAGGGCTGGAAAGTCTCCAGAGAAGGAGACTCCACAGCCTCTGGGCAGCTTGTTCCAGTGCCATACGAGGAAATGCTGAGGGAGCTGCATTTGTTCAGCCTAGAGAAGACTTAGGGAGAGACCTTATTACCATGGACCAGTATTTAAATAGGGGCTACTAGGAGAATGGAGGCTCCCTTTTTATGGAATCACTGAATTATGGAGGCTGGAACAGACCTCTGAGATCATCAAGTCCAGCCTATGACCTAACACCACCACACGAGATAAACCATGTCACTAAGACCTCCAGTGATGGCAAATCCACCACCTCCCTGGGCAGTCCATCCCAGTGCCTAATCAGCCTTTCCATCAGGAAGTGCTTCCTAACATCCAGTCTAAACCTCCCCTGGCACAGCTTAAGGCCATGGCCTCTTGTCCTGTGACAAGTTGCCTGGGAGCAGAGCCTGACACACTCCCTCCCACCCCCCGGCTACTTGCATTTAAGTAGTTATAGAGAGAGATAAGGTCCCCCCTCAGACTCCTCCAGGATGAACACCCCCAGCTCCCTGTTGTGTTCTGTTCTGTTCTAAATGACATATGTGAGGACACCAGGGTTTGCTAATCATGGTTCTGTGCCTGGAACTGGATGCTGCCCAGGGGTGTTGTAGAGTCTCCCTCTCTGGAGACTTCCCAGACCCATCTGGATGTGCTCCTGTGTGACCTGTGCTGGATTCTCTGGTCCTGCTCTGGCAGGGGGGTTGGACTTGATGATGTCTGGAGGTCCCTTCCAACCCCTAACATCCTGGGAGTCTGTGAAATTTTGGCCAGAATTATTCCAGCAGGAAGGTGATCAACTGAGCTTTTCTGTCCTCCTCCCATAGTGTGACAGAGAGAGAGACAGAGCCCTGGAAGAGGCTGCCCAGGGGGGTTGTGGAGTCTCCCTCTCTGGACATATTGAAACCCCACCTGGATGTGTTCCTGTGTGACCTGCTCTAGGTGCTCCTGCTCTGGCAGGGGGGTTGGACTGGATGTGCATTTGAGGTCCCTTCCAGCCCCAAACCTTCTGTGGTTCTGTGATTCCTCAAGACTATAAACAAGTGACGTTTTCCCCCCTGCAATTCAAATGAAATTAATGAGCAGTATCACCTCAAGCCAAACAAACCTCCCATCCTCCAGTCCCTTGGTGTGATTACTCTTAAGGACAGCCACAAAGCTGTAAATAAAGACAGACAGAGCCCTCAGTGGCTGTTAAACAAACGCTACCACATTGCGTGCTTGGAACAGCTCCGAGCCTCTATTGCTCCAACCACTTGTGGTTTCTCAGGACTTCTCTTCTGAATGACTGTGTCTTTCTAAAACAAACATGTTGGAGACTGAATTACTTTCATGCCTATTGGGGATAATTTTATAATTAGCTCGTTCTAATTGGCACTTGAGGGGTTTAAAAACCATCACCAAGCAGCAAAGGGAGCGCACCGCTGAAAGCAAAGCCTGGCATGTCAAACACGGTTTAGATCGTGCACACGTGGACTGCTGATTTCCCCAGTGCAGCATTTTGATCTCCACAACAGGCTCAGTCCTCTGGTTTTGTCTCTTCATTCTCCAAATAAGTATCCCCACCTGCAGGTCTCCAGAGACATTCTTATTCATTCAGCGTGCCAAAGAGTTGTTGCAGTCTATTATACAAATCACAGAATGTTGAGGGCTGGAGGGGACCTTGAAAGCTCATGCAGTGCAACCCCCCTGCCAGAGCAGGAGCACCTAGAGCAGATCACACAGGGTCACATCCAGGTGACTTTTGAATATCTCCAGAGAGGGAGACTCCACAACCCCCCTGGGCAGCCTCCAGTTCCAGGCACAGAACCATGATTATCAAACTCTGGTATCCTCACACGTCATTTCACCTGCCACAGAAGCTGCAGTTTCTCTTCAGTTTGCAATATATTGTTCAGCCGTAACACATACAGGAGTTAAGGCTACTCAATGCATGTCCCAAAGATGACAGAAGGATCACAGGATGTTAGGGGTTGGAAGGGACCTCTGGAGATCATTGAGTCCAACCCCCCTGCCAGGGCAGCACCATAGAATCCAGCACAGGTCACACAGGAACACATCCAGATGGGTCTGGAAAGTCTTCAGAGAAGGAGACTCCAGAACCCCTCTGGGCAGCCTGTTCCAGTGCTCTGGGACCCTCACAGGGAAGAAGTTCCTCCTCATGTTGAGGTGGAACCTCCCTTGCTGTAGTTTCAATCCATTGCCCCTTGTCCTATCTTAGGGTGCCACTGAGCAGAGCCTGTCCCTTCCTTCCTGACCCTCAGCCCTCAGACATTTATAGACATCGATCAGATGCCCTCTCAGCTTTCTCCTCTCCATGATAAACAGCCCCAGGGCTTTCAGCCTCTCCTCACCAGGTAGTGCTGCAGTCCCTTCATCATACTTGTAGCCCTCCCTTGGACTCTCTCCAGCAGTTCCCTGTCCCTCTTGACCTGGGGATCCCAGAACTGGATGCAATATCCCAGGTGAGGTCTCAGCAGGGTAGAGCAAAGGGAGAGGAGAACCTCCCTGGCTCTGCTAGACACACTCCTCTGAATGCATCCCAGGATGTGCTACAGTTCCAACTACATTACCTAGGAACACGTTTAAGGCTCAGCTAGCACTGGTCAGGACAGCAACACATGTTTTATTTTAACTATATCCTTCAGTCCAAATTATTTTGGTGATCCAAATTATGATTTTCCAGGAAAATAACTTATCACATTATCACAATGCTTCTAATGTATTCCCCCAGCACAGCACATTGCTTTTTGTGCATTGGTTATCCAGAACTGTAGATAATAATTTCTAGGGAACTGCAGTGACAAATTCATTTCCGAAGTGCTTTCTGTTATACTAATAGAAAACACTGCCTGAGGTAGCCAGAATTTCCAGAGAATCACAGAATGTTAGGGGCTGGAAGGGACCTCCAAAGCTCAGCCAGTCCAACCCCCCTGCCAGAGCAGGAGCACCTAGAGCAGGTCACAAGGGAACACAGCCAGACAGGTCTTGAATATCTCCAGAGAGGGAGACTCCACAACCCCCCTGGGAAGCCTCTTCCAGGACTCTGTCATCCTCACAGGGAAATAATTCTTCCTCCTTGTGGTGGGAACCCACCACACTCCTGTTTCCATGGAACTTCCTCTGCCTCAGCTTCCACCACTGCCCCTTGTGCTGGCATTGGGCATCCCCCAGCAGAGCCTGGCTCCAGCCTCTGGGCACTCACCCTGCACAGCTTTAGCAACAGCAATGAGGTCACCTCTCAGGTTCCTCCTCTCCAAGCTACAGAGCCCTCAGCTCCCTCAGTCTGTCCTCATAAAGAAGATGTTCCTCTCCTTTAATAGTTTTTGTGTCTCTTTGCTGGACTCTTCCAAGCAGTTCCCTGAGGTCCTTCTTGAACTGAGGGGCCCAGAACTGGACACAATACTCCAGCTGCAGCCTCACCAGGGCAGAGTAGAGGGGGAGGAGAACCTCTCTCAACCTACTAACCACAGCCCTTCTAGCCACCCCAGGATGGCATTGGCCTTCTTGGCCACAAGAGCACATTGCTGGCTCATAGTCGTCCTTCCATCCAGCAGGACTCCCAGGTCCTTTTCCTCTTCACTGCTCTCCAACAGGTCAGTCCCCAGCCTATCCTGGGGTCCACCTTCCCAGATGCAAGTCTTTACATTTGCCCCTGTTGAATTTCATTCAGTTTCTCCCTGCCCAGCTCTCCAGCCTCTCCAATGCTAATACTATTTTGATAATAATATGCCAGGATTGAGTTACAATAGACTCAGACAGCACTAGCCAACCCTGGAGGATGCAAACCTTACTCACCATATTGCTTTTTCGCTTTGACCTTGCCACCAACACATATTTGATAGTGGCCTTGCAACCCCCCAGCCCCACAAGATGCTCATGTGCAAGGAACATTATTCATTTCATAGGATGGCACTCCCAGTGGCCAGAATAACTTCCTGGAAGGCATCCTACAGCTTATCTTTTTATCCAAGGCCTGGGGAGCTGGAAATAGTACTTTCTGTACCAAGATAAGGTGGGTTTAGTTTCTGTCTTTACATCCTGGGTTTGATCCTGCAAGGTTACATTACCCTGCCCTTGTCACAGCAATTTGTTTGACCTAATATTCATCTTAATTTATTTTTTTCCATCAGACCTACCTGCCAACAGGATGGCATTTAACACATCTAAGTGATGGGCTCTGCACTTTGCTCACAACAACCTCATGGAGCACTACAGGCTCGGGACAGAGTGCCTGGAGAGCAGCTAGCCAGGGAGAGACCTGGGGGGACTGGGTGGCAGAAGGCTGAACATGAGCCTGCAGTGTGCCCAGGGTGCTAAGAAGGCCAAGAGCATCCTAGCCTGGATCAGGAATACTGTGGCCAGCAGGAGCAGGGAGGTCACTCTGCCCTGGACTCTGCACTGGTTAGGCCACACCTTGAGTCCTGTGTCCAGTTCTGGGCTCCTCAATTCAAGAGAGATGTTGAGACACTTGAAGGTGTCCAGAGAAGGGCAACAAAGCTGGGGAGGGGTCTGGAGCACAGCCCTGTGAGGAGAGGCTGAGGGAGCTGGGGTTGCTTAGCCTGGAGAAGAGGAGGCTCAGGGCAGACCTTCTTGCTCTCTCCAACTCCCTGCAGGGAGGTTGTAGCCAGGTGGGGGTTGGTCTCTTCTCCCAGGCAAGCAGCATCAGAAAAAGAGGACACAGTCTCAAGCTGTGCCAGGGGAGATTTAGGCTGGAGGTGAGGACAAAGTTCTTCCCAGAAAGAGTAATTTGCCATTGGAATGTGCTGCCCAGGGAGGTGGTGGAGTCACCATCCCTGGAGGAGTTCAAAACAGGCTTGGATGAGGCACTTGGAGCCATGCTTTAGTTGTCAGGAGGTGTTAAGTATTAGGTAATAGGTTGGACTTGATGATCTTTGAGGTCATTTCCAACCTGGTTGATTCTATGATTCCACCTGAACAAGTGGTTTTTCTTTTAATCAAATCAAAGCTCATATTTTAGGCAGCAACTTCCCCATGTATAGTATGCTTTCAATGTAATGTGGGTTTTTCAATGTAATTCTCCCTCCTCTATGTTAGTTTTCTTTATGTTTTATTTGGTTTGATTTTGTGGGATTTGGGGGGGAGTTGTTTGGGGGTTTTAATTGAGTTTTATTATGGCTTGTTGGGGTTTGCTTGGGGTCTGTTGTTGCTGTTGGGGTTTTTTGGTTGGTTGGTTGGGTTTTGCTTGTTGTATTTTTTATCACTTCTCCTGCTCGTTCTTTCCTTGCAGTATAAATATAAGCACACACTGGAAGAGGCTGCCCAGGGGGGCTGTGGAATCTCCCCCTCTGGAGATATTCAAACCCCACCTGGCTGTGTTCCTGTGTGATCTGCTCTAGGTGATCCTGCTCTGGCAGGGGGGTTGGACTGGATGAGCTTTCCAGGTCTCTTCCAGCCTTTAACATTCTGTGACATCACCAGAATCTCATTCTCACCCTGCTCCAAACTTTAGTCCTGCCAGCTCTATCACACCTTCACTCCCTTCTCCTCCCCTAATACAATTTTAAAAAATGAAATATAAAAATAAGTTTGGTTTTGGTTTTGTTTTTTTTTTAAAGCACTTTAAGTACCCAATTCTCTCAGAGTTAGGTTAGCCTATTCTATTGGCCTGGTAGTGACAGGAGTGGGGGAGATGGAACAAAACTAGAAATGGGTAGATTCAGATTGGATGTCAGGAGGAAGTTGTTCCCCATGAGGGTGGTGAGAGCCTGGCACAGGTTGCCCAGGGAGGTGGTGGCAGCCTCATCCCTGGAGGTGTTTGCAGCCAGGCTGGATGTGGCTGTGAGCAACCTGCTGTAGTGTGAGGTGTGTGAGGGACACAGTCTCAAGCTGTGCCAGGGGAGGTTTAGACTTGAGGTGAGGAGAAAGTTCCCCACCAAGCGAGTCGTTCGTCATTGGAATGTGCTGCCCAGGGAGGTGGTGGAGTCCCCATCCCTGGAAGTGTTCAAGAGGGGATTGGATGTGGCACTTGGAGCCATGGTCTGGTCATGAGGTCTGTGGTGACAGGTTGGACTCGATGATCCTCAAGGTCTCTTCCAACCTTAGTTATACTGTGATACTGTGATGATACCGTGTCCCTGCCCATGGCAGGGGTTTGGAAATAGACAATCCTTGAGTTCCCTTCCAACCCTAACAATTCCATGACTCTATGATTCTATAGTTTTATGCCCTTCTCTGTCACCTACTTCTGACAAGGGAAAGCAATTGCTGCTTGATTCTGCAGGTGTATCTCCATTAAAATAGTTCTCATGACCTTCCCCTCCTTACATACCTCCATACCTCTCTGCTCCCAAGCAAACAGCACCAAGTAGTGAAGGCAGTACCAAACATGCCTACACATTTTCTCTGCAAAATGGCATAGACAGAACTTAACTGTTTCTAAGAGCTCTCCACAGGCGTGTTGAAGCCTGATGGAGTGAACTTGGGCAGGTCAGCTCAGTGGCACACGGGGAAAGTCACAAGTTCCAGCAGGAGAACAAATCATTGCCCACTTTTGATCTATAGGTACTTGCTTATCTTCAGAGCCTTTACTGATACCTCTGGTAAAATTACACATTCCATTCCCAACACAAGTTAGGTTATCACATCCTGAACTTACTACAAAGCACAGAAGTAAGGAAAATAATTAAAAAATAACCCAAAATACACAAAGCCTCTACCAACAAACTTCCTATGAGTTCATAACAGCCAACAGTGTCTTATCATTATCAAGAGCTGGGGTCTTACCTTTATCAGGAAAAGCTGCAAAGTCCCTTTCTCCTATTCAGCTCCCAAGAACAAAAGAAACCAACTCCACCCTGTGGGGCAAAGAACATTTTGAAAATGGTCACTGATAAGTCCAAAGGAAGGTTTAAATCATTACAATATAATACAGAACCACCACCCCCCTCCTCCCCAGCCTGAAGATACTCAGGTCAAAATATAACGACACCTGGAAAAAAGGCCAACGGATGGCATAGGGCTGGTGACAGACCTACCACATCATTTCAACAAGTGTCATGGCAAACGTTGCCATGAATTGCAAGGCCACTGACACCACAACTCAGCAATTTTATTTTATTAGGACATTTCCATTTTTGATTCATGAAGTGAGCTTTCAGGAGAAAATGGCAGTGTCACAACCGATGGGGCAATTCTCGGCCACACAGGTTTCTTTTACATCTTACCAGAGGCCTAGTGAGAATTAAACAATGAAATAAATATTACACAGAGTCACAGAATGTTAGGGGCTGGAAGGGACCTCAAAAGCTCAGCCAGTCCAACCCCCCTGCCAGAGCAGGAGCACCTAGAGCAGGTCACACAGGAACACAGCCAGGTGGGTCTTGAATATCTCCAGAGAAGGAGACTCCACAACCCCCCTGGGCAACCTGTTTCAGGGCTCTGTCACCCTCACAGGGGAAAAGTTCTTCCTCCTCTTTCCATGGAACTTCCTCTGCCTCAGCTCCTACCACTGCCCCTTGTGCTGGCATTGGGCATCCCCCAGCAGAGCCTGGCTCCAGCCTCTGGGCACTCACCCTGCACAGCTTTATCAACAGCAATGAGGTCACCTCTCAGGCTCCCCTTCTCCAAGCTACGGAGCCCTCAGCTCCCTCAGGCTCTCCTCATAAGGAAGATGTTCCACTCCCCTAATAATTTTTGTGTCTCTGTGTTGGACTCTTTCAAGCAGTTCCCTGAGGTCCTTGTTGGACTGAGGGGCCCAAAACTGGACACAATACTCCAGCTGCAGCCTCACCAGAGCACAGTAGAAGGGGAGGAGAGATTCTCTCAATATACTAACCACAGCCCTTCTAATCCACCCCCAGATATCATTGGCCCTCTTGGCCACAAGAGCACATTGCTGGCTCATGTTCAACCTCCCTTCCACTAGGACCCCCAGGTCCTTTTCCCCTTCGCTGCTCTCCAACAGGTCAGTCACCAGCCTGTCCTGGTCTATGGGGGTGTTCTTTCCCAGGTGCAGGACTCTACATTTGCCCTTGTTGAATTCATTCAATTTCTCCCTGCCCAGCTCTCCAGAGGGCTAGGAAGACTTTTGGATGCCCTAGCGACTCACATATCTTACCAGCTAAGGATCATCACTCCTCCTTGTTGTACCAAACACCCAGATAACAAATGATTCCATAGAAGTAGAACAAGTTTTGCATCACAACAGATGTGAGAAGTTTTAGAGTGAGACCAGCAGGCTCATTAGATGCAGAGAGATCCATAGTCACTTCTTCTGCAATATTGGCTCTACTGAAGACCTTGGAAAACAGTTTCATTCAGCTGCAGAGGACTGAAGTAAGGGTGGAAAATGAATCACAGAAGCTAGAAACAAAAGGGGGGGGGGGGGGGGGGCAGTGCAACATCTACAGTAGGATGATGGTGAAGACTGCTGGAGAATGAACAAGTTACAGGCACCTAGTGCAAGGAAAAGCCATTTCTCACAAAATCAATGAGGTTGGAAAAGACCTCAGAGATCATCAAGTCCAACCTATTATCTCACACCTAACATCTCCTGACTACTAAACCATGGCTCCAAGTGCCACATCCAAGCCTGTTCTGAACACCTCCAGGGATGGGGACTCCACCACCTCCCTGGGCAGCACATTCCAATGGCTAACAACTCTCTCTGGGAAGAACTTTCTCCTCACCTCCAGCCTAAATCTCCCCTGGAGCAGCTTGAGACTGTGTCCTCTTGTTGTGGTGCTGGTTGCCTGGGAGAAGAGACCAACCCCCACCTGGCTACAACCTCCTTTTGTGTAGTTGTAGAGAGCAGTAAGGTCTCCCCTGAGCCTCCTCTTCTCCAGGCAGAGGGCGAAAAAGAAAGAGCAGGACCAGAGCTTTTGCTTCTTTGCTCTTTAATTACCTACTCCATTATCACACCAGAATGTGAAGCGGAAATTTTTCATTTTGACAGCCTTCCTAAAAAAATCTTTACAATGTCACTGCTTATCTTATCTGAAGTAGCTTTACACCCATCAACACCAACTCAAGAGCTGCAGAACGACTCCATTTCATTCCTGTCTCAAAGAGTGGCCAAATATTTATCATTTCCTCCACAATCCTGGAAAGGTTAGAAAGCCTGAAAGGGCATAAATACAACTGACTTGCTGATAATGGCCGAATTCAAAGAGCTCTCCTTGTTTCTACAGCAAATTTGTTAACCTACAGCTGTTAGAATCTGTGGCTTGAAAACAAAAATTAATTAACTGCCACTAATCAGGTGATACACATTTAAAATAGGAAACTAGCTTATAAGGACAGCACTCATTCAAAGCATGCATTAGAGCTCCCCCCATCCCCCCCTTTTTTTTTCTGGGATAAAAGAAAATTCCCAAGCTTTTTGTTCATGCTGCTGTTCTGTGAACACCCTGTACTGAACAAAATAGCCTAGCCTAGCCTAGCCTAGCCTAGCCTAGAATAGAATAGAATAGAATAGAATAGAATAGAATAGAATAGAATAGAATAGAATAGAATAGAATAGAGTAGACCAGGTTGGAAAACACCTTTGAGATCATCAAGTCCAACCTATCACCCAGCACTATCTAAGCAACTAAACCATGGCACCAAGCACCCCATCCAGTCTCTTCCTAAACACCTCCAGTGATCATGAAATTGTGAGCATCTGCTTTTCTTTCTAATTAGAAGCACAGAATTGTTAGAGTTGGAGGGACCTCAAGGATGCAACCTCACTGCCATGGGCAGGGACACCTCACACTACAGCAGGTTGCTCACAGCCACATCCAGCCTGGCTGCAAAAACCTCCAGGCATGAGGCTGCCACCACCTCCCTGGGCAACCTGTGCCAGTCTCTCACCACCCTCATGGGGAACAACTTCTTCCTAACATCCAATCTCAATCTACCTACTTCTAGGTTTGCTCCATTCCCCCCAGTCCTATCACACCCTAAAATGTCCCTCCCCAGCTTTCTTGTAGCCCCCTTCAGATATTGGAAGGCCACAAGAAGGTGTCCTTGGAGCCTTCTCTTCTCCAGACTGAACAACCCCAACTCTCTCAGACGGTCCTCACAGGAGAGCAGCTCCAGCCCTCTAACCATTCTCATGGCCTTTGTCTGGACACCTTCCATACAATTAACACAGACAAGCTTCTAATGGAAGGCTGACCATGAGCCTGCAGTGTGCTCTTGTGGCCAAGAAGGCCAATGCCATCCTGTGGTGGATTAGATAGGATGTGGTCAAGAGAGGTTCTCCTCCCTCTCTATTCTGCCTTGGTGAGACTGCCTCTGGAGTACTGTGTCCATTTCTGGGCCACTCAGTTCAGGAAGGACCTCAGGGAACTGCTTGAAAGAGTTCAGTGCAGAACAACAAAAATGATTAGGGTGGAACACCTTCTTATGAGGAGAGACTTCCCAACTCCTCCTGTCAAATGCATCTGTAAGGAGTCATAGAATCATAGACTAACTCATGTTGGATAGGACCCATAAGGACCTTAGGAGTCCACAGGTCCTCACAAGTCCAGCTAAAATTGAACCACACAACTAAAAACATTGTACAGATGCTCCCTGAACTACAACAGACTTGGTGCTGTAACCATTTCCCTGAGGAGCCTGTTCCAGTGATTCTCCACAGAGAACCTTAATGCCCAGTCTGAAGTTATTCATACCTGCACCGGTACAGGTTGGGAGGTGATCTGCTGGAGAGCAGCCCTGGGGAGAAGGAGCTGGGAGTGCTGGTGGACAACAAGTTCTGCATGGGACAGCAATGTGCCCTGGGGGACAAGAAGGCCAATGGGATCCTGGGGTATATTCAGAGGAGTGTGTCCAGCCCTGGCGAGACCTCATCTTGAGTACTGCATTCAGTTCTGGGCTCCCCAGTTCAAGAGGGACAGGGATCTGCTGGAGAGAGTCCAGCAGAGGGCTACCAGGATGATGAAGGGACTGGAGCACTGCCTGGTGAGGAGAGGCTGAGAGCCCTGGGTCTGCTTAGTCTGGAGAATAGAAGACTGAGAGGGGATTTAATAAATGTCTATAAACATCTGAGGGCTGGGGGTCAAGAGGGAGGGGACAGGCTCTGCTCAGTTGCACCCTGGGATAGGACAAGGGGCAGAAGTTATAAACTATGGCACAGGAGGTTCCACCTCAACATGAGGAGGAACTTCTTCACTCTGAAGGTCATGGAGCACTGGAACAGGCTGCCCAGAAAGGCTGTGGAGACTCTGCCCCTGTACTCAGCACTGGTTAGGCCACACCTTGAGTCCTGTGTCCAATTCTGGGCCCCTCAGTTTAGGAAAGATGTTGAGATGCTGGAAAGTGTCCAGAGAAGGGCAACAAAGCTGGGGAGGGGTCTGGAGCACAGCCCTGTGAGGAGAGGCTGAGGGAGCTGGGGTTGCTTAGCCTGGAGAAGAGGAGGCTCAGGGGAGAGCTTCTTGCTCTCTCCAACTCCTTGAAGGGAGGTTGTAACCAGGTGGGGGTTGGTCTCTTCTCCCAGGCAGGCAACCAGCACCAGAACAAGAGGACACAGTCTCAAGCTGTGCCAGGGGAGGTTTAGACTGGATGTTATGAAGAAATTCTACACAGAGAGAGTGACTGGCCTGCCTGGGGAGTCACCATCACTGGAGGTGTTCAGGAGGAGACTTGATGGGGTGCTTGGTGCCATGGGTTAGTTGATTAGATGGTGTTGGGTGATAGGTTGGGCATGATGATCTCGAACATGGTATATTCTATTCTATTCTATTCTATTCTATTCTATTCTATTCTATTCTATTCTATTCTATTCTATTCTCCCTGGTAACTTTCAAACCCTGCATGAATGCACCCCTGTGTGACCTGCACTAGATTCTATGGTCCTGCTCTGGCAGGGGGATTGGACTCAAATGTCTCCAGAGGTCCCTTCCAACCCCTAACATCCTGTGATCCTGTGTTGTGTCTGACCTCAGAGCTGGTACACAACCAGTACAGGAGCCAAAGAGGCCAATGGCCATAAAAATGGGGAAATGATTCAGTTAGTATTCACTCTAAATTGCATACAAAACACCCCTGATAATCTCAAGTAATTTATCGTTCTGTTAAACCCTGCAAGATGAGAGACATAAAGCTCAGCTGGCTGATACAATCTGAGCCTGCACAAGCAAGCCCATTCTGGGGCAATAAAAAGCTGGGAGACACCAAATTAACCATAAAAGCATCCTGTCTCATAAGATAAGGATGATTTTTTTCCCACAACTGATACTTGCTTTCACTTCTTCAATGAAGCTCACTATTTCCATCATTCTCTCACCAACTCTCTTTTAGAAGGAGTCCACCCCCTCTGACAACCCACAGCTCAAACTGAGGACCAAAGGCACCCCAGCTACTAACAAGAAGGTGTCCTCCCCCCCTGCCACTCTGGTCATTTGTCAGCCCTGCAGACAAAAGCTGAGAACAGCACAGATTGGAGTAATTACACAGAGAGTTTGAGGCTAATTAAACAAATTACACAGACTCAATAGTATCTAAAATCTATGGGGAAAAAACTAACAGATGTCATCAGAAAGCTTCTAAGGGAGACAGATCATAGATCATAGATCATAGATCATAGATCATAGATCATAGATCATAGATCATAGATCATAGATCAAAACAAGAGGACACAGTCTCAGGCTGCACCAGGGGAGGTTCAGGTTGGATGTTAGGAAGAAGTTCTATACAGAGAGAGTGATTGCCCATTGGAATGTGCTGCCTGGGGAGGTGGTGGAGTCACCATCACTGGAGGTGTTCAGAAGGAGACTTCATGGGGTGCTTGGTGCCATGGGTTAGCTGTTTGGGTGGGTTGGATTGGTTGATGGGTTGGACACGATGATCTTGAAGGTCTCTTCCAACCTGGTCTGGTTTATTCTAAATTTTTTATTCTAAGTAGGCAGTCCAGTGGCTTACAGGATGTTAGGGGTTCGAAGGGAGCTCTGGAGATCACTGAGTCCAACCCCCCTGCCAAAGCAGGACCATAGAATCCAGCACAGGTCACACAGGAACACATCCAGACAGGGCTGGAAAGGCTCATCTATGGGGATGCATTTCTGTAAGACTTTATCAGTTCCTATTTTCTGGTATTAGAATCATAGAATCAGTAAGGTTGGAAAAGACCTCAGAGATCATCAAGTCCAACCTGTCACCCAACACCACCTGACTACTAAACCATGGCTCCAAGTGCCACATCCAATCCCCTCTTGAACACCTCCAGGGATGGGGACTCCACCACCTCCCTGGGCAGCACATTCCAATGGCCAATCTCTGTCTAGGAAGAACTTTCTCCTCACCTCAAGCCTAAATCTCCCCTGGCACAGCTTGAGACTGTGTCTTCTTGTTCTGGTGCTGATTGCCAGGGAGAAGAGACCAACCCCACCTGGATACAACCTCCCTTCAGGGAGTTGTAGACAGCAAGAAGGTCTCCCCTGAGCCTCCTCTTCTCCAGGCTAAGCAACCCCAGCTCCCTCAGCCTCTCCTCACAGGGCTGTGCTCCAGACCTCTCCCCAGCTTTGTTGCCCTTCTCTGGACACCTTCAAGAGTCTCAATGTCCTTCTTAAACTGAGAGGCCCAGAACTGGACACAGGACTCCAGGTGTAGCCTAACCAGTGCTGAGTCCAGGGCACAATGACTTCCCTGCTCCTGCTGGCCACACTATTCCTGATGCAGACTGGGCACACTGGGCACACTGATGGATCATGTTCAGCTGCTGTCAACCAGCACCCCCAGGTCCCTCTCTGCCTGGCTGCTCTCAGCCATTCTGACCCCAGCCTGTAGCACTGCATGGGGTTGTTGTGGCCAATGTGCAGAACCTGGCACTGGGATGTGTTCAATCTCATGCCGTTGGACTCTGCCCATCTGTCCAGCCTGTCAAGGTCTCTCTGCAGAGCCTCTCTACCCTCTCACAGATCAACTCCTGGCCCCCAGCTTGGTGTCATCTGCAAATTTACTTACTGTAGATTTTTATTGCACTTATTGTGCTGCAAAGCAGTGCTCTCTAACAGACCCTCTAAATAGCAGGAGCCAAAAAAAGCCACACTTGACCTCCTCTGCAGTGAAGTCTGTGTCTTCCTCATGCTTTCTCATATCCACCCACAGCACACTTTCCCTGCCCAGGGCTTCATGCCATTCAGGCGTTCACCGGCTGAGCTTTCTTTGCTCACCATGAGGATGACCAGCACCTAGCTAAACATCCAGCAGGAAACCTGATCCATGTTTTCAACTGAAACCCATCCAAAGAGACATTTCAGGCTGCCTTTTTGGAATAATACATTCAAATATTTTCTTAGTCTGAAAAGACCAAAGTCCACCCTTTCATCAGCCAGACAAGGCTTCTGCAAAGAAAAGCAGCACAATTACATTCCCAGTCCTATGAGGAGCAGGGAAATTTGCCTGCACTGTTTGCTGCCAACTGTTTCCACAGCACACAAGTACTGCAAATCAGATGCTCAGGAAGCAAAGCTCTCCTAACATCTTCATCAATGACATTGAGGAAGGGACAGAGTCTCTGCCCAGCAAGTTTCTTCAGACATCTAAAGGCCATTCAGAGACTTGGACAAGACTGAGAGTTGGGCAGAGAGGAACCTCATGAGGTACAACAAGGAGAAGTGCAGAGTCCTGCACCTCTTCACTGAGAGAGTCATTGGTCATTGGAATGTGCTGCCCAGGGAGGTGGTGGAGTCACCATCCCTGGAGGTGTTCAAGAGGGGATTGGACGTGGCACTTGGTGCCATGGTCTAGTCATGAGGTTTGTGGTGACAGGTTGGACTTGATGATCCTTGAGGTCTCTTCCAGCCTTGGTGATACTGTGATACTGTAATAAACTGCAGAAGTACAGGTTGGGAGGGGACCTGGGGAGAAGGGCCTTGGAGTGCTGGTGGACAACAAGTTCTGCATGGGACAGCAATGTGCCCTGGGGGCCAAGAAGGCCAATGGGAGCCTGGGGTGCATTCAGAGGAGTGTGTCCAGCAGAGCCAGGCAGGTTCTCCCCACCCTCTGCTCTGCCCTGGTGAGACCTCACCTGGAATACTGCATCCAGTTCTGGGCTCCCCATCTTAAGAGGGACAGGGATCTGCTGGAGAGAGTCCAACAGAGGGCTACAAGGATGCTAAAGGGACTGCAGCCCTGCCCTGTGAGGAGAGGCAGAGACCCCTGGGGCTGCTCAGTCTGGAGAGGAGAAGACTGAGTGGGGATCTGATCAATGTCTGCTCAGTTGCACCATGGGATAGGATAAGGGGCAGTGGATATAAACTCCAGCACAGGAGGTTCCACCTCAACATGAGGAGGAACTTCTTCACTGTGAGGGTCCCAGAGCCCTGGAGCAGGCTGCCCAGAGAGGTTGTGGAGTCTCCTTCTCTGAAGCCTTTCCAGCCCTTTCTGGATGCATTCCTGTGTGACCTGTGCTGGATTCTCTGGTCCTGCTCTGGCAGGGGGGTTGGACTCAATAATCTTTGGGGGTCCCTTCCAAACCCCAACATCCTGTGAAAGCTAAAGTCATAATCCATAAGACTAAATCAGCCTTAGTATGATGCAACAGTGGATGGCAAGGGCTCTCCTTGCTTGGCATTGCAGTTGTCTCTGGTTTGGGATTTTGTGAGGTTTTGTGGAGGGTTGTTGGCACTTTCTTTTCTTCCCCCCTTTCTTATATTTTTAATGCAAATTATGCCTTTCCCCCCCCTTCCCCCCCCCCAAGTCCATAAGCCTTCAATACTTAAAAGTTTGATAAACAGCTCCAGCACACAATTACTAATTCAGCCTGCTTCAAAGGGCTGGAATGGCTCCCTATCAGCCCAAAGGCACCACCACTGCACTCCTTCCCACTTACTTCATGGAAAAAACAAACAAGCCCCAAACACCAAAACCTAATTGCTTAAAACAAAGTCCACCTGAAGAGGTTTTCTACAGAGTTTTTAGTACAAACAGAATGAGACAGTATAAATGTTCCATGAGCCCACAGGAGCCTGCTGAGACCAATCAGAGTTGCCAATGGTAGAATACTGCTTTCTCCCCCGGCCTGAAACTGGTACTTGAGACCTTCTAGTGTTGTTTTTAACTCCATAGCAGAGGGGGAAAGGCACTACAAAAATCATGTGTGTTGTCCTTATGAGTCACCTATTTACACTTTTTGAAGTAAGCTTACTACCTCAGACTAATTGTGGTAGTTAAGGGGAAGAGTCAGAAAATACATTTCAAAGGACCAGGATTAAGAATTTAAACTGTGGCTTCCACTTACAGGCAGCAACTGAAAACTCATTTCCACTCCCAAGCACAGACAGGGCCCCAAAGACCTATTTTGTTCCCTACACACACAAACTGGCTGGCACTGGTGGTTAAAAATCCTGGGCCTGTGTAGCTACATTTTCCACATGGAGCTGCTGGAGACTATTATTAGGTATCTTGAAAGGAGCACCAGGCTGCAGACTGTAAAGGAGGGCAATGAAAACTATGTCAATACCTACACCAAGGCATGTGTGAGAAGGCTGAACACAAACTATAGGATGCTGGTGAAATAAGCATTTGTTTGTATCTGAAGTGTGTTGACAGATGCAATAGCAGCTCAATAATGTCCCTGTCGGGCAGTAACAGAGATGGAAGAACACAAAACCAGGTCTGATGAGGTACATGCCAAGGCTGGAACAATCCTCATTATCAATGCAGGCTGGGGGAGGAGGTGATAGAAAGCAGCTCTGAGGAAAAGGACTTGGGGGTGCTGGTGGGTGAGAAGCTGGACAGCAGCAGGCAGGGCGAGACTGCAGCACAGAAGGCAAATCACAGCCTGGGCTGCATCCAAAGCAGCATTGCCAGCAGAGACAGAGAGGTGATTCTGACACTTTGCTCTGCTCTGCTGAGACCTCACCTGGAGTAGTGTGTACAGGTCTGGAGCCCTCAATATAGGAAGGACATGGAGCTGATGGAGAGGGTCCAGAGGAGGCCATGAAAATGATCAGGGGGTGCTGGGGGTGTTCAGCCTGGAGAAGAGAAGGCTCCAGGGAGACCTAATAGCAGCCTGCCAGGACCTGAAGGGGGCTACAGGAAGGCTGCAGAGAGACTGTTTGCAAAGGCCTGCAGGGACAGGATGAGGGACAATGGCTTCAAAGTAGAGCACAGCAGATTGAGATTGGATGTTAGAAACAAGTTCTGCACCATGAGGGTGGTGGAACAGTGGAACAGGTTGCCCAGGGAGGTGGTGTTGAGGCTCATTCCCTGGAGATATACAAGGTGAGGCTCAACAGGGCTCTTCTGGGCAACCTGATCTCTTTGGGGATGTCCCTGCTGAGTGCAGAGGGGGTTGGACTGGATGACTGTAGGAGCTCAATTCTGTGAATCTGTGACCAGCAGGCCACCATCAGTCAGCTTCACTTTTCCTTGATGGGTTCTTATATGAGAGCAGTCACTCAGTGTTGAACCTGGCTGAGGGGACACAGCATGCAGATGGGCCCCAAGACAGGGATCCAAAGAGGAAACATAACACTAACCTCCTTCTGCTTTCTGAACACACACCCTGTATCACACCACAACATCCACTTGAACTACATAGATGGTCTCTTAATGGACCTTCCTTCTTAGCTTCATCTGTAGCCAAGTGTTGATATGGTAGACCACAAGCATGGAATGGCTACTGAAACAGGAAAATAATTATCCAATCCAGCATCCAATGCTGGGTGTGCCTCTGTAAGTGTGCAACTGTTCACACAAGCAACCAGGTTGGAGAAGACCTCAGAGATCATTAAGTCCAACCTATTACCTAATACCTAACACCTCCTGACAACTAAACCATGGCTCCAAGTGCCACATCCAAGCCTTTTTGAACACCTCCAGGGATGGGGACTCCACCACCTCCCTGGGCAGCACGGTTTTTTTTCATTCCCCCTAGTCCTACCACTACCTGACACCCTGAGACTAAGAATGGGTGGATTCAAATTGGATGTTAGGAAGAAGTTCTTCCCTGTGAGGGTGGTGAGAGACTGGCACAGGTTGCCCAGGGAGGCGGTGACAGCCTCATCCCTGGAGGTGTTTGCAGCCAGGCTGGATGTGGCTGTGAGCAACCTGCTGTAGTGTGAGGTGTCCCTGCCCATGGCAGGGGGGTTGGAACTGGCTGAGCCTTGAGGTCCTTTCCAACCCTGACAGTTCTATGATTCTGTGATAACAGTAGCAAACCAGGGGAGCACAAAGTCATTTGTGAACCAAATGGGCTGGAGGGGGGAAAAAAGTGCAGCTCTCTACAGCACAAAGCAAGTTACTCATTCACTGCATTAGAAAGTAATTGGTGGACTGAATGTTTGGAGCACATTTCCTCTTGCTTTTGTTTACTTTGGAGCTGGATGACTTTGAACCAGCTGGGCTGCATACTAATTAACCACCACTGCAGTTGCAGGTGTAGTGTAGCATTGTGCCTGTGCAAATACATACATTTGGATACCGTGTGAAGATTGGCAATTATCAGCTGCCTCATGCCAAGGAAATACTGCATCTAGTGTTACTCTTTAATTATTAAGGGGCAGAAGGTCAGCCCACACATGAAGACCTTTCCTCAGCCAAGGTTACTGCAACAACCTCTTCAGAGCTGCTCCCTTCCTGGTGTATTTTTATTTTGCCCATCTCTGAGGCAGGCTTTCCACATGGTTGGAATTCCACAGATGGTCCCCATTGCCCCTGAAGAAATCCTGTTTCCAGATGAATTCACCAGAACAGGACTGCATTTCTTAGACAGCAGAGGGATATTTGCCAGAAACTCCTGATCCCCAGGAGGGCACCAACTGGGTAATACTTAATCATTCCATAATCTTTGACAACCTGGTAGAAGTTTAACAGCATCTTCACACAGCACTGCTGCTGCAATAAATGCTGGGAGCTCTCTGAGCAGCATTTGGGAACTGTCTATTAAAAGGATTCCGATGTCCCTTCTCAGTGTTGCAATATAAATCATAGGATCAATAAGGTTGGAAAAGACCTCAGAGGTCATCAAGTCCAACCTGTCACCCAACACCACCTGACAACTAAACCATGGCTCCAAGTGCCACATCCAATCCTTTTTTGAGCACCTCCAGGGACGGAGACTCCACCACCTCCCTGGGCAGCACATTCCAATGGCCAATTACTCTTTCTGGAAGAACTTCTTCCCAACACCCAGCCTAAACTTCTTCCTAACATCCAGCCTAAACCTCCCCTGGCACAGCTTGAGACTGTGTCCTCCTGTTCTGGTGCTGGTTGCCTGGGAGAAGAGACCAACCCCCATCTGGCTACAACCTCCCTTCAGGTAGTTGTAGACAGCAATAAGGTCTTCCCTGTGCCTCCTCTTCTCCAAGATAAGGTTCTCCTCTCCCTCTACTCTGCCCTGGTGAGACCTCACCGGGAATACTGCATCCAGTTCTGGGTTCTCCAGTTCAACAGGGACAGGGATCTGCTGGAGAGAGTCCAACAGGGGGCTACAAGGATGATGAAGGGAGTGGAGCATGTGCCCTACAAGGTGAGGCTGAGAGCCCTGGGGCTGTTAATCTGGAGAGGAGAAGACTGAGAGGGGATTTAATAAATGTCTAACAATATTCAAGGGCTGGGGGCCAAGAGGGAGGGGACAGGCTCTGCTCAGTGGCACCCTGTGATAGGACAAGGGGCAATGGATAGAAACTCCAGCACAGGAGGTTCCACCTCAACATGAGGAGGAACTTCTTAACTGTGAGGGCACAGAGCCCTGGAGCAGGCTGCCCAGACAGGTTGTGGAGTCTCCTTCTCTGGAGCCTTTCCAGCCCTGTCTGGATGTGTTCCTGTGTGACCTGTGCTGGATTCTCTGCTCCTGCTCTGGCAGGGGGGTTGGACTCAATGATCTCCAGAGGTCCCTTCCAAACCCTAACACCCTGTGAGCCTGTGATGTGTCACACCTCAGCACACGCAGCTGCGCCCAGAAACTCTCTTCATGCCAGCAAAGAATGACAGCAACCTGTGCTTGTACATCCCTTGGTAAAAACAACCCGTGTTCACCACAGGACATTTGCATTCTGGTTAGCAGGACTCCTGTTTTGTAGGATTCCTGCTTGCACCTTTGGCTCAGTGCTGTGAGCCCTGCACTGTTTTCCATTCCACACAAGGGGCAAAATGCAGATTCCTGCCTTTAAAGAAATATGCCATAATTAATAGCAGAAGCATTATTATGAAGAAATCAGTAGCATCTTCTCCCTACACAGACATCTCTCTCACACACACACACAAAATGGACTTACTGAGCACATTCATCAGGAAGCAGATGAGAAACCCTGTAACTGAGATGATACAGAAATGTATGTCAGGAAAATCTTTCATTTCCTACATTAGTATAATACTTTAAGGGGAAGTCATCAAAGAGAGGTAAATATGAAGAGAATGAAAATAAAGGAAATCTTGATTCAATAATTGATTTTTAATCTCCTTTCCATTTATACTTCACTGACTTAGAAAACATATATCTCTCATTTTCTCATTTTCACTGGCTGCTGCAACCACTGAAACAAACATTAACTCCAAACCAGATTAATACAGAATTTTCAAGCAGTGAAATAGCTGAGGGAAGATACTTTATCCAAGTGGTAAAATGCATTTACTCTAATGCTCTTGGATTCAAAATGGACTTATGGAATAAAGATTCTTCAACAAGAAAGGTTTATTATAACCATGGGTCACATTTCTGAGGGTTTCACAGAATGTCAGGGGCTGGAAGGGACCTCAAAAGCTCATCCAGCCCAACCCCCCTGCCGGAGCAGGAGCACCTAGAGCAGGTCACACAGGAACACAGCCAGGTGGGTTTGGAATATCTCCAGAGAAGGAGACTCCACAACCCTCCTGGACAGCATCTTTCAGTGCTCTGCCATCCTCACAGGGAAAAATTCTTCCTCCTGTTTCCATGGCACTTCCTCTGCCTCAGCTTCCACCACTGCCCCTTGTGCTGGCATTGGGCATCCCCCAGCAGAGCCTGGCTCCAGCCTCTGGGCACTCACCCTGCATAGCTTTAGCAACAGCAATGAGGTCACAGCAATGAGGTCACCTCTCAGGCTCCTCCTCTCCAAGCTACAGAGCCCTCAGCTCCCTCAGGCTCTCCTCATCAGGAAGATGTTCCTCTCCCTTCATCATCTTTGCGGCTCTGTACTGGACTCCCTCTGGTAGCAACCTGTCGCTCTTGAACTGAGGGGCCCAGAACTGGACATAATATTCCAGCTGCGGTCTCACCAGGGCAGAGTAGAGGAGGAGGAGAATCTCTCTCGACCTATTAACCACAGTGCTTCTAATTGCCCCCAGAATGGCATTGGCCTTCTTGGATACAGATGGGCAGAGTCCAACATGATGTCATTTAACAGGCCCAAGTGCCAGGTGCTGCACTTTGGCCACAACAACCCCATGCAGAGCTACAGGCTGGGGTCAGAGTGGCTGAGAGCTGCCAAACAGAGAGGGACCTGGGGGTGCTGATTGACAGCTGCCTGAATATGAGCCAGCAGTGTGCCCAAGTGGCCAAGAGGGCCAATGGCATCCTGGCCTGGATCAGGAACAGTGTGGCCAGCAGGAGCAGGGAGGTCATTCTGCCCTGGACTCAGCACTGGTTAGGCCACACCTGGAGTCCTGTGTCCAGTTCTGGGCCCCTCAGTTTAAGAAGGACATTGAGACACTTGAATGTGTCCAGAGAAGTGCAAGAAAGCTGGGGAGGGGTCTGGAGCACAGCCCTGTGAGGAGAGGCTGAGGGAGCTGGGGTTGCTTAGCATGGAGAAGAGGAGGCTCAGGGGAGACCTTCTTGCTCTCTACAACTCCCTGAAGGGAAGTTGTAGCCAGGTGGGGATTGGTCTCTTCTCCTAGGCAACCAGTGACAGAACAAGAGGACACAGTCTCAAGCTGTGCCAGGGGAGGTTTAGGCTGGAGGTGAGGAGAAAGTTCTTCCCAGCAAGAGAGATTGGCCATTGGAATGCGCTGCCAAGGGAGGTGATGGAGTCACCATGCCTGGAGGTGTTCAAGAGGGGATTGGATGTGGCACTTGGAGCCATGGTTTAGTTGTGAGGTCGTGTTGGGTGACAGGTTGGACTTGATGACCTCTGAGGTCTTTTCCAACCTTATTGATTCTATGGTTCTATTTTTACCTTTTCAAGCAAGTTTGGCACTGCAGACAGACAAATTATTTTGTTTTTTTAGTTAGTCTCCCCCTCACTTCCACTGTAGCTGCCTTAGGCTTGGTTTCAAGTGTCTGCAAAATATTGTTTGGTGTCTGGACTACTAATTCACTGAGGCTTTTTTTTTTTTCAACTGGTTTCCTTGGAAGGTGATGGCATCAATTCTGTTACTGTTAGTTTCAAAGGAACAGCCCCAAACCCCGATGGGAAGTTCAAAGCCTAGTGCTTTGTTTTAAACAGAGCCAGCCTTTGAAATTCAACTACCTTGCCTAACTTGCCTTTTAAAAGCAGTTCCCATAATATAGCCAGCAATAAACATCAGGCAAAGCTTCAGCATGTATGAGAGGGGTAGGAAAACACCCACACGTCATCACAGCCTGCTTCACCCTACACCTCAAATATAAAGCAAGCCATAAGGTAAGAGTAGCTTAACTAATTCTCTTAATCTCTGGGAGTGAGCGTTTCATTTGGCCATTTTCACATCCTGTAATTATTCCAGAGGAAACACAGGGTAAAGGTTCAACTAGCACTTCAAAAACATCTCCTGAAAGCATCATTACAACTACAAGACTTAGCCTGTGGGCAAAACTGGGAAAGCTACAACACAAAGCAGTTGATTGTCTCTGATTCACCTTGGAGTAAAGCTGGGAAAGCTACAACACAAAGCATTGGTCTGTGATACACCTTGGAGTAAAATTGGGAAAGCTACCACACAAAGCAGTTGATTGTCTCTGATACACCTTGGAGTAAAATTGGGAAAGCCACAGCACAAAGCATTTGTCTCTGATACACCTTGGAGTAAAGCTGGGAAAGCTACCACACAAAGCAGTTGATTGTCTCTGATACACCTTGGAGTAAAGTTGGGAAAGCTACAACACAAAGCAGTTGATTGTCTCTGATACACCTTGGAGTAAAGCTGGGAAAGCTACCACACAAAGCAGTTGATTGTCTCTGATACACCTTGGAGTAAAGCTGGGAAAGCCACAGCACAAAGCAGTTGATTGTCTCTGATACACCTTGGAGTAAAGTTGGGAAAGCTAGAACACAAAGCAGTTGATTGTCTCTGATACACCTTGGAGTAAAGTTGGGAAAGCTACCACACAAAGCAGTTGATTGTCTCAATACACTTTGGAGCTCCCCCACAACATCCTAATCAAAAGTTGAAGAGATATGGATTTGGTGGGTGGACTGTTCAGTGGGTAAGGAACTGGCTGGATGGTTGCATCCAGAGGGTGGTGATCAGTGGTTTAAAGCCCAAATGGAGAGCAGTGACAGCGGTGTCTCTCAGGGGTCCATACTGGGACCTATACTGGTTAAGAGTTTTATCACTACTATAGACAGCAGGATCAAGGCACCATCAGCAGTGTGCAGATGACACCAAGTTGAGTGGTGCTGTCAATACACCAGAGGGACAGGATGGCTTCCAGAGGGACCTGGACAAGCTGCAGAGGTGGTGCCCAAGTGAACCTCATGAGCTTGAACAGTGTGAGAGCAGTGGGCAGTGTGCCCAGGTGGCCAAGAAGGCCAATGGCATCCTGGCCTGCATTAGGAATAGTGTGGCCAGCAGGAGCATGGAAGTCATTGTGCCCTGTACTCTGCATTGGTTAGGCCACACCTTGAGTCCTGTGTCCAGTTCTGGGCCCCTCAGTTTAAGAAGGACATTGAGACACTTGAAGGTGTCCAGAGAAGGGCAACAAGGCTGGGGAGGGGTCTGGAGCACAGCCCTGTGAGGAGAGGCTGGGGGAGCTGGGGTTGCTTAGCCTGGAGAAGAGGAGGCTTAGGAGTGACCTTATTGCTCTCTACAACTACCTGAGGGGTGGTTGTAGCTAGGAAGGGGTTCGTCTTTTCTCCCAGGCAACCAGCACCAGAACAAGAGGACACAGTCTCAAGCTGTGCCAGGAGATGTTCAGGCTGGAGGTGAGGAGAAAGTTCTTCACCAAGCAAGTCATTAATCATTGGAATGCGCTGCCCAGGGAGGTGGTGGAGTCACCATCCCTGGGGGTGTTCAAGAGGGGATTGGATGTGGCACTTGGTGCCATGGTCTAGTCATGAGGTCTGTGCTGACAGGCTGGACTCGATGATCCGCGAGGTCACTTCCAACCTTGGTTATACTGTGATACTGTGAAGAGCAAGTGCAGGGTTCTGCACCTGGGCCAGAACAATCCTCACTGGCAATACAGACTGGGGGAGGAGGTGATAGAAAGCAGCCCTGAGGAAAAGGACTTGGGGGTGCTGATGGATGGGAAGCTGGACAGGAGCAGGCAGGGTGAGCTTGCAGCACAGAAGGCAAATCACAGCCTGGGCTGCATCCAAAGCAGCATTGCCAGCAGAGCCAGAGAGGTGATTCTGACACTTTGCTCTGCTCTGCTGAGACCTCACCTGCAGTGCTGTGTGCAGGTCTGGAGCCCTCAACACAGGGAGGACATGGAGCTGATGGAGAGGGTTCAGAGGAGGCCATGAAAATGATCAGGGGGTTGGAGCAGCTCTGCTACAAGGACAGGCTGAGGGAGCTGGGGGTGTTCAGCCTGCAGAAGAGAAGGCTCCAGGGAGACCTAATAGGAGCCTGGCAGTACCTGAAGGGGGCTACAGGAAGGCTGGAGAGAGACTGTTTGCAAAGGTCTTCAGGGACAGGACCAGGGACAATGGCTTCAAACTAGAGCAGAGCAGATTGAGACTGGATGTTAGGAACAAGTTCTTTACCATGAGGGTGGTGGAACACTGGAAGAGGTCACCCAGGGAGGTGGTTGAGGCTTCTTCCCTGGAGATATTGAAGGTGAGGCTGGATGAGGCCCTGGGCAACCTGATCTAGCTGGGGATGTCCCTGCTGACTGCAGGGAGGTTGGAGTTGATGAGCTTTGGAGGTTCCTTCTGGCCTGGACCATTCCATGATTCTATCAAGAATCATGAAAGCATAGTCACAGCTGTTGATTGCTTCATGTTCAGCAGAGGATCAACATGGGGGATCACTGTAACAACAAAAGGCTTCAAGAGCAGTCCTGCTTGCTAATGAAAAAACTGATTTCCCACACACACAAAACACATATTTCCCTTTTTTTGTGGCTTGTTTTTGGACCTGAAACTCATTGTTGAAGTCAGGAGGAGAGCCTACAATCTGTGCATGTAGAGAGGTATCCTATTTATGTAATACACACCCTTTATTAAAACAAACCAAAAGCAACCAAACATACAAGATCACACAACACAACAGCAACAAAAAAGCCCAAATACAGCAAACAATGTAAACCAAAAAACCAACAAAAGCCCCAACAGACAACTCCATGGAGTGAAATTGATGGCATACAGCACGAAAAGGCTGAGGAGAGCATTCAAAACAGGCAGGAATTCATAGTATCATTCAGGGTTGGAAGGGACCTCAAGGATCAGCCAGTTCCAACCCCCCTGCTATGGGCAGGGACACCTCACACTAGATCAGGCTGGCCAGAGCCTCGTCCAGCCTGGTCTTAAACACCTCCAGGGACTGGGCCTCAACCACCTCCCTGGACAACCCTGGCCTGGAGCACCTCCTTATGAGGAAAGACTGAGAGACTTGGGGCTGTTCAGCCTGGAGAAGAGAAGGCTCCGAGAAGACCTAATTGTGGCCTTCCAGTGTCTGAAGGGGGCTACAAGAAAGCTGGGGAGGGACTTTGGAGGGTGTCAGGGAGTGATATGACTGGGGGGAATGGAGCAAAAGTAGAAATGGGGAGATTCAGATTGGATGTTAGGAAGAAGTTGTTCCCCATGAGGGTGGTGAGAGACTGGCACAGGTTGCCCAGGGAGGCCTCATGCCTGGAGGTTTTTGCAGCCAGGCTGGATGTGGCTGTGAGCAACCTAAGGTTGTCCCTGCTTATGGCAGGGGGCCTGGAACTAGAATCATAGAATCAGTAAGGTTGGAAAAGACCTCAGAGGTCATCAAGTCCAACCTATTACCCAGCACCTCATGACTGCTAAAACCATGGCTCCAAGTGCCACATCCAGTCTCCTCTTGAACACCTCCAGGGATGGTGACTCCACCACCTCCCTGGGCAGCACATCCCAATGGCCAAATACTCTTTCTTGGAAGAACTTTCTCCTCACCTCCAGCCTGAACATCTCCTGGCACAGCTTGAGACTTGAGACAGCTTGTTCTGGTGCTGATTGCCTGGGAGAAGAGACCAACCCCCACCTGGCTACAACCTCCCTTCAGGGAGTTGTAGACATCAATAAGGTCTCCCCTGAGCCTCCTCTTCTCCAGGCTAAACAATCCCAGCTCCCTCAGCCTCTCCTCATAGGGCTGTGCTCCAGACCCCTCCCCAGCCTCATTGTCCTTCTCTGGACATGTTCAAGAGTCTCAATGTCCTTCTTGAACTGAGGAGCCCAGAACTGGACACAGGACTCAAGGTGTGGCCTAACCAGTGCTGAGCACAGGGCAGAATGACTTCCCTGCTCCTGCTGGCCACACTATTGCTGATGCAGGCCAGGATGCCATTGGCCTTCTTGGCCACCTGGGCACACTGCTGGCTCATGTTCAGCTGCTCTCAATCAGTACCCCCCAGGTCCCTCTCTGTTTGGCTGCTCTCCAGCCACTCTGACCCCAGCCTGTAGCTCTGTATGGGGTTGTTGTGGCCAAAGTGCAGCACCTAGCACTTGGATTTGTTGAATGCCATCCTGTTGGACTCTGCCCATCTGTCCAGCCTGTTAAGGTCCCTCCCACCTCTAACAGATCAACTCCTGCCCCCTGCTTGGTGTCATCTGCAAATTTACCAATGACTGACTGAATCCCTTCGTCCAGACCATCAATAAAGATAAAGATGAATCTTGAGCTCACTTCCAACCCTAGCAATTATGTGATTCTAATTCAAGTCAAGGAGCTAATATTCTTCAACAAGAGAATCATGCAATTCCCCTCTACAGTCCTCTCATCTCCTCCTTCCCATTAAATATGCAAAAGGAGCATTACATGCAGGATGCACTAACTGGAAACAAAAAGATATTCAGATTCATTTCCCATGGCCAATGTATAAATAGACACATGAAAGGCTGTTTGTTTGCCACTGTTAAAAAGGCTCTGCTTTTCCTCCACTATGGCCTCTCTTTGATTTTTTTATTTGTGATGTGAAAGCACCAATGGGATTTGTTCATAACGAAGTCCTTAAGCACCAGTTCAAAGTTTGGGCTCTGAAAAACAAAGCTACTTCATTACATTATGCAGCTGGTGCAATTGATTGCATCTGGCAAGCAAGTTCCAAGGTTTTAGTAAAACAAAACAAAACAAACAAACAAACAAAAGGCAACTTGAGAATCTCATGAAAAGGATGTTGATGTGGAAAAACACAACTAGTTCTCCAAGTAGTAAACACTACAATTAAGGCTGTTCACGGAAGGGACCTCTAAAGCTCATCCAGTCCAACCTCCCTGCAGTCAGCAGGGACATCCCCAAAGAGAGCAGGTTGCCCAGGGCCTCATCCAGCCTCACCTTCAATATCTCCAGGGATGGGACAGCAACCACCTCCCTGGACAACCTATTCCAGTGTTCCACCATCCTCATGGTAAAGAACTTGTTCCTCACATCCAATCTCAATCTGCTCTGCTCTAGTTTGAAGCCATTGTCCCTCGTCCTGTCCCTGCAGGCCTTTGCAAACAGTCTCTCTCCAGCCTTCACGTAGCCCCCTTCAGGTACTGGCAGGCTGCTATTAGATCTCCCTGGAGCCTTCTCTTCTGCAGGCTGAATACCCCCAGCTCCCTCACCCTGGCCTCGTAGCAGAGCTGCTCCAACCCCCTGATCATTTTCATGGCCTCCTCTGGACCCTCTCCATCAGCTCCATGTCCTTCCTAGATTGAGGGCTCCAGACCTGGGCACAGTACTGCAGGTGAGGTCTCAGCAGAGCAGAGCAAAGTATCAGAATCACCTCTCTGGCTCTGCTGGCAATAGAATAGAATAGAATAGAATAGACTAGACTAGACTAGACTAGACTAGACTAGACTAGACTAGACTAGAATAGAATAGAATAGAATAGAATAGAATAGAATAGAATAGAATAGACCAGACCAGGTTGGAAGAGACCTTCAAGATCATCACATTCGACCTATGAACCAATCCAACCCACCTGATGAACTAAGCCATGGCAATGCTGCTTTGGATGCAGCCCAGGCTGTGATTTGCCTTCTGTGCTGCAAGCTCACCCTGCCTGCTCCTGTCCAGCTTCTCATCCATCAGCACCCCCAAGTCCTTTTCCTCAGGGCTGCAGGAATCCAGCCCTCTTAGATGTATTCAGTGCAAGGGCTTTGACCACTTCTTACAGAGCAAGCAAACTATGTAGCCAAGGAAGAAAACAACTAAGCCACCCACCCCCCAAAAACCCTAAACAAACACCAAGATTCTTGTGACCAGTGGAATATTCTAAGCTAAAAATTGTTGTTCTCTTCTAAACCTTTATTTTATTCACTGCTTATCCTAGTTTAGATGAGCAAAATCCCAAGGGGATGAACATCCTCTCTTAGTGCCTTCATGTTGTGTCCTCTGCTGGCTCCACACTGGTGTTTTCACAATTAAAAGAGCTCTGCTGTCTGAAGGGAACTCACTGAAAGGGTCACCTAAGAGTGATACCTCCACTACAGCACCTTTGGAATGGTTCCCTAACCTCTCAATCCTTTCAAGGTAGAGTGGCATTAGAAATGGCATTGCCCAGGGAGGTGATTACGTTGTGATGGGAGGGGGGCAGCTACTCACTAAAGCTTAGCTCAGCCCTGCAGATACCAGGACAGCTTCACACATGGTGGGGTTGGAACAAACCCGGACTCAGCTCTGCACAAGCTGCTGCTGCTCACACAGCACACACCATTGATGGCAAAGTGATGAAGGGTTGAGGAGCATCAGAACCATCATGGAAATGTCTGGTGGTTGCCCTGCCACATGTGAAGGTGGGTGTGTGGATCCCTCACACCATCTGAAGGGGATCCACAGAGTTAGATTCCACTGTTCTCTACATCCTAGTGGGAAAAACTAGGTGGGGGTTGGTCTCTTCTGCCAGGCAACCAGCACCAGAACAAGAAGACACAGTCTCAAGCTGTGCCAGGGGAGGTTTAGGCTGGATGTTAGGAAGAAGTTCTTCATAGAAAGAGAGACTGGCCACTGGAATGTGCTGCCCAGGGAGGTGGTGGAGTCACCATCGCTGGAGGTGTTTAGAGAGAGACTGGATGGGGTGCTGGGTGCCATGGTTCAGTTGATTAGATGGTGTTGGGTGACAGGTTGGACTGGATGATCTCAAAGCTCTTTTCCAAGCTGGTTAATTCTCTATTCTGTAAATTCTGTAACTCTTCACGGTACCACCACGTATAAAAAGCCTGCATAAAAACATGTGGAAGGAGTTTCATAAGATACTACACAGCTACTTAAATCCCAACCAAAAGTGACCACAGGTAGTAAGAATTTTGGTCTAAACAAAGCTTTCTGCTATTTATTTTTTAAAACATTCCAGGGTTCTGCTGAAAAGGCCTCAAACCACCACACAATGGTTCTGACAGCCCTTTCAGAGTGCTCCCAATGTTTTCCTATCCTTGCTAATGCAGCTCAGAAGAAAAACTCCCATTTCACTCACCGAGGCAGACGGCTAATGGATGTGCAGAGGTGTCTGCCAAAGGCAGCAAGCACTAAAATACAGGCAACAGAACAAAGCCCAGGATGGTTTCTGGGTGAGACACTCTTCCCAGCTGTTTGGACCTTCCAGTATCCATGGCTACAATGAGATCAGAGAGCATCTCAAAAGTATTTCCCAAAGAATCATTGTGGCTAGCAGAGCCAGAGAGGGGATTCTGACACAGGGTTCTGACCTGGGCCAGAACAATCCTCACTGGCAATACAGACTGGAGGAGGAGGTGATGGGAAGCAGCCCTGAGGAAAAGGACTTGGGGGTGCTGATGGATGAGAAGCTGGACAGGAGCAGGCAGGGTGAGCTTGCAGCACAGAAGGACAAGAGCAGCCTGGGCTGCATCCAAAGCAGCATTGCCAGCAGAGCCAGAGAGGTGATTCTGACACTTTGCTCTGCTCTGCTGAGACCTCACCTGCAGTGCTGTGTGCAGGTCTGGAGCCCTCAATACAGGAAGGACATGGACCTGATGGAGAGGGTCCAGAGGAGGGACACAAAAATGATCAGGGGGTTGGAGCAGCTCTGCTATGAGGCCAGGCTGAGGGAGCTGGGGGTGTTCAGCCTGGAGAAGAGGAGGCTCCAGGGAGACCTAATAGCAGCCTGGCAGTACCTGAAGGGGGCTCCAGGAAGGCTGCAGAGAGACTGTTTGCAAAGGCCTGCAGGGACAGGACCAGGGACAATGGCTTCAAAGTAGAGCAGAGCAGACTGAGATTGGATGTTAGGAATAAGTTCTGCACCATGAGGGTGGTGGAACACTGGAATAGGTTGTCCAGGGAGGTGGTTGATGTCCCATCCCTGGAGATATTGAAGGTGAGGCTCAACAGGGCTCTTCTGGGCAGCCTGCTCTCTTTGGGAATGTCCCTGCTGAGTGCAGAGGGGGTTGGACTGGATGACTGTAGGAGTTCAATTCTGTGAATCTGTGACCAGCAGGCCACCATCAGACAGCTTCACTTTTCCTTGATGGGTTCTTATGTGAGAGCAGTCACTCAGTGTTGAACCTGGCTGAGGGGACACAGCATGCAGATGGGCCCCAAGACAGGGATCCAAAGAGGAAACGTAACACTAACCTCCTTCTGCTTTCTGAACACACACCCTATATCATTCTGTGATTCTAGGCTTCAAATGATCTTCTACAAGACAACAGACACAAGTGCATCTGTCCAGGAATCCCCCTCTCTGCCAGTAAAGAGTTTTGTGGTTGTTTCTCACTTAGTGCCATTCATATCGATGACACCTAGGGGATGCAGAGGGGATGCAGAGAGAATGGAAATGTCAAAACCTTGCTTCTGAATGAGCAAACACCTACTTGTGCTATGTGTCCCACCTTAAAGGTTCAAAGGAATGTCTCACCTGAAATGAACACTGTCAATGCTACACTAGAGGCTAAAAAACTGGGGAAACAAACAAACAAAACAACTCTTAGCACAGCTACACCAACAGCACACACTTTGTGATGTATGCTTTCAAGGAGGGAGTAAATTTCCTCATTATTCCTGTCACACATGGCCTGTCATAGAACCATAGAATCAGAATTGTCAGGGTTGGAAGGGACCTCAAGGATCAGCCAGTTCCAACCCCCCTGCCATGGGCAGGGACACCTCACACTACAGCAGGTTGCTCACAGCCACATCCAGCCTGGCTGCAAAAACCTCCAGGGATGAGGCTGCCACCACCTCCCTGGGCAACCTGTGCCAGGCTCTCACCACCCTCACGGGGAAGAACTTCTTCCTAACATACAATCTGAATCCAATCTAGTTTTGCACCATCCCTCCCAGTCCTATCACTCCCTGACACTCTAAAAAGTCTCTCCCCAGCTTTCTTGTATCCCCCTTCAGATCCTGGAAGGCCACAAGGTCTCCTCAGAGCATAAAATCATAGAATTGTTAGGGGCAGAGCCCAGGAACTGCCCACTCTCTGGTAGCTATTTGCCAAGGCATTTCTCTAGCTGCAGTTTTCAACTGCCAGCCCATTCCTTTCTAAAAGGCATACTGCTGCTGCTGCTGGAGAGGCATGGTGTGCTCTCTAAGCAATCACACTTACTTCAGCTTTCTGGATATAGCTTCCACCTAGCAAGCCAAGTACAAAAAGTTGGTGTTTGTGGTCAGGCAAGGACCCAGTTCGTTGCCTTTCTCCAGCTTTTCATGGCTTAGGACAGTCTTGGAGCTCCTTTAATTACAGAATAGTTTGGGTTAGAAAAGACCTTCAATGGTCATCCAATCCAATCCCCTCTGCAGTCAGCAGGGACATCCCCAACTAGATCAGGTTGCCCAGGGCCTCCTCTAGGGAAGGAGCCTCAACCATCTCCCTGGGCAACCTCTTCCAGTGTTCCACCACCCTTATGGTAAACAACTTGCTCCTGACATCCAATCTCAATCTGCTGTGCTCTAGTTTGAAGCCATTGTTCCTCATCCTGTCCCTGCAGGCCTTTGCAAACAGTCTCTCTGCAGCCTTCCTGTAGCCCCCTTCAGGTACTGGCAGGCTGCTATTAGGTCTCCATCGAGCCTTCTCTTCTCCAGGCTGAACACCCCCAGCTCCCTCAGCTTGGCCGCATTGCAGAGCTGCTCCAACCCCCTGATCACTGCTGACTGGCATTGGTTAGGGCTAGTAACATAGTCATGCCTACCTCTGGATGAGGGGGTTGAGTCATTTCTCAGGAATTTTGCAGATGAAACCAGATTGGGGGCAGGAGTTGATGTGTTAGAGGCTAGGAGAGCTCTGAAGGGGGACCTTGCCAGGCTGGGCAGATGGGCAGAGTCCAACAGGATGGCATTCAACAAGTCCAAGTGCCAGGTTCTACAAACTGGCCACAACAACCCCATGCAGTGCTACAGGCTGGGGTCAGAGTGGCTGAAGGCAGCCAGGCAGAGAGGGACCTGGGGGGACTGGTTGATAGTAGGCTGAACATGAGCCAGCAGTGTGCCCAGGCAGCCAAGAAGGCCAATAGCATCCTGGCCTGTATCAAGAATAATGTGGCCAGCAGGAGCAGGGAAGTCATTGTGCCCTGGACTCAGCACTGGTTAGGCCACACCTTGAGTCCTGTGTCCAGTTCTGGGGCCCTCAGTTTAGGAAAGATGTTGAGGTGCTGGAAGGTGTCCAGAGAAGGGCAACAAAGCTGGGGAGGGGTCTGGAGCACAGCCCTGTGAGAAGAGGCTGAGGGAGCTGGGGTTGCTTAGCCTGGAGAAGAGGAGGCTCAGGGGAGACCTTCTTGCTCTCTACAACTCCCTGAAGGGAGGTGGTAGCCAGGTGGGGGTTGGTCTCTTCTCCCAGGCAATCAGCACCAGAACAAGCTGTCTCAAGTCTCAAGCTGTGCCAGGGTAAGTTTAGGCTGGAGGTGAGGAGAAAGTTCTTCCCAGAAAGATTAATTTGTCATTGGGATGTGCTGCCCAGGGAGGTGGTGGAGTCACCATCACTGGAGGTGTTCAAGAGGGGATTGGATGTGGCACTTGGTGCCATGGTTTAGTTGTCAGGAGGTGTTGGGTGATAGGTTGGACTTGATTATCTTTGAGGTCTTTTCCAACCTTATTGATTCTATTATTTTGTATTTAGCTTCCACAAGAACAGCAGCCTGTCAAAGGCTGGTGCCCAACCTATTTGTACACATGGAGAAACAACAAGCACCTGAGAATTAGCTGTGCAGCTTCCATTGTGAGTCCAATGACTGCTAGGAAGGAAGGCAGGCTGAATACATTAAATGCTCACGTGAAGATGTTAGTGCTTAGGAAGGAGGAATTTATCTAGAAGCACAAAACCTCAAATCCCTACCAGGAGTCTTTACCAAAACACAGGGAATTCCAACAAAAGAAGGATACCACCAGCTCTTCCCACTGCAGCCCCATCTCTGACTAACCATTGGGTGCGCAGCAAACCTGGCCATCTACAGCCAGCCTCTGCACTCTGCCTTCATCACCAGCCCACACTTGCAGCCACACCACCATTGTACCCCAGAATTGCCAGGGCAGGAAGAGACCTGAAGGATCAGTACAGGTTGGGAGATGATCTGCTGGAGAGCAGCCCTGGGGAGAAGGAGCTGGGAGTGCTGGTGGGCAGCAAGTTCTGCATGGGACAGCAACGTGCCCTGGGGTCCAAGAAGGCCAATGGGATTCTGGAGGGCACTCAGAGGAGTGTGTCCAGCAGATCCAGGGAGGTTCTCCTCTCCCTCTATTCTGCCCTGGTAAAATCTCACCTGGAATATTGCATCCAGCTCTGGGCTCCCCAGTTCAAGGGGGACAGGGATCTGCAGGAGAGAGTCCAACAGAGGGCTACAAGGATGATTAGAGGACTGGAGCACTGCCTGGGGAGGAGAGGCTGAGAGCCCTGGGGCTGTTTAGTCTGGAGAGGAGAAGACTGAGTGGACATTTATTACATGTCTATCAATGTCTGAGGGCTGGGGGTCAAGAGGGAGTGGACAGGCTCTGCTCAGTTGTGCCCTGGGATAGGACAAGGGGCAATGGATATGAAGCAAATACAAATCAAAGGCATAATATTTTATTGTTCAGCTACATCAGTTAGTATTTCTGGATAAGAAAGTATCCTCTATGGCAGGTGAAGGGATAATTCACAGAATCACAGAAACACTCAGGTTGGAAAAGACCCTCAGGATCACCAAGTCCAACCCAGAACCCTACACTACAAGGCTCACCCCTAAACCACAGCCCCAGGCACCACATCCAAACTACCCTGAAACACAGCCAGGCTTGGGGACTCCACCACCTCCCTGGGCAGCACATTCCAATCCCTGACCACTCTGGATGGGAAAAAATTCTTTCTGATGTCCAGTCTAAACCTACCCAGTCACAGCTTGAGGCCATTCCCCTCCCACTTATTGCTTATAAGCTCACTTGCTTGCTGCAGCTTCCAGACACCACATCTTACAATCTAACAAGACCCTCAATAAGTTAGCATCAATTTGCTATTTACACTGGTGCCATTAGTGTTAATTTTCAGGTCTCAAGGATTTCAACCTAATAATTACCAAAATAAATTGGTTACAAGTACTGATTATAAAAGTAATTACTATTTATAGTAATACACATATATATTCTAATACCACTTGTCCTTGCACGTCTGCAGGCCAGAGCTAACTGTGGGCTGTACATGGGATATTTTCTGTGATACTGTAGACAGAGACCTGCTGGAGAGAGTCCAAGGGAGAGCCAGGAGAATGCTTAGGGGAGCTGAGCATCTCCCCTGTGAAGAGAGACTGAGAGCCCTGGGGCTGTTTAGTGTGGAGAAGAGAAGGCTGAGAGGGGATCTGATCAATGTCTATCAATAGCTGAGGGCTGGGGGTCAAGTGGAGGGGGACAAGCTCTTTTGGGTGGTGCACAGCAATAAGTCAAGGAACAATGGAGACAAACTTGAACAGAGAAGGTTTCAGCTCAACATGAAGAGAAACTTCCTTAGAGTGAGGGTGCCAGAGCCCTGGAGCAGGCTGCCCAGAGAGGTTGTGGAGTCTCCTTCTCTGGAGCCTTTCCAACCCCACCTGGATGCATTCCTGTGCAGACTGCCCTGGGTGATGCTGCTCTGGCAGGGGGGTTGGACTGGATGATCTCTGGAGGTCCCTTCCAGGCTCTAATATTCTGTGACACTGCACTGTACTATGACACTGCACTGTGCTACTATTTCTCACCTCTACAATATTTTTTTCCTCAAGACTGGAGGTTCAATACCTACACTGGAAACATTGGTCTCTGGTTTTAGTCACCTGGGTGAGTAAATCCTGGTTCCACAGAGAACAGAAGAATTCTGCTTCTCTATTATCAACTTCCCCTGTGTGATATAGGCCTTTTGAAAATACTGCTGGCCACTAGAGATAGATTTAACATTTTCTTTAAACAGGAAGACTTCTGGTAGGAGACAAGCTCCCCACTACCCATCTGTTTCCAGTTGTTCCTATTTATATTACCAAATGCTCCAGATGTAATGCTCTTCATCTTTTGTCCCTGTGGGACAATGAACTATGTTCCTCTTACAAGTTCTTTATGTCTGCCCTCATACCTAAACATGCAGTATCACTTTAGAACGAGAGATCAGCTCAAGTTTCATTTGCTGTAGAGATTCCCAAGACCAATAGCCACCATTTCCCTCATGCAAACCAGCTAACAAACAATCAAACAAACAAGGCTGGACTGCACTTCTGTGGATCTTGGGGGCTGAGGGGGAGAGGGCAGCAGAAGGGGTTGTTAGATGGAAATAAAACTAGAGGCAGTCTTGCCTCCAGTGAGTCATTTATATCAATATATATATATAAAAGGAGGAGGAGGGGAAAAAAAACCCAACCCAGAACAAATGCCAGACCTGCAGGTGTGCTGACAAATTAAAACTGGAGCAGGAAAAGTACAAATCTGCTACATCCTTTCAACCTCTGCCTCACCTCAGCAATCCCTAGTGTGCAGCCTTTATTCCAAAGAGAACAGCACTAGATGGCTACACATAGAATCAGAGAATCAATGAGGTTGGAAAAGACCTCAGAGATCATCAAGTCCAACCTATCACCCAACACAGCTAATCAAATAAACCGTGGCACCAAGTGCCTCATCCAATCCCCCTTGACCACCTCCAGGGATGGGGACTCCACCACGTCCCTGGGCAGCACATTCCTGATGCAGTGTGGCCAGCAGGAGCAGGGAGGTCATTCTGCCCCTGTACACTGCACTGGTTAGGCCACACCTGGAGTCCTGTGTCCAGCCCTGGGCCCCTCAGTTTAGGAAGGAGGTTGACTTGCTGGAATGAGTCCAGAGAAGGGCAACAAAGCTGGGGAGGGGTTTGGAACACAGCCCTGTGAGGAGAGGCTGAGGGAGCTGGGGTTGCTTAGCCCGCAGAAGAGGAGACTCAGGGGAGACCTTCTTGCTCTCTACAACTCTCTGAAGGGAGGTTGTAGCCAGGTGGGGGTTGGTCTCTTCTCCCAGGCAGCCAGCACCAGAACACGAGGACACAGTCTCAGGCTGCACCAGGGGAGGTTCAGGTTGGATGTTTGGATGAAGTTCTTCACAGAGAGAGTGATTTCCCGTTGGAATGTGCTGCCTGGGGAGGTGGTGGAGTCACCATCACTGGAGGTGTTCAGGAGGAGACTTGATGGGGTGCTTGGTGCCATGGGTTAGTTGTTTAGGTGGTGTTGGATTGGTTGATGGGTTGGACATGATGTGGAGGCCAGGGACAAGCAGAGTCCCTCAGGGATCAGTCCTGGGACCTGTCTTGTTCAACATCTTTGTGGGTGCCATGGACAGTGGCATTGAGTGCACCCTCAGCAAGTTTGCTGATGGCACCAAGCTGTGTGGTGCAGCAGACAGCTGGAGGGAAGGGAGGCCATCCAGAGGGACCTGGACAGGCTGCAGAGGTGGGCACAAGCCAACCTCAGGAGGTTCAACAAGACCAAGGGCAGGGTCCTGCAGCTGGATCGAGGCAATCCCAGGCACAAATCCAGGCTGGGCAGGGACTGACTGGAGAGCAGCCCTGAGGAGAGAGACTTGGGGGTGCTGGGGGAGGAGAAGCTCAACAGGAGCTCTCAGTGTGCACTTGCAGCCCGCAAAGCCAATCAGATCCTGGGCTGCATCAGGAGAAGTGTGGCCAGCAGGGCAAGGGAGGTGATTCTCCCCCTCTGCTCAGCTCTGGGGAGACCCCACCTGGAGTACTGTGTCCAGTTCTGGAGCCCCTATTCCAAGAGGGATCTGGAGGTGCTGAAAGGTTGGATGTAAGGAACAAGTTCTTTACTATGGGGGTGGTGGAACACTGGAACAGGTCGCCCAGAAAGGTGGTTGAGGCTCCTTCCCTAGAGGAGGGCAGAGGAGGCCCTGGGCAACCTGATCTAATTGGAGATGTCCCTGCTGACTGCAGAGGGGATTGGACTGGATGACCACTGAAGGGCCTGTAGCACTGCATGGGGTAGTTGTGGCCAATGTGTAGAACCTGTCACCTTGAATATCTCCAGGGAAGGAGCCTCAACCATCTCCCTGGGCAACCTGTTCCAGGGTTCCACCACCCTCATGGTAAAGATCTTCTTCCTAACATCCAATCTCAATCTGCTCTGCTCTAGTTTGAAGCCATTGTCCCTGGTCCTGTCCCTGCAGGCCTTTGCAATCAGTCTCTCTGCAGCCTTTCTGTAGCCCCCTTCAGGTCCTGGCAGGCTGCTATTAGGTCTCACTGGAGCCTCCTCTTCTCCAGGCTGAACACCCCCAGCTCCCTCAGCCTGCTCTCATAGCAGAGCTGCTCCAAACCCCCTGATCGTTTTCATGACCTCCTCTGGACCCTCTCCATCAGCTCCATGTCCTTCCTGTACGGAGGGCTCCAGACCTGCAGACAGAACTCCAGGTGAGGTCTCAGCAGAGCAAAGTGTCAGAATCACCTCTCTGGCTCTGCTGGCAATGCTGCTTTGGATGCAGCCCAGGCTGTGATTTGCCTTCTGTGCTGCAAGCTCACCCTGCCTGCTCCTGTCCAGCTTCTCATCCATCAGCACCCCCAAGTCCTTTTCCTCAGGGCTGCTTTCTATCACCTCCTCCCCCAGTCTGTATTGCCAGTGAGGATTGTTCTGGCCCAGGTGCAGAACCCTGCACTTGCTCTTGTTGAGCCTCATACATAATGTGTAGCACATACAAAGGAAGTCTGCTGGTGGGTGGACTGTATGAGTCTGCACCCCAGCAGGTTGGCCTTGTCTCTGTAACTTCTCTCTAGTCTGTTGCAGCATACCAGCTCTGATGACAAACTGTCTGCTTACAGGAGGCAAATATCCAGCTGTTGGCCTTACACACAGCTCACATAGTAAGAGTTTCACATAGTGTCTGTTTCTCCCCTGTCAGCAACCAGAGCTAAAGCACTGTATGCCTGGTTTTGGGGGAAGACCCCCAGAAAGTGGCTGTTAATCCAAAAGACACCCCTGCCAGTCAGCTTAGACCCTTGTACCTCCATTCCACACTCACTAAGCCTTTTCACCAAACTTTATGAGAAACAGAGCTCCCCCAGCACAGGAAGGAATGAGGGAGTTGCTGCACTGCATTCACACCATTACAAGTTGTTCTAGAGCAGCCATATGCCAGAGTGTTTTCCACAGCCTTTAAAGCAACTGAATTTACAGATCAGCTTCTGGCAAGCTTGCTCCTTGGTGAGACTTGCAGCTTCCACAGTGGCAGAGTGAAGTTGCCACAGCTGTACCAGCTGCACAGTTAATGCAGAGCACAGGTTCCCAGCAGCTTAAGTAATACAAAGTTGAGTGCAGCAGTCAAGATCACACATAAGCAACCCAGGGGCACAAAAGAAGCAATTAGAGAACAGCTAGGGAGTGCTCAAGTGTGTAACCAGATACTCTCACAGCCAATACATATCAATACAGCTTATAAAAACCGTGGTCAAGCACCACAGCTCGCTCTCCCTCTGAGCAGCACGGTTGGGGTGGTCTTGCAATGAAAAGTGTGTGTTAAATCACATCTTGTCCACCCATAAAAAGAGAGCCAGCTGTAAACTGGCTCTTGACAGCTGGAAATCCAAAGTGCTCCAATCAATGCTGCCAGTAACTTGAGGAAGCCTGAAGAGCCCATTTCTGGACAAGGTGATGGCTGACCACAGCTCTTCCTAGGAAAGCAGCACTGGAAGGGACCTCTAGCATGAGGAGGTCTAATGCACAATGTCCTCCTTTCACACCCAAATGGAAAAGAAGTCTCTTTCCATAGGTAACTGCTGAATGTTCTATACATACACATCTATACTTTGACAGCTGTTCTGCTAATAAGGTTGCAGGTGTCCTGTTACTCCCAATCCTGGTAGGTAATATGGAGGACTACCAGCAACAGAACTACTGCAATAAGCACTCCAAACCTGCAGGTCACGAGAAAACAAAACCAACCAACACAACAACAACCCCCCAAAAACCACAAACACAAACCACCCCCAATCACAGCCACACACCCCAACACCCACCACCCACACACCCCCTCGCCCCCTCCCACACACCCCATCCCCCCCCCATACACACCCCCCCCATCCACACCCCCCCCAACCCACCCACACACCCTAGTTCTCAAAGCAGTAAACACTAAAATTAAGGCTGTTCACAGAAGGGACCTCCAAAGCTCATCCAGTCCAACCTCCCCACAGTCAGCAGGGACATCCCCAGCTAGATCAGGTTGCCCAGGGCCTCATCCAGCCTCACCTTCGTTATCTCCAGGGAAGGAGCCTCAACCACCTCCCTGGGCAACCTCTTCCAAGGTTCCACCACCCTCATAGTGAAGAACTTGTTCCTAACATCCAACCTAAATCAGCTCTGCTCTAGTTTGAAGCCATTGTCCCTGGTACTGTCCCTGCAGACCTTTGCAAACAGTCTCTCTGCAGCCTTCCTGGAGCCCCCTTCAGGTTCTGGCTGGCTGCTATTTGGTCTCCCTGGAGCCTTCTCTTTTCCAGGTTGAACCAACCCCAGCTCCCTTAGCCTGCCTTCATAGCAGAGCTGCTCCATCAATTCCATCCATTTTGCCCACTCCACCAAGTCTGTCACTGCACCATGTCCCCAGGCACCAGATCTAGATGCTTTGAAACATGCCTAGGGTCTAAAACACTGAGGAATAGCAGAAAAGAGGCAACAGGGGGAAGGTGCCTGTAAGGGAAGTTAGGCAATGATTGGAAGTCTGTGCAGGAAGCTGGAAGGTCTATAAAGAAGATGACAGCAAAGCACAGATAGAATCACAGAATTGTCAGGGTTGGAAGGGACCTCAAGGATCAGCCAGTTCCAAGCCCCCTGCCATGGGCAGGGACACCTCACACTACAGCAGGTTGCTCACAGCCACATCCAGCCTGGCTGCAAAACCCTCCAGGGATGAGGCTGCCACCACCTCCCTGGGCAACCTGTGCCAGTCTCTCACCACCCTCATGGGGAACAACTTCTTCCTAACATCCAATCTGAACCTACCTATATCTAGTTTTCTTCCATCCCCCCCAGTCCTATCACTCCCTGACACTCTAAAAAGTCCCTCATCAGCGTTCTTGTAGCTTCAGATACTGGAAGGCCACAATGAGGTCTCCTCAGAGCCTTCTCTTCTCCAGACTGAACAGCCCCAACTCCCTCAGTCTGTCCTCATAGCAGAGCAGCTCCAGCCCTCTGCTCATCCTCGTGGCCCTTCTCTGGACACCTTCAGCACCTCCAGATCCTTCCTGTAACAGGGGCTCCAGAACTGGACACAGAGCTCCAGCTGTGTTCTCAGCAGAGTGGAGCAGAGGGGGAGAATCCCCTCCCTGGCCCTGCTGGCCACACTTCTCTTGCTGCAGCCCAGGCTCTGCTTGGCTCTCTGGGCTGCAAGTGCTCACTGCTGGCTACTGTTGAGCTTCTCATCCCCCAGCACCCCTAAGGCCTTTTCTTCAGAGCTGCTCTCAAGCCAGTCTCTGCCCAGGCTGTATTGTTGTTTCAGGGGAGAAAGAAAATAGGCTGGACAGTAATATGCTTGGTGGGCTGGAACAGCAGATATGAAAGGGCAAAACACCACATGCAAGACTTCAAGGCACCCATTTTCCTCCTGCTGTACTGAGGGGGAACGAAAGGAGGCAACAGAGGAAACCAATGTCCAAACTCAGTCATGGAGGAAAATGGTCACTCTTCTGCCAAACCACTTTTCACCCCAGGATTTTCCAGTTTCTGGGAAATGTGCATTGCTTTTACTGTCAGCTGGTTTGTGCTTTTTATGGCTTCTTGGCTAATGCTAACAGGCCACCGAGTCCTGCAAGTAGTTTTAAAGGGTATCTACCAGGTTGTCTCCAAGGTTTCTAGAGAATTGGAATTACCAAAGAGGTTTTTTAATCTAGGTACTTCTAAAGAAAAGTGGAGGGGGGAGGGAAGAAAAAGAGAGAAAGTTGAATTTTCTTCTTTGAGATTAGAAAAGAAACACAGCCAACCTGACAGGAACAGTCAAAATCATTTACTAAAGCCAGGTTAGGACTAGATAATTTACATCCCAGAGCTCTGGAAACATTGGCACACGAAGCAGGAGGGGCTGAAGAAAATGTTTTACTGTGTCTCTGGTGTTGAGGGTGGTGCCACCTGATCAGAAAACAGCAAGTATGCAATCTGGGCAAAGAAAAGCCCAAGCTGATCTGATCCCTGGAAAATGCAAGGCACAAATTACTCAGAGCAGGAGGAAAAAAGATTCTTGAAGAGGTGGAAATAAACAGAGGAATGTAAATTCTAGCTGCATTTTTCCATTTACAGGAGACATCATTTATCTAGCCATCAATAAAGGCCATGAGAGTGTGCCATGCAAAGAATGCTTTAGTGAGCTCAGACAGAGGAGGAACCAGCAGCAGAAACAAGCTGACAGCCTCATGGGGTTTTAAGAAGGGAAAGCAGGCACCACGTGGACATAGTTAATGCACTTCCACAAGCATCAGTGAAGAAAGTCATTTTATTTAGCACTGCTACCTATGAACATAGAAAGGGAACAAAAACCCCCAAACTAGCAGCATCTCATGGAAACCAGCTACGAAAACAAATGTGGCAGAAAACAAATGTCCCACACATAGGAGCACCATGTAGAATCATACAACTGTCAGGGCTGGAAGGGACCTCAAAGCTCAGCCAGTTCCAAGACCCCTGCCATGGGCAGGGACACCTCACACTACAGCAGGTTGCTCACAGCCACATCCAGCCTGGCTGCAAACACCTCCAGGCATGAGGCTGCCACCATCTCCCTGGGCAACCTGTGCCAGTCTCTTACCACCTTCATGGGGAACAACTTCTTCCAAATGTCTAATCTAAATCTCCCCTCCTCTAGCCTGGATCCATTCCCCCCAGTCCTATCCCTCCCTGACACCCTCCCCAGCTTTGTTGTAGCCCCTTTCAGATCCTGGAAGGCCACAATTAGGTATCCTCGGAGCCTTCTCCTCTCCAGACTGAACAGCCCCAACTCCCTCAGTCTGTCTCCATAGCTCCAGCCCTCTGCTCATCCTCGTGGCCCTTCTCTGGACACCTTCCAGCACCTCCAGATCCTTCCTGTACTAGGGGCTCCAGAACTGGACACAGAGGTCCAGGTGAGGTCTCACCAGAGTGGAGCAGAAGGGGAGAATCCCCTCCCTGGCCCTGCTGGCCACACTTCTCTTGCTGCAGCCCAGGCTCTGCTTGGCTCTCTGGGCTGCAAGTGCTCACTGCTGGCTCCTGTTGAGCTTCTCATCCACCAGCATCCCCAGGTCCCTCTCTTCAGGGCTGCTCTCAAGCCAGTCCCGGCCCAGCCTATAGCAGTGCTTGGGATTGCCCTGACTCAGATGCACTTGGTCTTGTTGAACCTCAGCCTGGACAGATTGTGTCATGGCATGGATGTGTGTAAGTGACTTCAGCTGAAAAGTAGCTAAACCTCATACTGCAGGCAGTCTAATGTATCAGGTAACTGCTGATGGTTCAGCAGAGAAGTGTTACTGGTATATTGGTGCCTGATGCTTAACACTAATATCAATACAGTAACTTGTCTGAACAAAGTTGATCTGGGCTCTTAGGTTACAGCATGCAGCTGAACACCCTACACTGAGGGGAAAATGTTAGTCCAGGAGTGGAAACTTTAAGGCTAATTCTCAACCAGGGCTGAAGTAGATGTGGTGGAATGCACTCGCTCCTCAGCATGAAACAGGGAGGAAATGGATGTTATAAAGCAAAAAAGCCTTCTTTCTTCTCTTGTGCTTTGGAACACTGAGGCCTTCACATGGTTTCTCCTTAACTTTCCCTGTCTGTATTGCTTTTTCCATGAAGATTCAGGAAAAAAGGGGAAATACATGGTGGTAGCTGAGCTGTAACTTGATCCACTCCCTGAGAAGAATTTTATCCAGCCCTGTACGCTGGGTATTTGCACAGGTACACAAGAGCACACTTATTTCATGTCCCCTTGTTCCTCCTCTTGGATGCAGATCCTTTGTCTGAAGAGATTTGTTGCCAGGCCTACACCACCTCACCACTTGTTACAGTTTGAAGGGGGAAATTTAGCCTTGTCCCTGACTGCAAAGACTGAAAGTAAAACAAATTATCATTGGCTACAAAAGAAGAATACTGCTGAGGTTTATATAATTCATTGCATTACTAATGGGGATATAGGTCAGAGGCAGAAGCAGTTCTTGCTCTCTCTTCTTCTTCTGTCATTTCTGCTTTGCAACTTCTCTCTCTCTCCCCCATGGCCTTGCCAGGGGATCTCTGTTTTGACTTCTGTGTGAGGTTGCAGGAAGGAGGGAGGGAATTTGGCAGGAGGTGAACAATCCCCCTGGATCCATCCAGGGGAGTCTGAGGAGTCTCTGTGTTGTTTATAAATGGTCAATATCCATCTACTGCCCAGCTTTTGGATATTTTGTACCTGTTCAATGCATTTCATGTTTCTAGATTGTAGTTTGCTTGTAGACAGAGCTTCATTTGCTTCCAGCCCACACTGAGCTACTCTGGCAATTTTATTTTGGAGGCAGTTTCTCCAAATCAGCTGGGGGGGGTGATTTCAACCCACCACACCACTATCAGATGCAAGGTTCAACATGAGTCAAGCTGGTTCACGTGAAACATTATCTTCCCCTGGACAGAGTTACAAAGAAATGCTTCTGCTCTTCTGCTTGCACATAGCTTCTTTCATTGCAATCAGATACAGGTGATGCCCAAAGAACTGTAGCTTATAACTCACAGGATGGCTCAAGTTGGAAAGGACCTCAGATATCATCAACTCCAACCACAATGCCATTGCAGAGATGCTTCTCAACTAGACTCAGCTGCTCAAGGTCTCATCCAACCTGGCCTCAAAGACCCCCAGCAAGGAGGCATCCACCACCACCCCAGGCAACATGTTCCAGAGTCTCACCACCCTCATAGTGAAGAACTTCTTCCTCTGATCCACTCTAGCCCCGCTCACCCTCAGCTTCAAACCATTCCCCCTTGTCCTGTCTCTCAACACCACCACGAGAAGTCCCTCTGCAGCCTTCCTGATAGGATCCCTTCAGGTAGTGGAAGGTAGCTCTAAAGCCCCCTAGAGTCTTCTCTTCTCCAGGCTGAACAACCCCAGCTCCTTCACCCTGTCCCCTTCTTGAGTGCAGGCTGCCCCTTTTCTCCTAAGCACACTGACATAACTATGCACCATATAATACAACATCCCTCAAATGTCATAGACTCAGAGAATCAGCAAGGTTGGAAAAGACCTCACAGATCATCAAGTCCAACCTGTCACCCAACACCTCATGACTAACTAAACCATGGCTCCAAGTGCCACATCCAATTCCCCGTGACCACCTCCAATGATGGTGACTCCACCACCTCCCTGGGCAGCACATTCCAAAGGCCAATCTCTCTTGCAAGAAAGAACATTCTCCTCACCTCCAGCCTAAACCTCCCCGGGCACAGCTTGAGGCTGTGTCCTCTTGTTCTGGTGCTGGGTGCCTGGGAGAAGAGACCAACTCCTTCCTGGCTACAACCTCCTTTCAGGGAGTTGTAGAGAGCACGAAGGTCTGCCCTGAGCCTCCTCTTCTCCAGGCTAAGCAACCCCAGCTCCCTCAGCCTCTTCTCACAGGGCTGTGTTCCAGACCCCTCCCCAGCTTTGTTGCCCTTCTCTGGACACCTTGCAACAACTCAACATCTTTCTTAAACTGAGGGGCCCAGAACTGGACACAGGACTCCAGGTGTGGCCTAACCAGTGCTGAGTTCAGGGCACAATGACTTCCCTGCTCCTGCTGGCCACACTCTTCCTGATGCAGGCCAGGATGCCATTGGCCTTCTTGGCTGCCTGGGCACACTGCTGGCTCATGTTCAGCCTACCATCAGCCAGTACCCCCAAGGTCCCTCTCTGCCTGGCTGCTCTCAGCCACTCTGACCCCAGCCTGTAGCACTGCATGGGGTTGTTGTGGCCAATGTGTAGAACCTGGCACTTGGATGTGTTCAATCTCATGCCCTTGGACTCTGCCCATCTGTCCAGCCTGTCAAGGTCCCTCTGCAGAGCCCTTCTACCCTCTAAAAACAAAACAAAAAATAGATGAAAATGCTTATTATGTCTTTTACTTAGCTACATTACTATTTCAACCTACTACAAAATAAAAGCTCTGTGATTTTAATAGCATTTCTGCTGCTTTCTCTAAAACACAACAACAAACCAACCAATGGCAAGAAGAATAGCTGTGAAACAATGTTAACTTTTAAAACATTATTTGCTCTGGCTCTGAGCTGTCTGTACTGTTAAAAATTGGCAGACAGAATCAGAGAATGCTGGAGGTTGGAAGGGACCTCCAGAGATCATTGGGTCCAAACCCACAGCCAGAGCAGCATCACCCAGGGCAGTCTGCACAGGAATGCAGCCTACTCCAGTGCTCTGTGAACCTCACTGGAAAGAAGTTTCTCCTCATGTTGAGCTGAAACCTTCTCTGCTCAAGTTGGTCACAATTGTTCTTTGGCTTATTGCTGTGCAGCACCCAAAAGAGCTTGGCCCCCTCCACTCGACCAATCAGTCCTCAGCTATTGATAGACATTGATCAGATCCCCTCTCTGCCTTCTCTTCTCCACACTAAACAGCTCCAGGGCTCTCAGTCTCTCTTCCCAGGGGAGATGCTCAAGTCCCCTAAGCATCCTCCTGGCTCTCCCTTGGACTCTTTCCAGCAGGTCTCTGTCTCTCTGGAACTGGGGAGCCCAGAGCTGGACACAGGATTGCAGCTGTGGTCTCAGCAAGGCTGTCCTTGAAGCATCCACAGTCTGACCAGTTTTTGACCACCATCCACCTCACCCTCACAGTGCGACAGAAGCAAATGCCACAGAAAGGTAGGAAGTGCCTGTGCAAGGTGCAGGGAGTATCACAGTATCACAGTGTCACTAAGGTTGGAAGAGACCTCAATGATCATCAAGTCCAACCTGTCACCACAGACCTCATGACTAGACCATGGCACCAAGTGCCACATCCAATCCCCTCTTGAACACCTCCAGGGACGGTGACTCCACCACCTCCCTGGGCAGCACATTCCAATGATGAATGACTCTGCAATGACTCTCTGTGTGAAGAACTTTCTCCTCACCTCCAGCCTAAACCTCCCCTGGCATAGCTTGAGACTGTGTCCCCTATTTTTAACCTTAATTCCCAAAGCAGCTGCAAAAAGCCCCAGGACTCTTGCCTAGTAGCACAGTTTGGTGTAAGAACTGGCTCTTAGGCTGTCAAATGCTCACAAGTAAGACTGGATTCACTTTGTCAGGCAATCCAGTGGTCTGTTTCAGTCATAGCCATTCAGTTATTGACTGAATGACTAAATAGCAGGAGGAGCAAGTAACAGATTACTCATGGATAGGAAGAACAAAGAAGTTCACACTAAGGTTTTTATTACTCACACAACCCTGCCAAAACAATTTCTCTACCATTTGCACCTTGTGCATTATACACTCATGGTTAAACAAGCTGCTCTACATTAAAAATAATAGTGATAACAATCAAAGGAAGTTAAATGCAAAAGATTTTGCAACAACTCAGTGTTTTATATTCAAAAAGTCATCCTACTATCCTGTAACCCAGATGTGTGTGGATGGATTTCTCTAAGTTGTTAACAACAATTCAAAAATCTTATCATTAGTGGGCTTACAGGTAGAGCTATGCTTCAGAAAGTGATGCTGTGCACAAAGGAGGAAAGGGGAGAGTGATCACAGGCTCACAGGATGTTAGCGGTTGAAAAGGATCTCCACAGATCACCAAGTCCAACCCCCCTGCCAGAGCAGGACCAGAGAATCCAGCACAGGTCACACAGAACACATCCAGACAGGGCTGGAAAGGCTCCAGACAAGGAGACTCCACAACCTCTCTGGGCAGCCTGCTCCAGTGCTCTGGGACCCTCACAGTGAAGAAGTTCCTCCTCATGTTGAGGTGGAACCTCCTGTGCTGCAGTTTCCATCCATTCACCCTTGTCCTATCCCAGGATGCAGCTGAGCAGAGCCTGTCCCCTCCCTCCTGACCCCCAGCCCTCAGATATTGAGAGACAGTGATCAGATTCCTCTCAGTCTTCTCCTCTCCAGACTAAACAGCCCCAGTCTCTCAGCCTCTCTTCATCAGGCAGTGCTCCAGACCCTTCATCTTCCTTGTAGCTCTCCATTGGACTCTTAATCAGATCCCTCTCCCTCCCTCAAAACTGGATGCAATATTCCCAATATTCCAGGTGAGGTTTCACCAGGGCAGAGCAGAGGGGAAGGAGAACCTCCCTCAATCTGCTGGACACACTCCTCTTAATGCAGTTAAACTCTCTGTATACTTGTGGCAAGCCAGAAAGCAAGTTAAGCACTACAGTATGTGGAACCAATGGGACTTGGCAGAGCTGTGAATGAAGCAGGAGAATCAAAAGAACATGGCTTGAGAACAAAGGAAGAAACCAGATACTGACAACTTCAGCTCATCATTCAGCAAAACAGATGAACAATTTACAGCAAGACAGCCAAACCAAAGGATAAATGTAAGCCCAGGAGAGAAAAATCACAAGCTTACAAACTCACTCCCAACAACAGTTCATGAACAGATGCTTTATGCCATTCATGAACAGCTGCTTTACAGGGATAAAGCTAGGAAGTTACAGCAGGTTGTTTGCTTGGTCTGTTTGGTTTGCTAGGATTATTATGACATTATTCATCAGCAGGGACAGAAATAATCAGCAATACCTGCCAGCACTTCAACTGCATCTGCTCTCAATGTGCTTCATGCACAGCCTGAAGCAAAGTCTCTCAAACAATCCCTTACACCCCTAGGCCCCATAATAAACACTAACTGAAATGAACAAAAGAATTGTCATACCAGCAATGTCTGGGGTGTTTGGTTTGGGGTTTTGTTTTGGGGTGGTTGTGGTTTGGGGGTTTTTGGTTGGTTGGTTGCAATTTAGCAATTTACAGTGGCAAAGAAACAGAAAAATACATATGGTTTTCATAAACATTATTAAGTATCTTCATGTACCTTCAGTCCTGGGACCAGGCTTGTTTAGCATCTTTGTTGGTGCCATGGACAGTGGCATTGAGGCACTCTCAGCAAGTTCACTGATGACACCAAGCTGTGTGGTGCAGCAGACAGCTGGAGGGAAGGGATCCATCCAGAGGGACCTGGACAGGCTGCAGAGCTGAGCCCATGACAACCTCATGGTTCAACAAGACAAAATACAAGGTCCTGCAGCTGGGTCAGGGCAATCCCAGGCACCAATATAGCCTGGGCAGGGACTGGCTTGAGAGGAACCCCAAAAAGAACTTGGGGGTGCTGGGGGATGAGAAGCTCAACAGGAGCCAGCAGTGAGCACTTGCAGCACAGACAGCCAAGCAGAGCCTGGGCTGCAGCAAGAGAAGTGTGGCCAGCAGGGCTAGGGGGGGATTCTGCCCCTCTGCTCCACTCTGCTGAGACCACACCTGGAGCTCTGTGTCCAGTTCTGGAGCCTCTATTACAGGAAAGACCTGGATGTGTTGGAATATGTCCAGAAGAGGGCCACAAAGATGAGCAGAGGGCTGGAGCTATGGAGACAGACTGAGGGAGTTGGGGTTGTTCAGTCTGGAAAGGAGAAGGCTCTGAGGAGACCTAATTGTGGCTTTCCAGTATCTGAAAGGGGCTCCAAGAAAGCTGGGGAGGGACTTTTGAGGGTGTCAGGGAGGGATAGGACTGGGGGGGATGGAGCAAAACTAGAAATGGGTAGATTCAGATTGGATGTTAGGAAGAAGTTGTTCCCCATGAGGGTGGTGAGAGACTGGCACAGGTTGCCCAGGGAGGTGGTGGCAGCCTCATGCCTGGAGGTTTTTGCAGCCAGGCTGGATGTGGCTGTGAGCAACCTGCTGTAGTGTGAGGTGTCCCTGCCCATGGCAGGGGGCTTGGAACTGGCTGATCCTTGAGGTCCCTTCCAGCCCTGCCAATTCTGTGATTCTATCACTGTAACAGAGCACATTACTCGGTCTCTAAAAATAGTTGTTAAAACCCAGACAAATAGAAACCTTGAGCAGCAGGTGAGGATCTACCCCAGTGGGGGAGGGAACGTGCCATTGCGCAGCAGCTCACATGCGGGTCATAACTTTCAAGCGCACTGACAGGTCGCACACTAAGCCAGACAAGTGGCTTGGCTTGTGCTGCTTGCACTACATGCTGGCTTTCCTGAATGTAAACATACACCTATCAGTGGCTCTGTACCTTGAGAAGGCACCAAGTTGATGTTCATGGTCCCAGCTGACTGGATTAATTGTGTCTGTGGCCAAGCATAACGCTGCTTCAGAGCCTCGCACTCTGTCAAGGGAGAAATTCTAATCGGCTCTAACAAAGGGCTCACTGCTCAGGCACATGTGGCAGAGAAGAGTTTCCACAGCACAAACTCTGCTGCTAAGGAGAATTCTAAAAGGAAAGACTCACAGAAACATTCAGGTTGGAAAAGACCCTCAGAACCACCAAGTCCAACCCAGAACCCTACTCTACAAGGGTCACCTCTAAACCAGAGCCCCAAGCACCACATTCAAACCACCTTGAAACACAGCCAGGCTTGGGGACTCCACCACCTCCCTGGGCAGCACATTCCAATCCCTGATCACTCTTGCCATGAAAAAATTCTTCCTTCTGCCCAGTCTTAACCTACTCGGTTGCAGCTTGAAGCCTTTCCCTCTTGTTCCATCACTAATTACCTGTGTGAAGAGACCAGCACCAACCTCTCCACAAGGTCCTTTCAGGTAGCTGTAGACAGCAATGAGGTCTCCCCTCAGCCTCCTCTGTTTCACACTAACCATCCCCAGCTCCTTCAGTTGCTCTTCATAAGGTTCATTCCCCAGGCCTTTCCCCAGCTGTGTTGCTCTCAAGAGACAAGAAAGCATCATGTGAGTTACAAATGATGCATTTCCTTGGGTAACAGCAGGTACAGCCAATCCAGGCCGGATTCAGACACTTGTTACAGGCATACATTTGTCCTACATTTGTCCTACACTTCACTGACAAGAATGGGTGGTGGAAGATGCTTGGCTCTGGACATAACAGAATCTTAATAATTCATCTTCAAAACAAGGCACTAGAAAGGAAAAAAGTGATAAAATGACAAGCCAAGGAGCCACAAAGGCGGGCGGGGTGGGGGGGGGGGGGGGAGAAAAGAAAGCACTTAAACTGTAGGAGCAGGAAAAAGACATCTCATTCTTCCACTAAAGCCATCTTTTGTGCCCCTCTCTGGCTGCCACCTGTCTACAACAGGCATCTCATTCTTCCTGTCTAAATGTGAAATACAACAATTAGAAGATCACAGAATCAGACAATGGTCTGGGGCAGCAGGGACCTCCAAAGCTCATCCAGTCCAACCTCCCTGCAGTCAGCAGGGACATCCCCAACTAGATCAGGTTGCCCAGGGCCTCATCCAGCCTCACCTTCAATATCTCCAGGGAAGGAGCCTCAACCACTTCCCTGGGCTCACCACCCTCATAGTGAAGAACTTGCTCCTAACATCCAGTCTCAATCTGCTCTGCTCTAGTTTGAAGCCATAGTCCCTCCTCCTGTCCCTGCAGGCCTTTGCAAACAGTCTCTCTCCAGCCCTCCTGTAGCCCCCTTCAGGTACTGGCAGGCTGCTATTAGGTCTCCCCAGAGCCTTCTCTTCTCCACGCTGAACACCCCCAGCTCCCTCAGCCTGTCCTTGTAGCAGAGCTGCTCCAACCCCCTGATCATTTTTATGGCCCTCCTCTGGACCCTCTCCACTAGGTCCATGTCCTTAGTGCACTGGGGACTCCAGACCTGCACACAGTACTCCAGGTGAGGTCTCAGCAGAGCAGAGCAAAGTGGCAGAATCACCTCTCTGGCTCTGCTGGCAGCACTGCTTTGGGTACAGCCCAGGATGCCATTGGCCTTCTGGGCTGAGAATGCATACTGTAATGTAAGAAGTCTTGAGGTTAAACATGATTATTTCATAGAGCCATAGAAAAATTTGGGTTGAAAGGGACCTTTCAGATAGTCCAATGGCCTTGCAATGAGCAGAGGCACTTTCAACTAGATCAGGTCACTTGAAGCCCTATCCAACTGGACCTCGAATGTTTCCAGAGATGGAGCATCTGTCACCTTTCTGCTAAAACACCTATGACAGTATTTAGCTAACCTTAGAGCAAGAGGGAATGGCCTCAAGCTACAACTGGGTAAGTTTAGGCTGGACATTAGGAAGAATGTTTTCCCATCAAGAGTGGTCAGGGATTGGAACTGAAAGGTGGCTCAGTTGGTAGTGCATAAGACCCTTAAAGGGAAGGTTGTGAGTTCAAGCCTGCAGTGGGCAGTAGTGTCCTCCCTACTCTACTCATGAGGTCTGCGGTGACAGGTTGGACTCGATGATCTTTGAGCTCTCTTCTAACCTTAGTGATACAGAATACTGAATGTGCTGCCCAGGAAGGTGGTGGAGTGCCAAGCCTGGCTGTGTTTCAAGGTGGTTTGGATGTGGGGCTATGGTTTAGGCGTGACCCTTGCAGAGTAGGGTTCTGGGTTGGACTTGGTGATCCTGAGGGTCTGCTCCAACCTGAATGTTTCTGTGATTCTGTGACACCCTCACTGGGGGGGGGGAAGTCTTCCTTACATCCAAGTCTACATCCACCACCTTTTAGATTAAAATAATTACTCTACAGCATACTGCAACAGGCCCTGCTACAAAGATTTTCACCCATCTTTTTTATAGGTTATTTAAAGTTACTGTAGTTATTGAAAGGCTGAAAAGGTAATAAGGTGGGAGCTTCACTGCCAGTGAAGTTCCTACCTTAACTGTGCTATCCACAGCATCCTGCCTTGCAGTGAATTACAAAATCTCTTTAATTCTCTAAACTTTGGAGGAGGACTCATTCCCAAATGCATGGGTAAACAACATTAGCTAATAGCTCAACAATCATAGACTCATTAGGACTGGAAGGGACCTCAAGGATCAGCCAGTTCCAACCCCCCTGCCATGGCCAGGGACACCTCACACTACAGCAGGTTGCTCACAGCCACATCCAGCCTGGCTGCAAAAACCTCCAGGCATGAGGCTACCCTGGGCAACCTGTGCCTGTCTCTCACCACCCTCATGGAGAACAACTTCTTCCTAACATCCAATCTCAATCTCCCCATTTCTAGTTTTGCTCCATTCCCCCCAGTCCTATCACTCCCTGACACCCTCAAAAGTCCCTCCCCTGCTTTCTTGTAGGCCCATCTTGCTCATGCCAAAACAATTTATCAGAGAACTGGTAAGAGTCATGACATGTAAACTTGCTCAGTAACTGTTGAGAACATCACTGTGTTAAGAAGAAATTCTTCCCAGCAAGAGAGATTGGCCATTGGGATGTGCTGCCCAGGGAGGTGGTGGAGTCCCCATCCCTGGAAGTGTTTAAAAAAAGACTGGATGAGGCACTTGGATGTTAGTTCTAGATGGTGTTGGGTGATAGGTTCTTCCTAACATCCAATTTCTATAGTTTTCCTCCATTCCCCCCAGTCCTATCACTCCCTGACACCCTCAAAAGTCCCTCCCCAGCTTTCTTGTAGCCCCCTTCAGATACTGGAAGGCCACAATTAGGTCTCCTCGGAGCCTTCTCTTCTCCAGCCAGCCCCAACTCTCTCAGTCTGTCCTTATAGGAGAGACTAATAAATGCTACCAATGGTTTATTAAAAAGTTTTCCTTTTCTGAAGCCCTTAAATAAAGTTTCATCTTCATTTTATCCAAATACTCTTCATCAGTGTTCTGGAGCTGTGCTGGAGTGGAGCTGTGACTCAGCCCTGCGCTCCAGCTTGTGGCTGCTTGCACCTGGCAGCTCTGGTGTTAGAGGGAGTTGCAGCCCTGGCGGAGTTAAGGACTCCCTGGGACCACTCCACACACAGTGCCAAGCTTCTGCTACCAGCCTAGCAAGTGGGAGTTGAATTATTTTGTCTGGGCTTTTCTTGTTTTGCTTTGAAAGGCAACTTTCAGACAAAGCACTTCTTGGGAATTTTCAGACAGAGATGGAGGTAAAAGAGTGGTAAAACAAGGTTTGGGCTTGCCAAACGAAAATAGGGTCCTATTCAACAAAGCAGCAAGCAACTAATGAGAGCCCCTTGACATAATATAAACATCTTCTGTTTCCTTCAGTAGATGAAAGGCACTTCATAAATGAGCTTTGAGAAACAGGGGGGAAAAGTAAAAATCCAGACACACCTCCACCTCATGCACACTTCAAACCTAATTTTAAACTGTTCCACTACTATTTTTTCCCTTTTCTTAAGACACAAAAATATCCTTTAGAAAAGATCATAGAGACAGGTAATATAAATATCAAGCTCAGGTTCTAAAGGACTAAGGGAGCTGTGTTCAAGGCAATGTGGAGGCACTCAAACCAGCACCAGTATTTATCAAGCACTCTGCTCTCTCTCTCTCTCTCTCTCCCTTTGATACCTCAGCATTATTTCTCCCACTAGCTGAAGTAAACTTTGAAGTTTCACATGAGGTCTTGGAAGCGATATAGAGCCCAGCCAGCTGCTAAGTATGATTCTCTGCCTGCTGGTTTCATAGTATCATAGTATCATAATATCATTCAGGGTTGGAAGGGACCACAAGGATCATCTAGTTCCAACCCCCCTGCCATGGGCAGGGACACCCCACACTAGATCAGCCTGGCCAGAGCCTCATCCAGCCTGGATTAAACACCTCCAGGGACAGGGCCTCAACCACCTCCCTGGACAACACATTCCAGGGTTTCACCACTCTCATGGTGAAGAACCTCCTCCTCACATCTAGCCTGAATCTCCCCACCTCCAGCTTCATTCCATTCCCCCTAGTCCTATCACTACCTGAGATCCTGAGAAGTCCTTCCCCAGCCTTCCTGTAGCCCCCTTCAGATACTGGAAGGCCACAATGAGGTCACCTGGGAGCCTTCTCTTCTCCAGACTGAACAGCCCCAACTCCTTCAGTCTGTCCTCATAGGAGAGGTGCTCCAGTCCTCTGATCACATATGTTGCATAGAAAGCATAGAAGAGAACAGGCTGAGCAATCTGAACCACCAACAGTGAAACTCTCTGAGAATTTGCACTAGGTAAAAGCCTATGGAGCTCAGCACCATGATAAAAAAAAAGCAACAACCCAGTCCTGTAGGAGAGCTGGAGTTCACTAAAAGAAAGCAAAGCCAGGGTTTGAATATGATCACAGAATTATCAGGGTTGGAAGGGACCTCAAGTATCATCCAGTTCCAACACCCCTGCTATGGGCAGGGACACCTCACACTCCAGAGATGAGGCTGCCACCACCTCCCTGGGCAACCTGTGCCAGTCTCTCACCACCCTCATGGGGAACAACTTCTTCCTAACATCCAATCTGAATCTACCCACTTCTAGTTTTGCTCCATTCCCCCCAGTCCTATCTCTCCCTGACACCCTATGGAGAAGAAGGAAATAGCCTCCTAGGTGAGTTTTATCTGTACATAGCCTACTCCACTAAAAGCTCAGACAGAAAGTCTGATCACTCCTGAGCAGCGCCAGCCTGACTCTACAGAAGCACAAAAGCTTAGAGAACCCAGACAGTAACAACAAAAAGCTACTCAAGGGCTGAAGAAGAGGCTTTGTAAGGGGAGATTGATAGTTGACTACATACCAGATTGACTAAAAGAGGACATTAAGGTGTCAAAGCCATTTTTCAAGTCATCAAACACACCTCATAACAATAACTTGAGCATGCAAAATAGTCAGAGCTATAGGGAACAGAAGAAGGGTGTGAAGTCAGCTGATGCACAAGCACATCAGAATAGAATAGGAATAGGAACAGGAATAGACCAGACCAGGCTGGAAGAGACCTTCAAGATCATTGTGTCCAACCCATCAACCAATCCAACACCACCTAATCAACTAACCCATGGCACCAAGCACGCCAGCAAGTCTCCTCCTGAATACCTCCAATGATGGTGATGGAAGAACTAATGATAGAATACCAAGGGAATAATAGATTAAGGGAATAATAAAGATTAAGGGAATAAGAGACAAGGCAAATGACACTGCAGCCTTTCAAAGGCTAGGGAAATGACCAAGCTTGTGCAATTCCTGTGCCTATAGACTTTTTGGTCAAGTGGTGCGTGTAGAACGTTGGAAAATACACCACATGCACATACCTGACAGTAGCAGACTGAGAAATTTCTAGACATACATTAGGATGATCACAGAATTATCCTGGTTGGAAAAGACCCTCAGGATCACCAGGTCCAACCCAGAACCCTACTCTACAAGGCTCACCCCTAAACCATAGCCCCAAGCACCACATCCAAACCACCTTGAAACACAGCCAGGCTTGGGGACTCCACCACCTCCCTGGGCAGCACATTCCAATCCCTGACCACTCTTGCCATGAAAAAATTCTTCCTACTGTCCAGTCTAAACCTACCCAGTCACAGCTTGAGGCCATTCCCTCTTGTTCCATCACTAATTACCTGTGAGAAGAGACCAGCACCAACCTCTCCACAAGGTCCTTTCAGGTAGCTGTAGACAGCAATGAGGTCTCCCCTCAGCCTCCTCTTTTCCAAACTAACCATCCCCAGCTCCTTCAGTTGCTCTTCATAAGGTTCATTCCCCAGGCCTTTCCCCAGCTGTGTTGCTCTCAAGAGACAAGAAAGCATCATGTGAGTTACAAATGATGCATTTCCTTGGGTAACAGCAGGTACAGCCAATCCAGGCTGGATTCAGACAGTTGTGGACAACAATGAGGTCTCCCCTCAGCCTCCTCTTTTTCAAAGTAAACAGCCCCATCATCAGTGTTGAAGAGTTCTGAATACTTAAAAGATGCTTGTTCCCCTTCAGCTTTAAGGGCTTGATTCATCATCATTCAAGTCTCTGCTTGTATTTTTTGGATAAAAACATATTTTATAAGTCTGTTCAGAAACAATGACCTTCCAGCCTGTGATGTCATTTGCCTCTTTTGGCAGGGTCATTTTGAACTGAACAACATCAGCTGCTGCCTTCATTTCAGACCTTTCATATCATCTGCTGCCATTCTTTCCTTGTAACTCATGAGCCTAGCATCTGCAGCTCCATGACATCAAGCACTCTTTTGCTCCTGCTGCTGAACACAAGGGCAACCTTCTAACTGATGGCTGCAGGGTCAGATTTAAGCAGTGAGACCTTCAAGCTGAATCAACGTTTAGCCAAAGATCAAACAAACTGTGAGTTCTGTTCAGTGTTCCCTATGAGAAGTGTCCACCTTCAATTTGTGAGGGACAGTAAGATGGCAGTACCCCATGAGCTTAGCTGTTAAGAACTCCAAAAGTCAAATGGAGCTGAGACACTCCCATGTTTACACAGACCTATCTGACAGGTGAGGTGAAGAAGTTGCTTGATAAAGTTGCCTCTACATACTTTTAAAGCAAACACACTCCTGCATGCCTAAAAATATAAGGCTTACAATGATCCTTCTTTGCCATTTACCACATTTTTAGGGGGTTTCTTTTCCCCCTCCAGTAAATACTGAACCATGGTAGGTGCTAATTTGATACACCCAAGTGATGCATTTACTGACTTGCCACTTACACAGCATCACAGGGTGCCAGGGGCTGAGAAAGGACCTCTGGAGATCTTTCAGTCCAACCTCCCTGCCAGAGCAGGACCAGAGAATCCAGCACAGGTCACACAGGAACACATCCAGGCAGGGGCTGGAAAGTCTCCAGAGAAGGAGACTCCACAACCTCTCTGGGCAGCCTGTTTCAGTGCTCTGGGACTCTCACAGTGAAGAAATTTCTCCTCATGTTGAGGTGGAAGCTCCTGTGCTGCAATTTCTATCCATTGCCCCTTATCCTGTCCCAGGGTGCAGCAGAGCAGAGCTTGTCCCCTCCCTCCAGACTCCCAGCCCTCAGTTATTTATAAACATTTATTAAATCCCCTCTCAGCCTTCTCCTCTCCAGACTCTCAGCCTCTCCTCATAGGGCAGTGCTCCAGTCACACATTAGGACTACAAATTCTCAGATCAGACTGGATGTTCCAGCATCCTGGGAAGGATCATAAATACATCAAGAGAGAGAACATAAAGAGATTGGACTAAACATCAGCTAGTGATTTGAACTGGAATCCCTACCAGCCATTTCCTGAGCACTGATGCTTCTGGCCACAAAAATCAGTTAAACCCAAACAACAACAACAAAAGCCCAACCAATGCCATGCAACATCAACAAAAAGCCCACACTATCAATTAAGCTGCTTTATGCAAATCTGAACACAGAATGCAGAATTAACCAGGTTGGGAAAGACCTTGGAGATCATCAACTCCAACCTATCACCCAACACCACCTCATCAACTAAACCATGGCACCAAGCACCCCATCCAGTCTCCTCTTAACCACCTCCAGGGATGGTGACTCCACCACCTCCCTGGGCAGCACATTCCAATGGCCAATCCCTCTTGCTGGGAAGAATTTCTTCCTAACATCCATCCAGCTGGTTACCTAAGCTTCAAAAAGACCAAGAAATCCCAAGATTCATTTAAAAAAAATATATAAATTAAAATTGAAGGGAAAAAGAACATTTTACATATTCAATGAGTAATGAACCTATTGAGCTTCTTAATCAGTTGGTCAGCTGGCCCAGCAGATGTTGATGACCAGCTACAGAAAGCACAGAGTTTGCAATCAGAAATGCTATGATCAGATGTCTAAAAGGAAAGGTTAAGTATTTTCAGATGGGGGGGAAAGGATTTGGGAAAAACCCAGTGTTAATATTCAAGGAGACAGGAATTTATTGAGATAGTCTTAAAGCACAGAGCTGACCAGTTCTGAGCTCCCCAGTTCAAGAGGGACAGGGAACTACTTGAGAGAGTCCAAAGGAAGGCTCGAAGGATGCTGAAGGGACTGGAGCACTGCCTGGTGAGGAGAGGCTGAGAGCCCTGGGGCTGTTTAGTCTGGAGAGAAGACTGAGAGGGGATCTGATCAATGTCTATCAATATATGAGGGATGGGGGTCAAGAGGGAGGGGATAGGCTCTGCTCAGTTGCACCCTGGGATAGGACAAGTGGCAATGGATATAAACTCCAGCACAGGAGGTTCCACCTCAATATGAGGACAAACTTTTTCATCATGAGGGTCAGAGAGCACTGGAACAGGCTGCCCAGAGAGGTTATGGAGTCTCCTTGTCTGGAGACTTTCCAGACCCATCTGGATGCATTGCTGTGTGACCTGTGCTGGATTCTATGGTCCTGCTCTGGCAGGGGGGTTGGATGCAAAGATCACCAGAGGTCCCTTCCAACCCCTAAGATCCTATGATCCATCATATATTCATAGAAGTGTCAGGGTTGGAAGGGACCTCAAGGACCATCTAGTTCCAAGCTCCCTGCCATGGAGAAGAGGAGGAGGCTCAGGGGAGACCTTATTGCTCTCTACAGCTACCTGAAGGGAGGTTGTAGCCAGGTGGGGGTTGGTCTCTTCTCCCAGGCAACCAGCACCAGAACAAGAGGACACAGTCTCAAGCTGTGCCAGGGGAAGTTTAGGCTGGATGTTGGGAAGAAATACTTCCCAGAAGTGCCATGGTTTAGTTGATCAGATGGTGCTGGTTGATAGGTTGGACTCGATGATCTCCAAGATCTTTTCCAACCTGGTTAATTCTATTCTGTACTAAGTATTTTAAGCCCTACTCAACAGAAGCTCATGTTCATAAGAGCTGCAAGGTGATGAACACAGCCCCACTGTGGCTGCCTGGGAACACAGAAAGACATTTGTTAGTATTTTAATGGTTTGTAATATTGTTACTACTTTTAGAATAGAATAAACCACGTTGGAAGAGACCTTGAAGATCATCACGTCCAACCTATCATCCAACCCAAAAGATAGAAACATTATAGACAGAAACATTAAAACCATCTTCTGGAGAGAGTCCAGAGGAGTAGCATAAAGATAGTAAGAGGGCTGGAGCACTTCTGTGAGGACAAGCTGAGGGAGCTGGGACTGTTCAGCCTGGAGAAGAGGAAGCTCCAGGGAGACCTAAGAGCAGTTTTCCGGTACCTGAAGAGGGTCTACAGGAAGCTGGAAAGAGACTGTTTCTAAGGGCATGTAGTGATGGGACAAGGGACAATGGTTTAAAACTAGATCAGGGTAGATTTAGATTAGGCATTAGGAAGAAGCCCTTTGCTATGAGAGTGGTAAGACACTGGAACAGGTTGCCAAAGAAGTTGTGGACACCTCATCCCTGGAGGTGTTTTAAGGCCAGGCTGCATAGGGCTCTGAGCAACCTGTTCTAGTAAGAGATGTCCCTGCTCATGGAAGGGGGGTTGGACCAGGGGACCTCTAGAAGACCCTTCCAACCCATTCCATTCCTTGATTCTAAGTAACCAAAGTCTCATTCTGTCCATCATCAGCACCAGCCTCCTCTGCTGACCTCATGCTTGACCCAGGGTCTCAAAACATTGCACAGGGGTACTTGTGTCTGCACCCCACTGGGCAGAAACAGATATAGGGACATTGTGGACTGTGGCATCTCCTTTGAGCAACAAGGGCCCTGCTCAATTCCAAGTATTTATCTGCTTTGATTCTCCTGTAGGACAAGACCCTACAAGATGTGCCTCAGAACAAAAGGAGTCTATGGCGCTTGCACAGGCTTAATTGTATTTCTGGAGGCTACAAGAATCTTGCTGTATTCCTTTTAGAAAGCTATGGGAGAGTTATGCCTGGAGAGAAATTCCCTGTTCAGAAATAAACCTGCTCATCCAACTTCAGCACCAAATGCAAACAGCTAATTAATTAACCTTATCTCCATTACACCGTCCTGGCTTTGCAGTGCAGCTGGCACAGGAGCAAGAGGTTGTGGGGTGTTTTTCCCCCCTTGCCCAAATCATGTAGATACAGAACCTTCAGTCAACAGGCTCTGAAACAAATCTGATTAGCAAAGGTTTAGCCTGTATGTATCATCCTGGGCTGCATCAAGAGAAGCATAGCCAGCAGGTCGAGGGAGGTGATTCTCTCCCTCCACTCCGCTCTGGTGAGACCCCACCAGGAGAACTGTGTCCAGTTCTGGAGACCCTAGTACAGGAAGGATCTGGAGGTGCTGGAATCTGTCCAGAGAAGGAAGATCAGAGGGCTGGAGCACATCTGCTATGGAGGCAGACTGAGGGAGTTGGGGCTGTTCAGTGTGGAGAAGAGAAGGCTCCAAGGAGACCTAATTGTGGCCTTCCAGGATCTGAAGGGGGCTACAAGAAAGTTGGGGAGGGACTTTTGAGGGTGTCAGGGAGTAAGAGGACTGGGGGGAATGGAGCAAAACTAGAAGTGGGTAGATTCAGATTGGATGTTGGGAAGAAGTTCTTCCCCATGAGGGTGGTGGCGCAGGTTGCCCAGGGAGGTGGTGGCAGCCTCATCCCTGGAGGTGTTTGCAGCCAGGCTGGATGTGGCTGTGAGCAGCCTGCTGTAGTGTGAGGTGTCCCTGACTGTGGCAGGGGGGTTGGAACTGGCTGATCCTTGAGGTCCCTTCCAACCCTAACAACTCTATGATTCCATGTATCCCTACAACCTCTGGGCTGCATGCACACTTGCAGATGACATTTCACCATCACTTCTAATGAGGAAGGCAGAAATTGGCAATCACACGAAGAAAACTCTATTTCATTATCTGGTTACAGATAAAGCTATGCTTGAGAGAGAAAACCCAACTAGTGACACCCTCTTCATAGACACACTATCAATCCCAAGTGAATAAATCTAACCATAGAATCATTCAGGTTGGAAAATACCTCAGAGACCATCAAGTCCTACCTGTCACCTAACACCTCATGACAACTAAACCATGGCTCTAAATGCCACATCCAATCCCCTCTTGAACACCTCCAGGGATGGGGACTCCACCACCTCCCTGGGCAGCACATTCCAATGGCCAATTACTCTCTTAGTGAAGAACTTTCTCATCACCTCCAGCCTAAACATCCCCTGGCACAGCTTGGTACTGTGTCCTCTTGTGCTGGTGCTGGTCCCCGCTCTGTGGCAGGGGTGTTCAGTTAAAGCAGGCATGTATCCAAAAAGGTGTGCTTCAGCATTTCACCTATTTCATCTGGTTTGAAATCCAACTGCTTTCCCTCAGCCAATTTTGGTAAGGATAAAAGAAAAGAAGTTGGACAAAAGGTCAGATGACGCTGAAATTGAAATATTTATCTGAGCAGCTCTTTCTGCCAAGGCAGGAAAGTATCACAAAGGTAATGTCTCATTTGATCCTTAATTGACCTGTGTGGTTTTAATTAGGAAAGGGGAGGGGAGGGGGGAAGGGAATTAACCTAGAGCTAATTGCCATCTTGCTGCTACAAACCTGCAAGTGTGTGATTTTATTCACACAAGAACTCCTTGGTGAAGTTATGCATAAGCAAAAACGTTTCTAGCTTCAGGGGATAACTCTTGAATAAATTCAGCCTTTTAAAAACGTCTCAGTGGCTGTTTTATAAAGTATTTCTTAATCACAATTAATTTTGGACTTCAGTCTATGCACCTGAAAGGTTTTGGAACACCAAACAGCGTTGGCTTTGGTTTCAGAAGAACAGGAACAGTGGTGCTTCTGTGAGGAAAGGAGATCGTCTAACGGAACCACAGAGTGGTCTGGGTTGGAAGGGACCTCCAAAGGTCATCTAGACCAAGCCCCTCTGCAGTCTGCAGGGACAACCCCAACTAGATCAGGTTGCCAAGGGCCTCACCAAGCCTCACCTTGAATATCTCCAGGGAAGAAACCTCAACCACCTCCCTGGGCGACCTCTTCCACTGTTCCACCACCCTCATGGTAAAGAACTTGTTCCTAACATCCAATCTCAATCTGCTCTGCTCTAGTTTGAAGCCATTGTCCCTGCAGGCCTTTGCAAACAGTCTCTCTGCAGCCTTCCTGGAGCCCCCTTCAGGTACTGCCAGGCTGCTATTAGGTCTCCCTGGAGCCTTCTCTTCTCCAGGCTGAACACCCCCAGCTCCCTCTGCCTGTCCTCATAGCAGAGCTGCTCCAAACCCCTGATCATCTTCATGGCTCTCCTCCGGACCTCTCCATCAGCTCCATGTCCTTCCTAGAGTGAGGGCTCCAGACATGCACACAGTACTCCAGGTGAGGTCTCAGCAGAGCAGAGCAAAGTGGCAGAATCACCTCTCTGGCTCTGCTGGCAATGCTGCTTTGGATGGAGCCCAGGCTGCGATTTGCCTTCTGTGCTGCAAGCTCACCCTGCCTGCTCCTGTCCAGCTTCTCATCCATCAGCACCCCCGAGTCCTTTTCCACAGGGCTGCTTCCCATCACCTCCTCCCCCAGTCTGTATTGACAGTGAGGAATGAACATTTTATCTATGTGCCTTCATCAGTCTTTCTCTGAGCAACTACAATCATTGGCCCTAATAACGTTAAAAAGCAGAGGTGTAGCAGCTCACCCTTGACTACAGCACTGCACTCATTTTCCATATGTAACACAATCAGGTTCAGAGGACAAAACTTCCCAAGACCTGTGAACACAAAGGTCCCAGGGTAACACAGATCACACACAGCTGGAAAAGCTCTCTGCAACATGTAAAGGGGGAGCCAACAGTGACTGGTGCTCTCCACACACACACATCACTACCCCAATATAGGGCTCAAAACTGTAAAGCACAGTTTCCATGGAAGTTGGCCATTGCCCTGCCACAAGAGAGCTTGCTTTACATCCAGACTCAAACAGAAGAGAACTCCTCCAGCCTCCTTTTCCAAGGAAATGTTTAGTCTTGCTTATGTGAAGATAAACACATCTGCCTGACTCTCTCTAATAAATTTTGAGCCAGTTGCAGCCAAATCTGGCACAGGTTTGGAGGCCTGAAAGATATTCTGAGAAGCGGCAAAAAAGTCACCAGGGTCAGATGCAGGCCCAGCCAGCATGGATTTAGGAAGGGCAGGTCCTGCCTCACCAAGCTGATCTCCTTCTATGCCCAGGTGACTGCCTGGTGGATGTGGGGCAGGCTGTGGATGTGGTCTTCCTGGACTGCAGCAAGGCCTTTGACACTGTCCCCCACAGCAAACTCCTGGCCAAGCTGTCAGCCCATGGGTTGGACAGCAGCGCTCTGTGCTGGGTTAGGAACTGGCTGGAGACTGAGCTCAGAGAGTGGTGGTGAATGGTGCCACAGCCAGCTGGCAGCCAGGCACCAGTGGTGTGCCCCAGGGATCAGTGCTGGGCCCATCCTGTTTAATATCTTCATTGATGATCTGGATGAGGGCATTGAGTCCATCATCAGTACATTTCCAGATGACACCAAGCTGGGAGCAGGAGTTGGTCTGCTGGAGGGTGGGAGAGCTCTGCAGAGGGACCTTGACAGGCTGGACAGACGGGCAGAGTCCAAGGGCAGGAGATTGAACACATCCAAGTCCCAGGTTTTGCACATTGGCCAAAACAACCTCAAGCAGTGTTACAGGCTGGGGTCAGAGTGGCTGAGAGCAGCCAGGCAGAGAGGGACCTGGGAGTGCTGGTCGATAGTAGGCTGACCATGAGCCTACAGTGTGCACAGGTGGCCAGGAAGGCCAAGGGCATCCTGGCCTGCATCAGGAATAGTGTGGCCAGCAGGAGCAGGGAGGTCATTCTGCCCCTGTACACTGCACTGGTTAGGCCACACCTTGAGTCCTGTGTCCAGTTCTGGGCTCCTCAGTTTAGGAAAGATGTTGAGATGCTGGAAGGTGTCCAGAGAAGGGCAACAAAGTTGGTGAGGGGTTTGGAGCACAGTCCTGTGAGGAGAGGCTGAGGGAGCTGGGGTTGCTTAGCCTGGAGAAGAGGAGGCTCAGGGGAGACCTTCTTGTTCTCTCCAACTCCCTGAAGGGAGGTTGTAGCCAGTTGGGGTTGGTCTCTTCTCCCAGGCAGGCAACCAGCATCAGAACAAGAGGACACAGTCTCAAGCTGTGCCAGGGGAGGTTTAGGCTGGATGTTAGCAAGAAGTTCTTCATAGAAAGAGAGATTGGCCATTGGGATGGGCTGTCCAGGGAGGTGGTGGAGTCACCATCACTGGAGGTGTTTAGGAAGAGACTGGATGAGGCACTTGGTGCCATGGTTTAGTTGTTTAGGTGGTGTTGGATTGGTTGATGGGTTGGACTTGATGATCTTGAAGGTCTCTTCCAACCTGCTTAATTCTATTCTATTTGAGAATACCTCCCCTGCTAGCATCCCTGTGAAAAGAAAGGCTGGAACAGGGACATAGCTGAAAGGTATCAGGGACCCCAGCCTGGAAACACCATGCCTAAGAAATGAGGTTCCTCTGGGCAATCCTGCAGCATATCCTGTGTATGACAGCAATTAAAACATATTGCATGTGTACCAGAGGTACTTCCCCTGCGTGCAAGCACTCACACCTGGGTGTGTGCACACTGTGTGGCGTGGACTGATCATAAAGAGTAATTGATCACATAGGAATTTCTTTACAGCTTGATGAGGTGTTGACATTTTAAGCAGAGAAAAGTAAACTCAGGAAGGTAATGCATGAAAAACTTGGGATAATGCAATCAAACACTACTTCATATAAAGAAGTATTTTAGTTGCCTCAAAAGTCATTTCCTTACTGCAAAAATAAAACCCAAAACAACAGCCCTTATAGAAGCTGCAATAGGTAAGTTTTTCCTTCTTTCAGGCACTCAGAAGAACAAGGTTGGTGATGCAAAATGTGATATGATTCCTAGACAGCATCAGAATGTTACCATTTGTAGGCTTGTAACTCTTGCTACCTTTTTGCTACCTCAACTAGATAAGAGCATTCCTAGGGCAAAACCAAACACACAGAATCAATTGATTCCCATTTCCCTAACTGTTGATCAGAGCTTAGGATTTCCCTCCCATTTTCAGCAATGCAGCAAGAAACAGCATTACCATGCCAGATTAAATAGCATGTGTTCTATACCGGGCAGCCAGGGGATGGAGTATTTCATGGCTTGCTCACAATTCTGTAACACCATTGCACACAGAATCACAGAATTGTCAGGGTTGGAAGGGACCTCAAGGATCAGCCAGGTCCAACCCCCTGCCATGGCCAGGGACACCTCACACTACAGCAGGTTGCTCACAGCCACATCCAGCCTCATTGCAAACACCTCCAGGCATGAGGCTGCCACCGCCTCCCTGGGCAACCTGTGCCAGTCTCTCACCACCCTCATGGGGAGCAACTTCTTCCTGACATCCAATCTCAATCTACCCACTTCTAGTTTTGCTCCATTCCCCCCTCTCCTCCCCCCCAGGTCCTGTCACTCCCTGACACCCTCAGAAGTCCCTCCCTTTCTTGTAGCCCCCTTCAGATACTGGAAGGCCACAATAAGGCCTTCTTGGAGCCTTCTCTTCTCCAGACTGAACAGCCCAAATTCCCTCAGTCTGCCTCCACAGCAGAGGAGCTCCATTCCTCCTCTTCCTTTTTATCAGAAGCAAACGTGGCCTGAAGTGGTGAAGAAACAAGTCTGACACATTGTGGTGGTTTAGCCCCACATCTGACTTTAAACTCTCCATCTTTTGCAATCCGATCTGCAGTTCGCCACAACAGCCAACTCCTGGCCTGGCTACACCAAAATGTAATGGGTTGGGGCAAACCCCCTCCCCACCACACATATGCCTACTGTAGACCAAACTGCAGTGCTTTTCAGTTTCCTCCAAATTTTGCCTATCAGCAGCAAATATTCTGCTTTTTTCAGGACAGTTAACAAAAAGGTATCTTCTGTAAATGAACACAGATCTGAAGGGGGCTACAAGAAAGCTGGGGAGGGACTTATGAGGGTGTCAGGGAGGGATAGGACTGGGTGGAATGGAGCAAACTAGAAATGGGGAGATTGAGATTGGATGTCAGGAAGAAGTTGTTCCCCATGAGGGTGGTGAGAGCCTGGCACAGGTTGCCCAGGGAGGTGGTGGCAGCCTCATGCCTGGAGGTTTTTGCAGCCAGGCTGGATGTGGCTGTGAGCAACCTGCTGTAGTGTGAGGTGTCCCTGCCCATGGCAGGGGGCTTGGAACTGGCTGATCCTTGAGGTCCCTTCCAACCCTGACAATTTTATGATTCAATGATAATAAGGCCTAAGATACATTTTCCAGTTTGTTTTCTTGGATACCACCAATAAATCAAACTAATTTGATTCTGTTCCACATTTGCAGTATTTACAGTGTAACATAATTTTGGCATGTACAAGCCCAGTACTGATACAGTTATAAATCTTCATTAAGTAATCACAACCAAGATAACTACATTGCTTTAGATCCATGCAGGACAATACCTGCAGCAAGCTGTTAGAGACTTCTGTGTCTTATTCCACGCTCTATCTGAAGGTTGTAAACTACTTGCAATGGCTGTTAAGCAGTCTCACAGTATCACCAAGGTTGGAAGAGACCTCAAAGATCATCGAGTCCAACCTGTCACCACAGACCTCATGACCAGACCATGGCACCAAGTGCCACATCCAATCCCCTCCTGAACACCTCCAGGGATGGGGACTCCACCACCTCCCTGGGCAGCACATCCCAATGGCCAATTACTCTCTCCGTGAAGAACTTTCTCCTCACCTCGAGTCTAAACCTCCCCTGGCACAGCTTGATACTGTGTCCTCTTCTTCTGGTGCTGGTTGCCTGGGAGAAGAGACCAACCTCTTCCTGGCTACAACCTCCCTTCAGGAAGTTGGGAGACAGCAATTAGGTCACCCCTGAGCCTCCTCTTCTCTAGGCTAAACAACCCCAGCTCGCTCAGCCTCTCCTCACAGAGCTGTGCTCAAGGCCTCTCTCCAGCCTTGTTGCCCTTCTCTGGCCACGTTCAAGTGTCTCAATGTCCTCCTTAAACTGAGGAGCCCAGAAGTGGACACAGTATGGAAGAACATCAGTGGGAAGAACAGCAAACAGAACTGGACACAGGACTCAAGGTGTGGCCTAACCAATGCAGAGTACAGGGGCACAATGATTTCCCTGCTTCTCCTGGCCACACTATTCCTAATGCAGGCTACGATGCCATTGGCCCTCTTGGCCACCTGGGCACACTGCTGGCTCATGTATAGGTAGCTGTCAATCAGCACCCCCAGCTCCCTCTCTGTTTGGGAGCTCTCCAGCCACTCTGACCCCAGCCTGTAGCTCTGCATGGGGTTGTTGTGGCCAAAGTGCAGCACCTGGCACTTGGACTTGTTGAATGCCATCCCATTGGACTCTGCCCATCTGTCCAGTTGGTTGAGGTCCCTCTGCAGAGCCCTTCCACCCTCTAACTGACTAACATCTGCTCCCAACTTGGTGTCATCTGCAAATTTGCTGATGACTGACTCAATCCCCTCATCCAGATCATCAATGAAGGTGTTAAAGAGGATGGGGCCCAGCACTGATTCCTGGGCATCCCTGGAGAAGCAGCATTGAGGCTGGACCCAGAGGCACTCCTGAGACCCTTTGCCTCCTCTCAGCACACCACATCAGGTACTGTGTTCAGAAAACAAAAAGGGATTTACAGTTTAGGTAGGTGCTCTGCAGTCAATGGCAAGCCATCAGTGGCTAAGAGACAGATCAGCTCATCAAAAAAAAAGAAGAAAAGTTAATCATCTTTCTTGGGAGCAGTAATACATCATTTCCCACCTGAGCATCAGACTTCCTTTCATTGTTTCCTTGCACCTGGCAGCAGACATAATCTCTTACATATTGAAGCTCTTGTTTTCAAGGAAACAACACTCAGAGAAGAATGACAGAAACAGGCAAGAAAGACGAGACACTGGGAACAGCCTTTGTGAGTCTGTCAGCTTACATCATTACCAGCCAAAGCTCTTTGAAAGAGAGGTTCAAGACCCGACGGCTCGCTTCGGCAAAGCCATGAATGCTCTGGCCTCACTGCATCAAAGACTCCAGAACTTGCATCTCTAATTACACAAGTGCACCAATTAAAAAGCACCCTCTCATATACTTAGAATTAAGCAGGACTTAAGTGCCAGCCTGAAGCCAAAGCATTTAGTGCACTGGCCCACGGGAAAGGCTGCTAAGTCAGGGATGTACACACACAGAGATACAGACAGAATTACCCCAAAGGTCTATGTTTTGAGAGTTTTAATTCCTAATTGCACAAACGTCAATGCTCAGCCAAAGCCAAGCAGGGTGGTAGGTTGTAGGAAGGCAGTCGAGGCCCTTAGGTTGGATTCACTGTGATGGATTCCTTATTTTGAAACAACTGCAAAACTGTTTCATAACAATGCACAATTTCAACACCACAAAATCTCCTTACAAGCAGATTATGAATTCATCTATCACTGTAAAACGTTGCTTGGGGGGGGGGGGGGGGGAGGGGGGCTGTTACTTTTGAAGCCCTCTGCAAGAAATCCACTGCCTGCACACACTTTTTGGCAGGAAAAGAAAGCAGGACCAAGCGGTGCCCTAATCTTCTCGCTAGTTCTTAGAGGCGATTGTATCCTCTCTCTAGGCAGTCACACAGTAGCCACTCTACCAAATTAACATACACTGCCTCCAGGAGCTGCTCCCAGAGACTGTGGCTTTTAACATCCTCACTTGAACCCGCCTCCTGCTCCAAGTGATCCCTTCTCAGAATTCTAACACTGTGGCTGCACTCATTTGCCTCTTCTCAAGGTACACTTCAAATGAAGCAGAAGAGAGCATTTTAGCCTGACAGGCAGACAACAGAGGAAACGCTGTTAGTTTATAAAAGTATTATTGATGGGACAAAAAGGAATAGGGACCACGTTTGCACTATCTCAATCCGTGGCATCATTGTTACCAAGTGAAGGTACGGAATAAAAGGGTGTGGAGTTTGACACGGGCTAGAGTGAAAGCTAAGAAATTCCTTGCCGCAGCACGTTGCAGATGTTGAAAGTCTACACAGGGTCAAGGGGCAAGCAGAGCAGTTCACGGAAGGGGGAAGAAAAAAAATCAGCGAGGGCTATAAAGGCACCAGCTCTCCCTTAGGAAGCATCCAAGCTGCAAATGATTGCATGCTGAGAGAGCCTTCTGGAGAATTATCCTTACACGCCTGCCTTCATTTTTAAGCCCCCTCCCAGGCACCGCTTTTCGCACCGTCAGACCCAAGACGATAGACAGAGTTCTCGTTTTAGTCACAAAAAGCCTCCTAACCAGTGACGTTTTCTGTGATTTATCAGGTTCTTGCATCAAGGAAAGAAACGTCACGTTTCTGAAGAGCATTACCCAAATCCTACGACACCGGTGAAGCACCTTAGTCTATCAAAGGCAACAAAGCTCATCGGTCAGCCGCGCTGTACGACCGGGCGAGAGACCACTGCTGCCCAAACCCCTCCGTCACCTTCAGCTACAAAACAACACTTATCTCGGCCATTTCGCGTTTTGAGTTAAAAGCACACCCCAGCTTCTAAGCGCGCAATTGAAGAGGTGGCATCAAAACGCGGCGTGTGAGCGAGAGAAGGTCCAAGAACGGCTTCCCACCAGCCCCCCAGCTGGAGCGAGCCACAAGCTCCGCCGCAGCTCCTTCCGCTGGGCTCAGTCCGGCACAGCCTGCAGCAAGTGCTCGACACCCCGCACGGGACGGAACAAGGAGCCAGTCCGCGGCGGAGCTCGCCCAGCACCCCGGCCGGGGGCTGGATGGCGCCGGGGAGCTTTCGGGCGCTCTCTTGGCTGAGGTGGGCACGGAGCCGAGGCCACCCGCGGCTGCCTTGGGGCTCTCATCCGCTGCTGCCCAGAGCCGGGCAGGGCAGCGCAGCTCCGCGGGACACCCCTCGCCCCGGGCAGCCCAGGCCAGGCAGGTGCCCGCCAGGCTGCCCCGCCGCAGTATCCCTGCTCCGCAACTCCCGCTTCCCGCCGGGCCCCGGCGTGCTTACCAGCTGCGCAGGCTGGCGGGCCCCTGCCTCTCCCAGGGCTGCCTCTCTCGCCGCGCTCGCACCCCGCCTGCCGCCCTCACACACCCCTTCCCGCCCGGCTCGCAGCCTCTGCACTTCAGTTTGGGGTGGTTTGGGTTCTTCTTCCCCCCCACCCCCTCCAGCTCCCACTAGTGACCGCGCAGCCGCCGGAGCCGCCGCCGCCTCCCGACCCCTCCCGCAGGCAGCCGGCGCGGAGGTGCCTCCTCCCCGGCCCCCGCCGCCATCCGAGGGGGCTCTCGGTCAGCCCCGCCGAGTGCCGGGGTGCGGAGTCACGGGGCTGGTTCCGCACACCCATTAACCACCAGCCAAGGCAGCGGCTGCCACGTTCCCCCACGCAGCCGGCCGAGTGCCCGGCGCCCAGCGGGCAGACCGGCGGGCCAAGCCAGCCCATTCACTGCCGGGCTGAAACCGACAGACAGCGTGGGAACTGCCCAGTGAAAAACGAGAGTTTAGAGCATCAGCAGTGATTTATTGCACAGGGCAGGCTGCACCATGGCCCCCAGGATAGGTACTCCTGTTGTGCTACACCTCCCAGCCAGCCTCAGAATCACAGAATGAACCAGGTTGGAAAAGACCTCGGAGATCATCGAGTCCAACCTATCACCCAGCACCATCTAATCAACTAAACCATGGCACCAAGTGCCTCATCCAGGTGCTTCTGAAACATTTGCAGGGATGGTGACTCCAACACCTCCCTGGGCAGCACATTCCAATGGACAATCTCTCTTTCTGGGAAGAACTTCTTCCTAACATCCAGCCTGAACATCCCCTGGCACAGCAGGAGACTGTGTCCTCTTGTTCTGGTGTTGGTTGCCTGGGAGAAGAGACCAACCCCACCTGGCTACAACCTCCCCTCAGGTAGTTGTGGAGAGCAACAAGATCTCCTCTGAGCCTCCACTTCTCAAGGCTAAAAACCCTCATCTCCCTCAGCCTCTCCTCACAGGGCTGTGCTCCAGACCCCTCCCCAGCTTTGTTGTCCTTCTCTGGACACCTTCCAGCAACTCAACATCTTTTGTGAATTGAGAGTCTTGTACCAACCCATGCTACCTTAGAGACACAAGAGAAAACTCAGCCCAGGGTTTTCAATCTCAGTATCCTTTTATTACTGCTCACATCTTTTTCCTCTGGTTGATTAAAGAAAACAACCTGAACTGCTGATCCATTATCATATGGGAAGTCTGGGACCACAAATGATAACGTATTAATGTTTGTGACTTCTGAGCTAAAAAAGGAGGTGAATTTAGAATGGGAACCTTTGGAGTGTGACAGCATCAGCATTTCAACATACAGCAGAACTCCACACACAGTTGTAGAGAGGCCTCAGTGCACAGATCACAAGCCATAAGTAAGAAAATGCACCCCAGGAGTGCACCTAATGCACTTCGTCCAACAAGCAGCCTGTGCACAGAGCCAGGCTGCAGCCAGTCCAAAGGCATTGGCCTTGAGCACCAGCTCCTCAGTACCAGCTATTTCAGACAGCAAATCTCCTGGGCCATGCTCACTGGTGCAAAGACACATCATCCCAGCAGCCAGGCAGAGAGGGACCTGGGGGAACTGGTTGATAGTAGGCTGAACATGAGCCAGAAGTGTGCCCAGGTGGCCAACAAAGCCAATGGCATCCTGGCCTGCATCAGGAATAGTGTGGCCAGCAGGAGCAGGGAAGTCATTGTGCCCTGTGCTCAGCTCTGGTTAGGCTACACCTTGAGTCCTGTGTCCAGTTCTGGGCTCCTCAGTTTAAGAAAGATGTTGAAATGCTGGAAGGTGTCCAGAGAAGGGCAACAAAGCTGGGGAGGGGTCTGGAGCACAGCCCTGTGAGGAGAGGCTGAGGGAGCTGGGGTTGCTTAGCCAAGCGAAGAGGAGGCTCAGGGGAGACCTTCTTGCTGTCTCCAACTCCCTGAAGGGAGGTTGTAGCCAGGAGGGGGTTGGTCTCTTCTCCCAGGCAACCAGCACCAGAACAAGAGGACACTGTCTCAAGCTGTGCCAGGGGAAGTTTAGGCTGGAGGTGAGGAGAAAGTTCTTCCCAAAGAAAGAGATTGGCCATTGGAATGTGCTGCCCAGGGAGGTGGTGGAGTGACTCACTATCCCTGGAGGTGTTCAAGAGGGGATTGGACGTGGCACTTGGAGCCATGGTTTAGTAGACATGAGGTGTTGAGTGACAGGTTGGACTTGATGATCTCTGAGGTCTTTTCCAACCTTATTGATTCTATGATTCTATATTTAACTTCCACAAGAACAGCAGCCTGTCAAAGGCTGGTGCCCAACCTATTTGTACACATGAAACAACAATAACCACCTGAGAATTAGCTGTGCAGCTTACATTGAGTCCAATGACTGCTAGGAAGGAAGATTTTTCTGTACTGTGGCCTCTCTCTGATTTTTTTGGTGATGTGAAAGCCTCAATGGGATTCCAACCTTATTGATTCTATGATTCTATATAATTTTGGTTTCTTACACTCAAAGGGAGTTAATAATCTCCATTACCTTCCAAGACATTGATATATATTCCCAGAGCTGACAATGAGAACAGGAGTTACAAACACCTTTGCTTCAAACTGCCACACAGAGATTGGAAAGCACGGTTGCCTTTGGAGCAGGATAAAAATAGTTCAGTATTCGAGTGTGTGAGAATCAAGGATTTGTACTAGGGTGCTCCAATGCCAGCATGCAGCCCAGCAGGGGTGAGATGTTTACCAGTTTCCCTGATGCCATGGCAAAGCCTCCAAAATGCCTGCCTCTGAGCTGCAATGAATCAGCAGCCACAGAAATGATGCAGCTCTGGACTGAGCTCTGATGAAGGCTCTGCTCTCCACAACCTCCAACTAATCTCTTCTAACTAGATCACTTCAGTAACCATTCCTGAACTCCTAATTTATCAGAACTTACAAGAACACTTCACAGGATCACAGTATGTTATGGGTTGAAAGGGACCTCCAGAGATCAAGTCCAACCCCCTGCCAGAGTAGGAGCATAGAATCCAGCACAAGTCACACAGGAACACATCCAGATGGGGCTGGAATGTCTCCAGAGAAAGAGACTCCACAACCTCTCTGGGCAGCCTCTTCCAGTGCTTCATGACCCTCATAGTGAAGTTTCACCTCATGTTGAGGTGTGCTGTAGTTTGCATCCATTGCCCCTTGTCCTATCTCAGGGTGCCACTGAGCAGAGCCTGTCCCCTCCCTCTTGACCCCCAGCCCTCAGATATTTACAGGCATTTATTAAATCTCCTCTCAGTATTCTCCTCTCCAGCAGATCCCTGTCCCTCTTGAACTGGATGCAATATTCCAGGTGTGGCCTCACCAAGGCAGAGTACAGGGAGAGGAGAACCTCCTTGGCTCTGCTGGACACATTCCTCTGAATGCCCCCCACGATCCCATTGGCCTTCTTGGCCCCCAGGGCACATTGCTGTCCCATGCAGAACTTGTCCACCAGCACTCCCAGGTCCTTCCCCTCAGGGCTGCTCTCCAGCAGATCCCCTCCCAGCCTGTACTGCTGCAGTTTATTCTTCCTTCCCAGGTGCAGGACTCTGCACTTCTCCTTGCTGAACCTCATGAGGTTCCTCTCTGCCCAGCTCTCAGTGTGTCTGAATGAAAACTCTCAAAATACTGAGCTCCCTGTGATGACACCAAAAAGGAGATGTAGTACTTCTGAGTAAGACACTCTGAGGTTGCTGGACAATTGTCTAAATACTCTGTCATAGCTAAGGCAAGCAGATGAAACCACAAAAATGTCTGAGCCTCCTGGCAAAGCTTTTAGCATGCTTTCACCTTCCTGACCTCGAAGTGTTGAGCCCTGTGCTACTCTGCAGCTCCTTCAGAAAAACTACATATTGTCAGTGGAGGAGAATCCCACCCCCCATTAAACACATGCAAATAAACCATCCCAAGGAAAAACAAATATCCTGTGATCTCTTCACCTTTTGTCTATGTTTAGAAAAGACAACATCATCCTTTCTATTGGGAAAGTGAATGGTCTCTTTCCAAAACAGTAGAGTTCTCTTTGCCTTGTAAAGAGCTCTGTGGCTCCCTGCTTTATGCCTTGCTTTTCCTTGCTAAACAGCAACAAGTCTGTTTGTCACTGGCCCTAGGTATTTCACAGGGCAAACCCAAACACACACAAGCAATTTATTCCCATTTTCCTAACCGCTGATCAGACATTTTGAGTAATGCAGCAAGAAACAGCGTTACCATGCCAGATTAAATAGCATGTGTTCTATACTGGGCAGGCAGGGGGATGGAGTATTTCATGGCTTGCTCACAATTCTGTAACACCATTGCACACAGAATCATAGAATTGTCAGGGTTGGAAGGGACCTCAAAGTTACAACCTCCCTGACACAGACACCTCACACTACAGCAGGCTGCTCACATCACAGCCAGCCTGGCCTTCAAAGCTTCCAGGGATGGAACTGCCACCACCTCCCTGAGCAAGCTGTGCCAGTCTCTCACCACCCTCATGGGGAACAACTTCTTCCTAACATCCAATCTGAATCTACCCATTTCTAGTTTTGCTCCATTCCCCCCAGTCCTGTCACTCCCTGACACCCTCAAAAGTCCCTCCCCGACACCCTCAAAAGTCCCTCCCCAGCTTTCTTGTAGCCCCCTTCAGATCCTGGAAGTCCACAAGAAGGTCTCCTTGGAGCCTTCCCCTCTCCAGACTGAAGTCTCCATCAAAACCCAATATCAAGATTCATTTGCCTTTGTTTACTCCCAGATCACAGACAGTGTTTCTCTGCCTTCTGTTTGCCGAAGCATAGTGTCTGTAGTGTGGTGCTGTTGTGGAACTATGACAAACAGAATATCAAAAGAGCTCCATCAGCCAGATAGGAAATTACTTTGGGAGCAGACGACTGTGTCAAAACCACTTTTGTTTTTCAAGCACCCAATGTTTATCACCTACCCAATGCCTCTTGTGTGGAGCTTGTGAAAAAACCCAACCAAGCAACCCACCCACCCCTACTGGCCTTGAGCTGATCCAGATGTTATGTGCTGACTCAGGTTGTGCTTATTTATATGCAGCAGTTCCCTGTGCAAAGTCTAGAAGCCTAGGACAGGATCAAATGCATTTCTCCTTACCTCACTCTGCCACAGGATGTGTGAGTACATATATGTGCCTGAGTGCCTGTCATGCTGGGAGTAAACCAGTCACAGCCCATCTCGATAAAAGGAGGGGGACAAGAAGAAAGGATGCTTGGTTCCCATGTGAAATGGTAATTGCAAGGAGGACAGGGAATTGGAAAGAACATAAAAGGCACTATATTTGAACAAAATTCTTTGAGACAGCCGTTCCCAAACAGATCCAGGGACTAACTCCCTCCTGGGGAGAGCAGCTGGCTGCCTGCCCCAGCATCTTTCACCACCAAGAGGAGCCAGCAGTCAGCCCTAACATCCTCCCCAGTTTTCCACGGGCCAGAGTCCTCTCTCTGTATGGACTTCTGGCATTTGCAGTCCTTACTGATTTAAATGGGGCTTGAAAGCCATCAGAACCCAACACTAGACACCATCTCTTACTAAGTAACAGGTTTGTAGAGAAGAATTTTGTAGAGGAAATTTAAAAGAGCAAAAATAAATGGCAGCCTCTAGGACAATAGCAGCAAGGGAAAATGATCTCCACTTAAAAATAAGCCTGTTGCCTGTAATGTTTTTCACTTCAGTTAAACTCTTCAGTCCTAAACTGCAGAGAGGATAGCTTGGGTTCATCCCAAAGCACCCTCATACACCTTGCTGACAGCAGCTTTGCACCCAAGTCCAGGGAAGGGACTCTTACAAAGTGCTTTTCACTTGCCTAAGGCTTCCACAGACGGACTTCAAACTCCACTTTTTCCTTCTTTGTTGGTGGATTTCGATAGAGTTCCTCCAACTTTCAGCAGTATTTTGTAACTCCTGCCCTCTGAACCCCTAACTATTTTTACAAAATGAATTAATCCCTTTTCCAGTTTAGAGAAACAGCTGAGATAGCAACCTTAAACTTCTTCATATTCCAAACTCTAATTAGTTTAATGTAATGTTATTTGTTCAGGAGTGCTGGTCCTTTAGTCAGGTTTCAGGGTAATCCCAACATAATCCCTGATTTCCCCCCCCCTTCCTCCTTCACATCTCATACTTCTCTGAAACATTTTTAACTGTTTTGATCTACTAAACACTTTCTGTGTGCCTTGTTTTCTGCTCAGTGTTTTCTTTCATCACTTCTTTGAAATCTAACCCAGCAGCTGTTACTTTAATTAAAAGCAAGACTGTCATCTTTCCTTCGTGATAGCAATTCCATTTCACCACTGTGGAGTGCATTTTGAGCCAGCAGTGTGCCCAGGTGGCCAAGAAGGCCAATGGCATCCTGGCCTGCATTAGGAACAGTGTGGCCAGCAGGAGCAGGGAAGTCATTCTGCCCCTGTACTCTGCATTGGTTAGGCCACACCTTGAGTCCTGTGTCCAGTTCTGGGCTCCTCAGTTTAAGAAGGACATTGAGACACTTGAAGGTGTCCAGAGAAGGGCAACAAGGCTGGGGAGAGGCCTTGAGCACAGCCCTGTGAGGAGAGGCTGAGGGAGCTGGGGTTGCTTAGCCTGGAGAAGAGGAGGCTCAGGGGTGACTTCATTGCTCTCTACAACTACCTGAAAGGTGGTTGTAGCCAAGAAGGGGTTGGCCTCTTCTCCCAGGCAAGCAGCACCAGAACAAGAGGACACAGTCTCAAGCTGTGCCAGGCGAGGTTTAGGCTGGAGGTGAGGAGAAAGTTCTTTATCGAGGGAGTTGTTGGCCATTGGAATGTGCTGCCCAGGGAAGTGGTAATGTCCCCATCCCTGGAGGTGTTCAAGAGGGGATTGGATGTGGCACTTGGTGCCATGGTCTAGTCATGAGGTCTGTGGCGACAGGTTGGACTCGATGATCCTTGAGGTCTCTTCCAACCTTGGCAATACTGTGATACTGTGATTTTATGCGCATCCTCACACTTGTAGCTCCTTAATTCAGTGGGATTCTTGTATTTACTGTTTGTTACATCTCTATAGAGTGCACATGTAGAAACATGGTTATTAGAATAGGATTAACCAGGTTGGAAAAGACCTCAGAGATAATCGAGTCCAACCTATCACCCAGCACTATCTAACCAACTAAACCATGGCACCAAGTGCCTCATCCAGGCTCTTCCTAAACACCCAGGGAGGTGTTTAGGTGACTCCACCACCTCCCTGGGTAGCACATTCCGATGGCCAATTACTTTTTCTGGGAAGAATTTTCTCCTCACTTCAAGCCTAAACTTCCCCTGGCACAGCTTGAGACTGTGTCCTCTTGTTCTGGCGCTGCTTGCCTGGAAGAAGAGATCAACCCCCACCTTCTAAATTATTCCTCACATCCAATCTGAATCTACCCATTTCTACTTTTGCTCCATTCCCCCCAGTCCCATCACTCCCTGACACCCTCAAAAGTCCCCCCCCAGCTTTCTTGTTGCCCCCTTCAGATCCTGGAAGGCCACAAGAAGGTCTCCTGGGAACCTTCTCTCTCCTCCGGACTGAACAACCCCAACTCTCTCAGTCTGTCTCCATAGCAGAAGAGCTCCAGGCCTCTGCTCATCCTTGTGGCCCTGCTCTGAACACCTTCCAGCATGTCTTTCCTGTAATAGGGGCTCCAGACATGAATGCAGAAAGGGAATTAGAAGACACAAGTGACCCAGCCGCTGGAAAGAAGTCTCATGCTGACAAGATGTGATTTTTTTGTCCCAGTGGAAGGGAAGAAGGCCTTGCTTTGTTTTAAATGAGGTGTCCTTTAATTTGTGGGTATGCATTTCAGCAGCCACAGCCACAGCTATACAGTGCCTTTCTCCCATACTCCAAGTGGAACATGTAGAAACACAAAAGGCATGAATTATCTCATGAAAGGATCCTTTTCATTTCCTCACTGTTGTAGGGTGTGGAGAGCAAAGAGAAACAAGCCATGGAAAACAAAAGAAAGCTGACATGCAGAACATTGTGTGTCATGGATAAAACATCACAAAGAGCCAGGGAATTGTCATCACACTGGAGTTACATCAGACTAGAACCATCCCCAGCCCTATTTCACTAGCTCTCCCCATACACATCACTGTTGCATGATGATCTGTCAAGTCAGGCAACTCTAAAAACAACAGCCAAACACCCTTGCAGTTATGGCACTTCCTCCTTCCTTGATGTGCTATGCTTTGACGATGGGCCATGTCACCTACTCTGGTGGACTGCTTCTCTCTCTTGCAACACAGAGAGGATTTCCAGCAGTTTAGAATCATAGAATCAACCAGGTTGGAAAAGACCTCAGAGATCATCAAGTCCAATCTGTTACCTAGCACCTCATGACTAACTAAACCATGGCACCAAGTGCCACGTCCAAGCCTTTTTTGAACACCTCCAGGGATGGGGACTCCACCACCTCCCTGGGCAGCACATTCCAATGGCCAATCTCTCTTTCTGGGAAGAACTTTCTCCTCACCTCCAGCCCAAACCTCCCCTGGCACAGCTTGAGACTGTGTCCTCTTGTTCTAGTGCTGCTTGCCTGGGAGAAGAGACCAACCCCCACCTGGCTACAACCTCCCTTCATGGAGTTCTAGAGAGCAAGAAGGTCTCCCCTGAGCCTTCTCTTCTCTAGGCTAAGCAACCCCAGCTCCCTCAGCCTCTCCTCACAGGGCTGTGCTTCAAACTTCTCCCCAGCCTTGTTGCCCTTCTCTGGACACCTTCAAGTGTCTCAATGTCCTTATTAAATTGAGAAGCTCAGAACTGCACACAGTTCCTGGCTTTCTCCTGATGAGTCTTCAAGGAGTCACCCCTTGGAAGATTTAATGACAGAACACTGCATCAAGTGAAACCAAATAGGTGCCACATCTAGAAACATCAGAAAGTTTTGTTGTCTTCAGTTTGTTATAAAGAAGAGACATTTCATGGCAAGAGAACATTTCAAACAGCTTATACCTCCAGGAACTGCCCACCACATCTCTTCCACACCCCTAGCTTTGCCATGGCTCCACACTACTTGGATTTAAAATATTAGTCATTTCAGATCACAGAGTCACAGAATGTTAGGGGCTGGAAGGGACCTCCAAAGCTCATCCGGTCCAACCCACCTGCCAGAGCAGGAGCACACAGAGCAGATCACACAGGAACACAGCCAGGTGGGTTTGGAATATCTCCAGAGAGGGAGACTCCACAACCCCCCTGGGCAGCCTCTTCCAGGGCTCTGTCAACCTCACAGGGAAAAAAAATTCTCCCTCCTGTTTCCATGGAACTTCCTCTGCCTCAGCTTCCACCACTGCCCCTTGTGCTGGCATTGGGCATCCCCCAGCAGAGCCTGGCTCCAGCCTCTGGGCACTCACCCTGCACAGCTTTAGCAACAGCAATGAGGTCACCTCTCAGGCTCCTCCTCTCCAAGCTGCAGAGCCCTCAGCTCCCTCAGGCTCTCCTCATATGGAAGATGTTCCACTCCTTCGATCTTATTGTGGTTCAGTGCTGGACTCGTAGTAGCTCCCTGTCCCTCTTGAACTGAGGGGCCCAGAATTGGACACAATACTGCAGATGCAGCCTCAGCAGGGTAGAGCAGAGCAGGAGGAGAACCTCTCTCAACCTACTGACTGTAATCCTTTTAATCCACCCCAGGATGCCATTGGCCTTCTTGGCCACAAGAGCACATTGGTGGGTCATGGTCAACCACCCATCCATCAGGTTCCTTTTCACCTTCACTGCTCTCCATCAGGTCAGACCTCAACTTATCCTGCTCCATGGCGCTGTTGTTTCCCACATGCAAGACTCTGCCCTTGCCCTTGGTGAACTTCATTCAATTTCTCCCTGCCCAGGTCTCAGCCTCTCCAGGTCTGGCTGAATGGCAGGAGAACCTTCATTCCCATCTGCACAGACTGGCTACGAGAATGGCTACCTCTTGAAACTGTGCAAGGCGAGTGGTTTGGGCCAAATCCTGCTGCTACAGTTTCTCTTCGACAGTAGAGAGAAATGTCATAAGAGAAGGAACTGAAGTCTTCATAATGCTATTATAAGGAAAGGAAAAACTTTAAAACCAATTTTCAGCCATGAAAAAATGGTAACCAAACAACCCCGAGGCAAATGCTATTAAAGAAGCAAAAAAACCCAACCACACAATCACCACTTAACCTGTAATTTCCAGGATCAAATTACCAGAAGCTATACAAACAAAACAAAAGTCATTTGAGGAAGGACCCTTTGCTCTCCAACCGAAGCCCTCAACCAGAGGTTGGAAAACTCCTCTCTCCTTCCCTGTCCCAGTAGTTGTAGGCAAAGCCTTTAACATTTGTCACACAGCTTGAGCAGAAAAGCAGTAAAATGTAAACAAATCACCATTGGGTGTGAAAAGGAAAATAAAGATAAGGGACTAAAACTGGTTGTGCCAAAACAATTTCTCTTTTCTTCTTGCTTCTTTGCTCTGGGAGAAATACTAACTCACTTCTGCTTGACCTTGGCTACATTGCTTTGGCTAAGTCTAACATCCCTCTGCTCCTTTCTCTTGTCCATTTGGTCCAGGAGGGGTAAGGGGGAGGCAAGGAGGGGCAATCATAGATTCATACGATCAATAAGGCTGGAAAATACCTCAAAAGATCATCAAGTCCAACCTGTCACCCAACACCTCATGACTAACTAAACCACGGCTTCAAGTGCCACTTCCAGTCGTTTTTGGAACACCTCCAGGGACAGAGACTCCACCACCTCCCTGGGCAGCACATTCCGATGGCCAATCTCTCTTTCTGGGACGAACTTTCTCCTCACCTCCAGCCTAAACCTCCCCTGGCACAGCTTGAGACTGTGTCCTCTTGTTCTGGTGCTGGTTGTCTGGGAGAAAAGACCAACCCCCACCTGGCTACAACCTCCCTTCAGGGAGCTGTAGACAACAAGAAGGTCTCCCCTGAGCCTCCTCTTCTCCAGGCTAAGCAACCCCAGCTCCCTCAGCCTCTCCTCACAGGGCTGTGCTCCAGACCCCTCCCCAGCCTCGTTGCCCTTCTTTGGACAAGTTAGTAGCTTCCCCTGGCCTTTGACTAGGGGGATCCTTGTGCTGTTTATTAGGTGTAACTCCTGTATATTTTGTAGACATTCATTGCATTTCATTGTAGATTGCAGCTCTGCTTGTAAGTACAGCTTTCATTTGCTTCCACCTGAGCTGGCCTGGCAAATTTAATATGGGGGGGGGGGGGTGTGGAAATTTTCAATCCACCACACCCATTGAACCCAACTACTCTTTACACAACAACAGAACAAGTTCAAGATGAGCCAAGGAAAATGTCCCTGTCCCACTCCAGACTTCTTATGAGAGAGATGCTGAGCTTCTCACTAGGATCTTTTATCCCCAACACTCTCCTGGAACATACTGCAAGCCAGATGCAGAGACTCACATGCCATTATGTCCTCTATACAGGGTACTAGAGATGGGATTGTGCAACCCAACCATATTGTTAGGACATTGAGAAAAGGAGACTAAGAGGCAGCTTCATTCATGTTGATAGAGCTGTGCAGGGTGAGTGCCCAGAGGCTGGAGCCAGGCTCTGCTGGGGGATGCCCAATGCCAGCACAAGGGGCAGTGGTGGAAGCTGAGGCAGAGGAAGTGCCATGGAAACAGGAGGAAGAATTTTTTCCCTGTGAGGGTGACAGAGCCCTGGAAGAGGCTGCCCAGGGGGGTTGTGGAGTCTCCCTCTCTGGAGATATTCAAACCCCACCTGGATGTGTTCCTGTGTGACCTGCTCTAGGTGCTCCTGCTCTGGCAGGGGGGTTGGACTGGATGAGCTTTGGAGGTCCCTCCAGCCCCTAATATTCTGTGATAGGTCAGGTTTACAGGGTTTCATTGACAGACTTAAGCAGGGAAGCTGAAATAGCTCACATCTATCCAAATACCCCTGAAGAAATTCCTTCCAATCCAGGAGCACAGAGTAATTGGATACCACAAGCTACATTATAGTTGGTGTAGATAACTGGGAGAAGAATCAGTGAAATTGCTAAAACTCTGTAACAAGCAGGAAGGCACTGCACAGAAATTGGATTACAGATATTCCTCTATGTTCTGCAGCTCCAGCCAAAAAAAAAGCCCCAAACAAACCAACCAGGACATTTTGTGGTGGAAAACAGTTAGATCTGGTTTTTAAATTCCCAGTATAATGCTTACCTGCAAAGCCACTTAGAATAGATGGCTCTTATTTCATAAGAAGAATGATGACTCTGAAGATGGTCTCCTTATGCTGCCAGGATGTCAAGGGTAAAAAGTCCCTCAGAGTCCATTTTGCACATGAAAACTATAGGCTATAAGTGCAAACAATAAAGGGGGCCAGACGGGATCCATCCTAGGGTGCTGAGAGAGCTGGCAGAGGAGCTGGCCAAGCCACTCTCCATCATTTTCCAGCAGTCCTGGCTCACTGGAGAGGTCCCAGAGGACTGGGAGCTGCCAACGTGGTGCCCATCCACAAGCAGGGCCGGTTGGATGAGCCAGGGAATTACAGGCCTGTCAGCCTGACCTCAGTGCCAGGCAAGATCATGGAACAGGTCATCCTGAGTGCAATCACACAGCACTTACAGGATGGCCAAGGGATCAGGCCTAGCCAGCATGGATTTAGGAAGGGCAGGTCCTGCCTCACCAACCTGATCTCCTTCTATGATCAGGTTACTGCCTGGTGGATCTGGGAAAGGCTGTGAATGTGGTCTGCCTGGACCTCAGCAAGGCCTTTGACACCATCCACCACAGCAAACTCCTGGCCAAGCTGTCAGCCCCTGGATTGGACAGCAGCACTCTGAGCTGGGTTAGGAACTGGCTGGAGGCTGAGCCCAGAGAGTGGTGGTGAATGGTGCCACAGCCAGCTGGCAGCCAGGCACCAGTGGTGTGCCCCAAGGATCAGTGCTGGGCCCTGTGCTCTTTAACATCTTTATTGATGATCTGGATGAGGGCTTTGAGTCCATCATCAGTAAATTTGCTGATGACACCAAGCTGGGGGCAGGAGTTGATCTGCTGGAGGGTAGAGAGGCTCTGCAGAGGGACCTCGACAGGCTGGGCAGATGGGCAGAGTCCAAGGGCATGAGATTGAACATATCCAAGTGCCAGGTTCTGCACATTGGCCACAGCAACCCCATGCAGTGCTACAGGCTGGGGTCAGAGTGGCTGGAGAGCAACCAGGCAGACAGGGACCTGGGGGTGCTGGTTGATGGTAGGCTGAACATGAGCCAGCAGTGTGCCCAGGCAGCCAAGAGGGCCAATGGCATCCTGGCCTGCATCAGGAACAGTGTGGCCAGCAGGAGCAGGGAGGTCATTCTGCCCCTGTACACTGCACTGGTTAGGCCACACCTTGAGTCCTGTGTCCAGTTCTGGGCCCCTCAGTTTAAGAAGGACATTGAGACTCTTGAACATGTCCAGAGAAGGGCAACAAGGCTGGGAAGAGGCCTTGAACACAGCCCTGTGAGGAGAGGCTGAGGGAGCTGGGGTTGCTTAGCCTGGAGAAGAGGAGGCTCAGAGGTGACCTTACTGCTCTCTACAACTACCTGAAGGGAGGTTGTAGACAGGCAGAGGTTGGTCTCTTCTCCCAGGCAACCAGCACCAGAACAACACTGGTTAGGCCACACCTCGAGTACTGTGTCCAGTTCTGGGCCCCTCAGTTTAGGAAGGATGTTGACTTGCTGGAACGAGTCCAGAGAAGAGCAACAAAGTTGGTGAGGGGTTTGGAACACAGCCCTATGAGGAGAGGCTGAGGGAGCTGGGGTTGCTTAGCCTGGAGAAGAGGAGACTCAGGGGTGACCTTATCACTCTCTACAACTACATGAAAGGAGGTTGTAGACAGGCTGATGATGGTCTCTTCTCCCAGGCACCCAGTACCAGAACAAGAGGACACAGTCTCAGGCTGCGCCAGGGGAGGTTCAGGCTGGATGTTAGGAAGAAGTTCTACACAGAGAGAGTGATTGCCCATTGGAATGGGCTGCCTGGGGAGGTGGTGGAGTCGCCGTCATTGAAGGTGTTCAGGAGGAGACTTGATGGGGTGCTTGGTGCCATGGGTTAGTTGTTTAGGTGGGTTGGATTGGTTGATGGGTTGGACACAATGATCTTGAAGGTCTCTTCCAACCTGGTCTGGTCTATTCTATTCTATTCTATTCTATTCTATTCTATTCTATTCTATTCTATTCAGGGTCTCAGGGACAAACTCCCTTAATTTGCCTTGGCTAGGGAGAGCTGAAGGAGCAGTCTACAGGCAGCTGCTCCAACTAGAACTGGAGTATAAACAAGTTAATATTGTTGACTTCCTTCCTTCTCCATCTTAAGATACTCTATTAAAATGTTGTGAATTTAAAGGCAACAGACATTTTGTGCTCGAGCAGGCTGTGCAAGGCAGGTTTGCATAAATGTGCTTGGGAGAAGGGCCTGGAGTGCTGGTGGACAACAAGTTCTGCATGGGACAGCAATGTGCCCTGGGGGCCAAGAAGGCCAATGGGAGCCTGGAGGGCACTCAGAGGAGTGTGTCCAGCAGAGCCAGGGAGGTTCTCTTCCCCCTCTGCTCTGCCCTGGTAAAATCTCACCTGGAATACTGCATCCAGTTCTGGGCTCCCCAGTTCAAGAGGGACAGGGATCTGCTGGAGAGAGTCCAAGGGAGGGCTACAGGCATGCTGAAGGGACTGCAGCACTGCCTGGGGAGGAGAGGCTGAGAGCCCTGGGGCTGCTTAGACTGGAGAGGAGAAGACTGAGAGGGATCTGATCAATGTTTATGAATATCTGAGAGCTGGGGGTCAAGAGGGAGGGGACAGGCTCTGCTCAGCTGTACCCTGAGATAGGACAAGGGGCAATGTATGGAAACTCCAGCACAGGAGGTTCCACCTCAACATGAGGAGGAACTTCTTTACTGTGAGGGTCCCAGAGCATTGGAACAGGCTGCCCAGAGAGGTTGTGGAGTCTCCTTCTCTGGAGCCTTTCCAGCCCTGTCTGGATGTGTTCCTGTGTGACCTGTGCTGGATTCTCTGGTCCTGCTCTGGCAGGGGGTTGGACTGGATGATCTTCAGAGGGCTCCTCCAACCCCTAACATCCTGTGAGCCCTTGATCAATTCTCCACCAGGAATAAAAAATGAAATTTAAGTGGTGATTTGGTCAAGGTCAAATACTTCTGAACTAGTTTTTCCACAGTTTATGATTCCAATTCCTCCTTAAATCACGAGAAAGCAAGCCAAAGACTGTCACATATTGCCAATTAGCACGTGTATAACAGCGTCTAACCATGAAATATTGCTGTTCATAATAATGGACACTACTGTCTTCATGTTCCCTAATGGCATTCCTGTTTGCAGACACAAGCCTCATCACAGCTGTACTGATCCTATCAAAGGCTAAGCTCTATCCCATAAATATACACTCCAGTTACCAGCACTGCAACATTTACCAGAAAAAGAGAAATGACATAAAAATCTTCTGCTGTGGGCTCTCATTTCACAGTTCCCAGCAGTGATAATGTAAATGCTTTAGATTTCTTCTTTACACCAGATGCTTGTTACATATGAGATGTTTCTCTTGTCCCCTGGATTTCAACACTGTCCTTTAGAAAATGTAATGATTTTTATTCTGTGCAATTACAGCATAGAATAGAATGACAGAATTGTCAGGGTTCAGCCAGTTCCAAACCCCCTGCCATGGGCAGGGACACCTCACACTGCAGCAGGTTGCTCACAGCCACAGCCAGCCTGGCTGCAAAAACCTCCAGGCATGAGGCTGCCACCACCTCCCTGGGCAACCTGTGCCAGGCTCTCACCACCCTCATGGGGAACAACTTCTTCCTCACATCCAATCTGAATCTACCCAGTTCTAGTTTTGCTCCATTTCCCCCCAGTCCTATCACTCCCTGACACTCTCAAAAGTCCCTCCCCAGCTTTCTTGTAGCCCCCTGCAGATACTGGAAGGCCTCAATTAGTCTCCTTGGAGCCTTCTCTTTTCCAGGCTGAACAGCCCCAGCTCTCTCAGTCTGTCTCCATAGCAGAGCAGCTCCAGCCCTCTGCTCCTCGTCGTGGCCCTTCTCTGGACACCTTCCAGCACCACCAGATCCTTCTTGTGATAGGGGTTCCAGAACTGGACACAGAGCTCTTCTCTGTCAGATGTGTGATGCTGGACTTTCTGAGTTTGAGCAGGAATATCATGCATAAAAAGAGCCCAGGAATACTACAGCCCTTCCAAAATACTCCCATTTCAGGGTGAGTAATCCATGGTGGATTAAGTTTTAGGCTGCTTTGGGAAGCTCTCACTCTTTTGAGGAGGAATTTGGGTGCCTATTTCAATACTAGTTACTTGAAGAGGCTGCCCAGGGGGGTTGTGGAGTCTCCCTCCCTGGAGATATTCAAGACCCACCTGGATATGCTCCTGTGTGACCTGCTCTAGGTGCTCCTGCTCTGGCAGGGGGGTTGGACTGGAGGAGCTTTCGAGATCCCCTGCAGCCCCTAACATTCTGTGAAGGAAAGACAAATCCCCACATATTTCCCTCAAGAAATCAGGGGTGGGGGCCTGGGGGGGGTGGTATATAAAACTCACACATGCTTGCCTAAGGAAAGGACTTGTGTTTTTCTAAAGGAAGGAAAAGAGGACTTCAGCACAAGGGCCAGTATCATCCTGAAGGGAGGTTGTAGACAGGCGGATGTTGGTCTCTTCTCCCACCAACCAGCACCAGAACAAGAGGACACAGTCTCAGGCTGTGCCAAGGGAGGTTTAGGCTGGATATTAGGAAGAAGTTCTATACAGAAAGAGTGATTGCCCATTGGAATGGGCTGCCTGGGGAGGTGGTGGAGTCACCATCATTGGAGGTGTTCAGGAGGAGACTTGATGGGGTGCTTGGTGCCATGCGTTAGTTGTTTAGGTGGGTTGGATTGGTTGATGGGTTGGACACAATGATCTTGAAGGTCTCTTCCAACCTGGTTTATTCTATGTATGCATCTGCTGCCTACTTACGTGATGGAGATTTCCATGCTCATCAATGCCAAGCCTGCACTTCTGTCCAGTAGAAACCATACACAAGTGCATGCACCTTCCTTGTATTTGCTCTCAAATATGCACTGCCTCTTGGCAGCATATTGCCAGCTGGTAAAAGATGCATCACGTCTGGAGCCTTTCAAAATGTTCCATATTCATTTGTTAGTGTTTGCACATCTCAGCAAATGCCTTGTCACCTCGTCAGTGCACTCTGCCATGCTAGATTGCCCTTCTAGGATATAGAAATTGAAACCACCTAAGAAAAATTTTCACAGAGTGTTAGGAACTGGGAGGGACCTCAAAAGCTCATCCAGTCCAACCCCCCTGCCAGAGCAGGAGCACCTAGAGCAGGTCACACAGGAACACAGCCAGGTGGGGTTGGAATATCTCCAGAGAGGGAGACTCCACAACCCCCCTGGGCAGCCTCTTCCAGGGCTCTGTCACCCTCACAGGGAAAAAAAATCTTCCTCCTGTTTCCATGGAACTTCCTCTGCCTCAGCTTCCACCACTGCCCCTTGTGCTGGCATTGGGCATCCCCCAGCAGAGCCTGGCTCCAGCCTCTGGGCACTCACCCTGCACAGCTTTATCAACAGCAATGAGGTCACCTCTCAGGCTCCTCCTCTCTAAGCTACAGAGCCCTCAGCTCCCTCAGGCTCTCCTCACAAGGAAGATGTTCCACTCCCTTCATCATTTTTGTGTCTCTTCACTGGACTCTTTCAAGCAGTTCCCTGAGGTCCTTCTTGAACTGAGGGGCCCAGAACTGGACACAGTATTCCAGATGCAGCCTCACCAGGGCAGAGTAGAGGGGGAGGAGAATCTCTCTCGACCTACTGACCACAGCCCTTCTAATTGCCCCCAGGATGCCATTGGCCTTCTTGGCCATAGGAGCACATTGCTGGCTCATGGTCAACCTCCCATCCACCAGGACCCCCAGGTCCTTTTCCTTTTGCTTACCCCAAAGCATCAGCATCTTTTATTGCGTAGGATTATTCCTGCAGCCTTTAAGAACACTTTTTCCCCTCTTTTTCTGAAGTCTTAAAACAAAACCACCTGACTAATCCAGAAACATCATTACATATGAGCCCATGCAAAATATTTCCCTTCACAATCCCTTTTCAGCCAGAGACCACATATTTGTTCACCCATGCCTGAGGCAGCTGACAGGGCAGCTCGCCTGTTTCCCCCCAGCCCAGGAAGCACTTTCCACCACACCCAGGGCTTTTTACAGGTCAAGGTTTTTTCTTTCAGTTATGACCCTCGGGCAGAATGTCAAACAAAACAGTTCTCCACTTAGTTTGGGCTACCACCCCCTGCCCCTCTGCAGCTTCTTCCTTTTGGCTCCTCTGCTCCAGGGACAGGACAGCATGGGGCTGACTGTCCAGAGATCTCTCCAGACTGCACAAAGAACTGCCAGAGGAAATTCTGGTGCAGCATACTCATCATACCCATGCGCTGTCATGGCTTTCAGGCTTCAGAGCTTTGTCTGGTTGCTTGCAAAACTGAGGAAGAAATGTCCTTCCCACATGCCCAGATGATCTGGAATGGAATGGAATGGAATGGAATGGAATGGAATGGAATGGAATGGCATAGGATAGGATAGGATAGGATAGGATAGGATAGGATAGGATAGGATAGGATAGGATAGGATAGGATAGGATAGGATAGGATAGGATAGAATTAACCAGGTTGGAAAAGACCTCAGAGATCATCAAGTCCAACCTATCACCCAACACCATCTAATCAACTAAACCATGGCACCAAGTGCCTCATCAAGCCTCCTCTTAAACACCTCCAGGGATGGTGACTCCACCACCTCCCTGGGCAGCACATCCCAATGGCCAATTACTCTTTCAGGGAAGAACTTCTTCCTAATATCCAGCCTAAACCTCCCCTGGCACAGCTTGAGACTGTGTCCTCTTTTTCTGGTGCTGCTTGCCTGGGAGAAGAGACCAACCCCCACCTGACTACAACCTCCCTTCAGGGAGTTGGAGAGAGCAGTAAGGTCTCCCCTGAGCCTCCTCTTCTCCAGGCCAAGCAACCCCAGCTCCCTCAGCCTCTCCTCACAGGGCTGTGCTCCAGACCCCTCCCCAGCTTTGTTGCCCTTCTCTGGACACCTTCAAGTCTCTCAATGTCCTTCTTAAACTGAGAGGCCCAGAACTAGACACAGGACTCCAGGTGTGGCCTAACCAGTGCTGAGTCCAGGGCACAATGACTTCCCTGCTCCTGCTGGCCACACTGTTCCTGATGCAGACTGGGCACACTGGGCACACTGGTGGCTCATGTTCAGCCTACTGTCAACCAGTACTCCCAGGTCCCTTTGTGCCTGGCTGCTCTCCAGCCACTCTGACCCCAGCCTGTAGCACTGCCTGGGATCGTTGTGGCCAATGTGCAGACCCTGGCACTTGGATGTGTTCAATCTCATGCCATCCTGTTGGACTCTGCCCATCCATCCAGCCTGGCAAGGTCCCTCTGCAGAGCTCTCCTGGCCTCTAACAGATCAATTCCTGCCCCCAGCTTGGTGTCATCTGCAAACTTACTGATGATAGACTCAATCCCCTCCTCCAGATCATCAATAAAGATATTAAATGGGATGGGGCCCAGCACTGCTCCCTGGGGCACACCACTGGTGCCTGGCTGCCAGCTGGCTGTGGCACCGTTCACCACCACTCTCTGGGCTCAGCCTCCAGCCAGTTCCTAACCCAGCTCAGAGTGCTGCTGTCCAAGCCACAAACTGACAACTTGGCCATGAATGCCCTTTAAACCCTCTGCCCCCAGCAGATGCTACATACTACTTCTAGAAGTGGCCCCTGCACGGCTTGGCCCAAGCTCTTCCATTGCTGTCCCTTCATTTCCCCCTTCCAGCCATCAGCCTTCCCTATCCAGGGCATAAATTCACTGAGGAAGGGCCTCAGTGGACAAAACTTGGACAAAACCAGCTCTGCTTTTACACACAGGAAGATGCTAACAGGTCACAAACACATGGCAGGAAACCTACTTCAAATCCTTTGTCACTGGGAGATTTTTCTTACCACAACCTCTGCACCAGATGCATTGCTCCTGGTTTGGTTTGGTTGGTTGTGTTTTTGTTTTGTTTGGTTGTTGTGGTATCTGTTGAAAGTGAACTTCAAAGTGAGCACCAAGGGGCAGCTTGCTGCACTGACTCTGTAACATAGCAAGGAATCACAAACACCTCCTCCCCCCAGGTTAGTGCAGTATTTTAGGTATGTGAAATAATGTTTCCTAAGCTAAAAGCTGCTTCTCCTTGGCCTGCAAGACAGGACAGTGCTTGAGTTGTCAGCAGCTGGCCTCAAGTGACAAATGCACAGTGTCTGAAGGGCTATTTTGGGGGAAGAGGGGGCAAATTAACCTTCTGAATTAGATTTTTATGAGCTATGAATCTAACCATTGACAAAAAGAACTTTCATAGCCCTGTGCTTTCCTTGACTTTGCTCTTTATTCCCAAAGCAGCCTGTGACAGCTTATTCATTCCCTGAGGCTGTTTATTCCTGGTTTAAAAGAGCACACCCAGCCCAGTGCAGCAGTACATGCAGATAAGCAGTTTTCAACCCAGGAGGGTGGAGAACTGCTTCTAGCAGACCACAAAGGGAGGATGCAAAAAGCAATTTCATATGCACTGACCTGAAATGTGCAGGGCTGTGAGGAGAGGCTGAGGGGGCTGGGGCTGGTTAGCCTACAAAAAAGGAAGCTGAGGGGAGACCTCATTGCTCTCTACAGCTACCTGGATGGAGGTTGTAGAGAGGTGGGCACAGGTCTCCCCTCACAAGTAACTCACGACAGAACAAGAGGGAATGGCCTCAAGCTGTGCCAGGGGAGGTTTAGGCTGCACATTAGGAAAAATTTTTTTAGGGAAGGGGTTGTGAGGCACTGGAAGAGCTGCCCAGGGAGGTGGCTGAGTCCCTGGACATATTTAAAAGCCATCTAGATGTGGTACTTGGGGACAGAGTGTAGTGACAGACTTGGTGGAGTGGGAAAAATGGCTGCCATGAGTGATATTGGAGTTGCTTTCTAGCCTGAATGATTCCATGATTCTGTGCCCAGTTCTGGGCCCCTCAGTTTAAGAAGGACATTGAGACTCTTGAATGTGTCCAGAGAAGGGCGACAAGGCTGGGGAGAGGCCTTGAGCACAGCCCTGTGAGGAGAGGCTGAAGGAGCTGGGGTTGCTTAGCCTGGAGAAGAGGAGGCTCAGGGAGACCTTATTGCTGTCTACAACTCCCTGAAGGGAGGTTGTAGCCAGGTGGGGGTTGGTCTCTTCTCCCAGGCACCCAGCACCAGAACAAGGGGACACAGTCTCAAGCTGTGCCAGGGGAAGTTTAGGCTGGAGGTGAGGAGAAAGTTCTTCACAGAGAGAGTTGTTAGCCTTTGGAATGTGCTGCCCAGGGAGGTGGTGGAGTCCCCATCCCTGGAGGTGTTCCAGAGGGGATTTGACGTGGCACCTGGTGCCATGGTTTAATAGTCATGAGGTCTGTGGTGACAGGTTGGACTTGGTGATCTTTGAGGTCTTTTCCAACCTGGTTAATTCTATGATTCTATGATCTGCCACAGTGCAATAATATAGAGGAGACTCTCTCTCTCTCTCCCATTCCAGAGAAATCATGTTCACAGTCCCTTGTAAATAACAGCAATGCATATTCATTACCATCAATAAAGGCACACAATTGTAATTTGGATAAAACAAACCCCTCCATGAATGACTGGGAAACAGCAACAAAATGTCCTCACCCTTGAGTGTGCAAACTCATCCTATGTCAAAAATTAGTCTTGCCCAAACTGGTGCACATGGCACAGGGTGACCTGCTTAATGTCTTTAATATACAGCAGAGAGCACAAAATGGGCTGTGGAAATCATAGAACCATAGAATGGTCCAGGCTGGAAGGGACCTCCTAAGCTCATCCAGTCCAACCTCCCTGCACTCAGCAGGGACATCCCCAACTAGGTCAGGCTGCCCAGGGCCTCATCCAGCCTCACCTTAAATATCTCCAGAGAAGGAGCCTCAACCACCTCCCTGGGCAACCTCTTCCAGTGTTCCACCACCCTCACAGTAAAGAACTTGTTCCTAACAGCCAATCTCAATCTGCTCTGCTCTAGTTTGAAGCCATTGTCCCTCATCCTGTCCCTGCAGGCCTTTGCAAACAGTCTCTCTCCATCCCCCTTGTAGCCCCCTTCAGGTACTGGCAGGCTGCTATTAGGTCTCCCTGGAGCCTCCTCCTTCTCTTCTCCAGGCTGAACACCCCCAGCTCCCTCAGCCTGTCCTTGTAGCAGAGCTGCTCCAACCCCCTGATCATTTTCATGGCCTCCTCTGGACCCTCTCCATCAGGTCCCTGTGCTTCCTGTGCTGAGGGCTTCAGACCTGTACACAGTGCTCCAGGTGAGGTCTCAGCAGAGCAGATGTGGAATACTGCAAATGTGGCATGCTGCTTTTTCTGCTCCACTTTATGTCTCAACAACTCTTAACTGGAAATGAGATTGAAAGAAGGGGAAAAAAAAAATTCAATTATTAATGAGCAAACTTAGTGTATGGCCTTCAAAACAACTCACAGCACACACTATGACATGTCCTTTGTCTCAGGGCAAGTGACTCACCCCAGCACAAAATGCAACATCCAACTATCTCCTTCTGCTTTTCCATTTGTGATGAATTAGCTGGATGTGATTTATAACTTTCTCAATTATTCTTCCCTGATGTGCCTCTCCTGTTTGCCAACCCAGGTTTGCTCAACTTGCTCTTGATGTGCTTGACAAGGGGAGTTCTCTGAAAGAAAATTCCCCCTAATAGAATCACAGAAACATTCAGGTTGGAACAGACCCTCAGGAACACCAAGTCCAACCATGAACCCTACTCTGCAAGGGTCACCCCAAAACTATATCCCCAAGCACCACATCCAAACCACCTTGAAACACAGCCAGGCTTGGGGACTCCACCACCTCCCTGGGCAGCACATTCCAATCCCTGACCACTCTTGATGGGAAAAAAATTCTTCCTACTGTCCAGTCTAAACCTACCCAGTCACAGCTTGAGGCCATTCCCTCTTGTTCCATCACTAATTACCTGTGAGAAGAGACCAGCAGCAGCCTCTCCACAAGGTCCTTTCAGGCAGTTGTAGACAGCAATGAGGTCTCCCCTCAGCCTCCTCTTTTTCAGCCCCAGCTCCTTCAGTTGCTCTTCATAACATAATAATAATAACAACAACAATCATCATCATCATCATCATAGTAGGAATCCCCAGCTGAGACCTATACAAACCTCTGGTAGTTGCTACATACATACTCAACCATCTAGCACAGTAGAATAGAATAGAATCATAGAATGATAGAATCAATAAAGTTGGAAAAAACCTCAAAGATCATCAAGTCCAACTTGTCACCCAACACCTCATGACAACTAAACCATGGCTCAAAGTGCCACGTCCAATCCCCCCTTGAACACCTCCAGGGATGGTGACTCCACCACCTCCCTGGGCAGCACATTCCAATGGCTAACAACTCTCTCTGTGAAGAACTTTCTCCTCACCTCGATCTTAAACTTCCCCTGGCACAGCTTGAGACTGTGTCCTCTTGTTCTGGTGCTGGCTGCCAGGGAGAAGAGACCAACCCCTTCCTGGCTACAACCTCCCTTCAGGAAGTTGTAGAGAGCAATAAGGTCTCCTTTGAGCCTCCTCTTCTGCGGGCTAAGCAACCCCAGCTCCCTCAGCCTCTCCTCACAGGGCTGTGCTCCAGACCCCTCCCCAGCTTTGTTGCCCTTCTCTGGACACATTCAAGTGTCTCAATGTCCTTCTTAAACTGAGGGGACCAGAACTGGACACAGGACTCAAGGTGTGACTTAACCAGAGCTGAGCACAGGGCACAATGACCTCCCTGCTCCTGCTGGCCACACTGTTCTTAATGCAGGCCAGGATGCCATTGGCCTTCTTGGCCACCTGTGCACACTGCTGGCTCATGTTCAGCCTACTACCAACCAGCACCCCCAGGTCCCTCTCTGCCTGGCAGCTCTCCAGCCACTCTGACCCCAGCCTGTAGCTCTGCATGGGGTTGCTGTGGCCAAAGTGCAGCACCTGGCACTTGGACTTGTTGAATGCCATCCTGCTGGACTCTGCCCATCTGTCCAGCCTATCAAGGTCCCTCTGCAGAGCTCTCCTAGCCTCTAACAGATCAACTCCTGCTCCCAACTTGGTGTCATTTGCAAATTTACTGATGATGGACTCAACCCCCTTCTCCAGATCATCAATGAAGATGTTAAACAGAATAGAATCAATAAGGTTGGAAAAGATCTTTGAGATCATTGAGTCCAACCTATCACCCAACCCTATCTAGCATGTACCAGGATCACATTTAGAACCTTCAATACTGGGTTTCCATCATAAAAATAATGCATTGGAATGTTTTATACAGTGGCCACCATAACTCAACTTAAAGATTTCCTCTAACAGCCCAAGAAGCCTTGTTGTCCAGGTGGTTTACTTGTGGTCTTCAGGTTGTTAACCTCTTCAGCTGTGAAAGGAATTCAAAAGCCCTGGTTGCTTCTGAAGGATCTCATTTCACATCTGTGGAATGTGGAAAATGTCTGAAAGGTAGGAAAGTATTAGGCACAGATGTTCTTCCATTTATTATCCTCAAGACAGTGCATATAATATATTAGTCAGGTTTGGAAAACTTCTTGCCAGCTGCTGATCTGCCAGAGAAACCTGCAAACAATTTAGTGAGGATTGATTACATGTCTGTCTATACTCACTCTGGAACACATAAACATCTGCAGGAGGAACTGCTGATAAAGAAAGCTGGGGGGTAGTTTGTGCCTCCCTCTGCAAAATGTGAATAGAATAGAATAGAATAGAATAGAATAGAATAGAATAGAATAGAGTAGAATGGAATGGAATGGAATGGAATGGAATGGAATGGAATGGAATAGAATAGAATAGAATAGAATAGAATAGAATAGAATAGAATAGAATAGAATAGAATAGAATAGAGTAGAATGGAATGGAATGGAATGGAATGGAATGGAATAGAATAGAATAGAATAGAATAGAATAGAATAGAATAGAATAGAATAGAATAGAATAGAATAGAATAGAATAGAATAGAATAGAATAGAATAGAAAGAATAACCAGGTTGGAAGAGACCTCAGAGATCATCAAGTCCAACCTATCAGCCAACACCATCTAATCAACTAAACCATGACACCAAGTGCCTCATCCAGACTCTTCCTGAACACCTCCAGTGATGGTGACTCCACCACCTCCCTGGGCAGCACATTCTAATGGCCAATGACTCTCTCAGTGAAGAACTTTCTCCTCACCTCCAGCCTAAACTTCCCCTGGCACAGCTTGAGACTGTGTCCTCTTGTTCTGGTGCTGGTTGCCTGGGACATGCAGCTTATCCAAGTACTGGTTGCTGTGAGATACTGAAATAATGAGATGAGAACTCATGACTCTTCACATGCTGAAGTTCTGCTCTCTGGGCTATAAAGCTGCACATCATCTGGGCCAAGGAATCCTGAATCATTATTTTGCCCAGAGGCAAACGAAACCAAACCAAACCCTATAGCATGGGCTCTAGGATGCTTTTTCTAACCTTGGATTCTCTTCAGTATAAGAAGAAACAAAGGCACCCTCTTACTTGGTGAGCAATCTCATGAGGATGCTGTTATAGGGGGGAAGGGGAAATGAAGGAGCAGATTATCCTGGGGGCAATAACTGCACACCTGCAGGATGGCCAAGGGATCCGGTCCAGCCAGCATGGATTTAGGAAGGGCAGATCCTGCCTCTCCAACCTGATCTCCTTCTGTGATCAGGTGACTGCCTGGTGGACGTGGGGAGGCCTGTGGATGTGGTCTGCCTGGGCTTCAGCAAGGCCTTTGACACTGTCCCCCACAGCTGTCTAAGCTGTCAGTTTGTGGCTTGGACCACTACACTCTGTGCTGGGTTAGGAACTGGCTGGAGGCTGAGCCCAGAGAGTGGTGGTGAATGGTGCCACAGCCAGCTGGCAGCCAGGCACCAGTGGTGTGCCCCAGGGATCAGTGCTAGGCCCCATCCTCTTTAACATCTTCATTGATGATCTGGATGAGGGCATTGAGTCAGTCATCAGCAAATTTGCAGATGACAGCAAGTTAGGGGCAGATGTTGATCTGTTAGAGGCTAGGAGAGCTCTGCAGAGGGACCTTGACAGACTGGACAGATGGGCAGAGTCCAACAGGATGGCATTCAACAAATCCAAGTGCCAGGTGCTGCACTTTGGCCACAACAACCCCATGCAGAGCTACAGGCTGGGGTCAGAGTGGCTGAGAGCAGCCAAACAGTGAGGGACCTGGGGGTGCTGGTCGATGGTAGGCTGAACATGAGCCAGCAGTGTGCCCAGGTGGCCAAGAAGGCCAGTGGCATCCTGGCCTGCATTAGGAATAGTGTGGCCAGCAGGAGCAGGGAAGTCATTGTGTCCTGTACTCTGCATTGGTTGGGCCACACCTTGAGTCCTGTGTCCAGTTCTGGGCTCCTCAGTTTAAGGACATTGAGACACTTGAACATGTCCAGAGAAGGGCAACAAGGCTGGGGAGAGGCCTTGAGCACAGCCCTGTGAGGAGAGGCTGAGGGAGCTGGGGTTGCTTAGCCTGGAGAAGAGGAGGCTCAGGGGTGACCTCATTGCCCTTTACAACTCCCTGAAGGGAGGTTGTAGCCAGGTGGGGGTTGGTCTCTTCTCCCACGCAAGCAGCACCAGAACAAGAGGACACAGTCTCAAGCTGTGCCAGGGGAAGTTTAGGCTCGAGGTGAGGAGAAAGTTCTTCACCGAGCGAGTCATTCGTCATTGGAATGGGCTGCCTGGGGAGGTGGTGGAGTCGCCATCCCTGGAGGTGTTCAAGAGGGGATTGGACGTGGCACTTGGTGCCATGGTCTAGTCATGAGGTCTGTGGTGACAGGTTGGACTCGATGATCCTCGAGGTCTCTTCCAACCTTGGTAATACTGTGAGACTGTGATACTGTGAAAATTAGTCCTTTTCTCTTCCTCCAGCTGTGTTTTAAAAGCTAGTGGCAGCTGTGACTACATTTTGGAAGGACTCCAATCCTTTCAGTATTTATTAGGCATTTTTTGGAGAATGCCTACAACTGGGTAAAACCACTGGTGGGGATTTTCATTGTTTGGGGTTTGGGGATAGAGTTGGGGGTTATCTGGGGGGGAATGGTGGAGTTGGGAATCACTATTTATGGCATTAGGTACCAACCACTGATGGCAGAATCTGCAATCTCTTTTCAGACTTTCATATCCCTTTGACCTGGCTTGCACAGACAACTGCTATGCTACATTTTGGGGACCCCTATGCTTCAAGATAATGTTGTTCAGGAGGACTCACAGGCTAACAGGCTCACAGGATGTTAGGGGTTGGAAGGGACCTCTGAAGATCATCGAGTCCAACCCCCCCTGCCAGAGCAGGACCAGAGAATCCAGCACAGGGCACACAGGAACACATCCAGATATGAGATGTGTTTCACTTTCATGCTAACAGCTGGGTTGCTCAGTCCTATGAAGACTGGGGTGAATTGTTCAGAGGTATATCCTTAGGCACCTGGAGAGCTTAACAGCAAGCAGAAAAGCTCCTAGGCTCCCAGAGTGGTCAGATACCTCCAGAATCTAGCAGCAGCTTAACCAGCTTTGTACAGAGCTCTTTGGAATGGAGATTCCTTAGCTGTCCAATGGTCTTTGCTACTGCACTGCTTGCTGGTAGCAGTAAACTCTTTTGTAGATCTGGGGGTCCTGGTGGGTGGGAGGCTGACCATGAGCCAGCAATGTGCTCTTGTGGCCAAGAAGGCCAATGGCATCCTGGGGTGGATTAGAAGGGCTGTGGTCAGTAGGTCAAGAGAGGTTCTCCTCCCCCTCTGCTATGTCCTGGTGAGGCTGCAGCTGGAGTATTGTGTCCAGTTCTGGGCCCCTCAGTCCAAGAAGGACCTCAGGGAACTGCTTGAGAGAGTCCAGCACAGAGCCACAAAAATTATTAGAGGAGTGTAACATCTTCCTTATGAGGAGAGCCTGATGGAGCTGAGGGCTCTGTAGCTTGGAGAGGAGGAGCCTGAGAGGTGACCTCATTCATGTTGATAAAGCTGTGCAGGGTGAGTGCCCAGAGGCTGGAGCCAGGCTCTGCTGGGGGATGCCCAATGCCAGCACAAGGGGCAGTGGTGGAAGCTGAGGCAGAGGAAGTGCCATGAAAAGAGGAGGAAGAACTTTTTCCCTGTGAGGATGACAGAGCCCTGGAGCAGGCTGCCCAGGGGGGCTGTGGAGTCTCCCTGTCTGGAGATATTCCAGACCTGCCTGGCTGTGTTCCTGTGTGACCTGCTCTAGGTGTTCCAGCTCTGGCAGGGGGGTTGGACTGGATGAGCTTTGGAGGTTGCTTCCAGCCCCTGACAGTCTGTGATTCTGTGATTATTGGGAAGAAAAGAAAGGAAAAAACGCAGAAGAAAGACAAAAAGGCAAACTCTGTCATGGCAGTTTTCTCAGAAGCTCTTTCCAAGTTTCTGAAGTGCCCAGCACTTGGCAGCCCCATGACCATCACCACCTGTAGTTTCTTTCTCATGATGCCAACAGTGGGAATGAAAACCCAGACTCCAGACTGAAAGAACCTCATGCATTAGCTTGGATAAATGGTTGTCCTTGGTGGATTAGCCACAAAAGGAGCTGTGTGACATGCTTCAGTGCCACATCAGCCAGACAGAGTCTGCTCCCAGCACAGCCATGTGTAAATGGAGAAGCCAGACTAACACCAACCATAGCTATCACTGTCTTCAGGGGGGGATAGTCTTGAGTTGTGCTCAGGCAGGAAAGGATTCCCATGACAGTGTGGCTGCAGCCAAACAAATGCTTTCCCCACCACTCTTAAGGTGTGGAAAGTCAGCTCTGTGTCACAGCCCTTCAGAGGCTATTACATCTGGTCTGGGGGTTATCAAATTCATGATGCCTTTGTTGCCACCACTTTGATTGTGCAGTGGCAGCTATCAATGCCTGGCTGGAGCAAGAATTCTGTATCTCTGGAGATGCATTTGCTGTTCATTCCTAGGCAGTCATCTGATTCCACCAGACTATGTCATGAATTTGAATCTGCCAAGAAGGAACAGGAATCCTATAAGAAAAGCAGAAACCTGTTTCACAGATGAGATCAAAACAGGCACAAGTGATGGAAAGGAGCTGCTTCTAAAATGAACTTCACACATTCCAGTTGTGAAGCTTGGCAGACTGTCAAGAGACTGAGCGGAGACTCTAGTCTGGGAAAAGGGAGTACCCTGTCGCAGCAAACTCCAGAGCATCACAGCTGGCAGCCAATGTCACAGACCCCTAATTCAAATAAGGCTTTCACTCATGCATTAAAAATGATGGTTTCTGAGACAGTAGGTGCCAAGTGTCAGCAGGAATCTGATGGCTTCTTTCACCTGCCCAGGCTCAGACTGGATTTCTGTCAACAGCACAGGACTTTTGGGACCAGCATCTGATATGGTCTGATTTATGAACCACAGTATTCCACCCTGCAGATCCCAAGCCTGGGCAAGGATTATAGCTGTCCCCGAGGCAAGGAAACCAGTGACAAACAAGAGGAGCTTCTGAATAGCTGCTTAGCTGTGCTTTATGGAAAAGCTAAGTCTTAGGTGGAACAAGGCTCCATGGTGCTCCGGAGGGGGTGGTGTTTGACCAAAGCTGTGCTGAATAAATCCTTAGCACGGCAAAAAGTAGTTGCTGCTGTACTAACTCACCTCCAGTCACTTTAGGATATCATGTACCACACAGAATCACAGAAACATTCAGGTTGGAACAGACCCTCAGGAGCACCAAGTCCAACCCAGAACCCTACTCTGCAAGGTTCACCCCTAAACCATAGCCCCAAGCACCACATCCAAACCACCCTGAAACACAGCCAGGCTTGGGGACTCCACCACCTCCCTGGGCAGCACATTCCAATTCCTGACCACTCTTGATGGGAAAAATTCTTCCTGATGTCCAGTACAAACCTCCCCAGTGGCAGCTTGAGGCCATTCCCTCTTGTTCCATCACTACCTGTGAGAAGAGACCAGCAGCAGCCTCTCCACAAGGTCTTCTCAGGTAGTTGTAGACAGCAATGATCACAAGGTCCTGCAGCTGGGTCACGGCAGTCCCAGGCACCAATACAGCCTGGTCAGGGACTGGCTTGAGAGCAGCCCTGAAGAAAAGGCCTTGGGTGTGCTGGAGGACGAGAAGCTCAACAGGAGCCAGCATTGAGCACTTGCAGCCCAGAGAGCCAAGCAGAGCCTGGGCTGCAGCACGAGAAGTGTGGCCAGCAGGTTGAGGCAGGGGATTCTCCCCCTCTGCTTCACTCTCTGGTGAGACCACAGCTGGAGCTCTGTGTCCAGTTCTGGACCCCTACTACAAGAAGGATCAGGAGGTGCTGGAAGGTGTCCAGAGAAGGGTCACGAGGAGGAGCAGAGGGCTGGAGCTGCTCTGCTATGGAGACAGACTGAGGGAGTTGGGGCTGTTCAGTCTGGGGAAGAGAAGGCTCTGAGGAGACCTAATTGTGGCCTTCCAGTATCTGCAGGGGGCTACAAGAAAGCTGGGGAGGGACTTTTGAGGGTGTCAGGGAGGGATAGGACTGGGGGGAATGGATCCAAGCTAGAGGAGAGGAGATTCAGATTGGATGTGAGGAAGAAGTTGTTCCCCATGAGGGTGGTGAGAGCCTGGCACAGGTTGCCCAGGGAGGTGGTGGCAGCCTCCCGCCTGGAGGTTTTAGCAGCCAGGCTGGATGTGGCTGTGAGCAACCTGCTGTAGTGTGAGGTGTCCCTGCCCATGGCAGGGGGGTTGGAACTGGCTGATCCTTGAGGTCCCTTCCAACCCTGACAATTCTGTGATTCTAAGCTATTCAATAATTGAGTAAAAGTAAAGCAAAGCTGTTAAAAACTATGTCCCATAACAAGTAAGGTAATGAAGTATATGAGAAGTGATGGATTAATCTCTTAACTGTTCAAATAAAAACTACATTGTTTGCTATTTTCGGGGGGGGGGGCAGGGGGGGGCAGGGGGGAAAATGTTGGGGAAAAACCAGGCCCCATCCAGATTTTGTACTATTTAAAAGTTTCAAAACCAATTTATTTTGACTAAGAAATCATAGTATAATAAAACCAGGTTGCTCACAGCTACATCCAGCCTGGCTGCAAAAACCTCCAAGGATGAGGCTGCCACCACCTCCCTGGGCAACCTGTGCCAGGCTCTCACCATCCTCATGGGGAACAACTTCTTCCTGACATCCAATCTGGATCTACCCACTTCCAGTTTTGTTTCAATTAAAGTCCCTAAAAGATATATGGGCACATAATGGAAGGTTTCATACATCTTTAATGATAGAATAGAATTGAACAGAATAGAATTGACTAGACTAGACTAGAATAGAACAGAATTGACCAGGTTGGAAGAGACATCAGAGATCATTGAGTCCAACCTATCACCCAACACCATCTAATCAACTAAACCATGGCACCAAGTGCCTCATCCAGGCTCTTCCTAAACACCTTCAGGGATGGTGAATCCACCACCTCCCTGGGCAGCACATCCCAATGGCCAATCTCTCTTGCTGGGGAAGAATTTCTTCCTATCATCCAGCCTAAACCTCCCCTGGCACAGCTTGAGACTGTGTCCTCTTGTTCTGGTGCTGCTTGCCTGGGAGAAGAGACCAACCCCCACCTGGCTACAACCTCCCTTCAGGGAGTTGGAGAGAGCAAGAAGGTCACCCCTGAGCCTCCTCTTCTCCAGGCTAAGCAGCCCCAGCTCCCTCAGCCTCTCCTCACAGGGCTGTGCTCCAGACCCCTCCCCAGCTTTGTTGCCCTTCTCTGGACACGCTCCAGCAAGTCAACCTCCTTCCTAAACTGAGGGGCCCAGAACTGGACACAGGACTCAAGGTGTGGCCTATCCAGTGCTGAGCACAGTGCCCAGGTAATAAAACCTAGCACCACAATATTCCCTCTTTATACCAAAAATAGACAGGAAGAAATAAATAGAGCATGTGGGGAAATTCTACAGAAACTGTGTTAAACGTTTTAAAAGGTAAGAAAAATGCCTCCAGGCCATGAAATTTCCTCTGCTGGCTATAGGAATTGGTGCCAGAAAAAAAAACACACCACAAAGCAGCAAAGCTTTCCCAAAGGAAAAGAAAGAAGAGCAAATTAAAAGATAAAAAAGAAGAAGTTGAAGAAGAAATAAAAGAAATCAATGAGTTCCCTCCAAGAACTTGGTAATATATGTCCTCACTGAATAGGTAAATGGGTGTGCTGGGAGCCAGCAGTGTGCCCAGGTGGCCAAGGAGACCAATGGCATCCTGGCCTGCATTAGGAATAGGGTGGCCAGCAGGAGCAGGGAAGTCATTGTGCCCTGTACTCAGCACTGGTTAGGCCACACCTTGAGTCCTGTGTCCAGTTCTGGGCTCCTCAGTTTAAGAAGGACATTGAGACTCTTGAAGGTGTCCAGAGAAAGGCAACAAGGCTGGGGAGGGGTCTGGAGCACAGCCCTGTGAGGAGAGGCTGAGGGAGCTGGGATTGTTTAGCCTGGAGAAGAGGAGGCTCAGGGGAGACCTCATTGCCCTCTACAACTACCTGAAAGGTGGTTGTAGCCAGGTGGGGGTTGGTCTCTTCTCCCAGGCAAGCAGCACCAGAACAAGAGGACACAGTCTCAAGCTGTGCCAGGGGAAATTTAGGCTTGTGGTGAGGAGAAAGTTCTTCACGGAGAGAGTCATTTGCCATTGGAATGTGCTGCCCATGGAGGTGGTGGAGTCCCCATCCCTGGAGGTGTTCAAGAGGGGATTGGATGTGGCACTTGGTGCCATGGTGTAGTCATGAGGTCTGTGGTGACAGGTTGGACTCGATGATCCTCGAGGTCTCTTCCAACCTTAGTTATACTGTGATACTGTGATACTGTGAAAAAAAAAGGTATCAGAAGCCATTGCATCTTCCAGAAGCCCATGCACACACATGCACACATAGACAGATGATGTGCATGTCCTTGTACCCACAAGCAGCTTCAGAGGGGGGTTAGAAACCACAGGATAGGTTGGCAGGGGTATGGGACAATCAATTAGCACTCTGCCCCTGCGCCTCTCTTCCAACCTTCCCTAAAATGGAAAGCTGCAAAGTCGGTTCTAATCTTACTTTAAGAGATGAAAGTCACCTACAACAAGTTTTTTCCTTTCTTTCTCCCTCCCTTCCTTCCTTTCTTTCTTTCTCTCTTTCTTCCTCCCTTTCTTTCTCCCCTCCTTTCTCCCTTCCTTCCTTTCTCCCTTCCTTCCTTTCTCCCTTCCTTCCTTTCTCCCTTCCTCCCTTTCTTCCTTCCTCCCTTTCTCCCTTCCTCTTTCTCTTCCTTTCTCCTTTCTTCCCTTTCTTCCTTCCTTCTGCCCTTCCTTTCTTCCTTCCTCCCTTCCTTCCCAGTCTTCCACAGACTTCTATGGAATCTTTCCACCCTTGAGCAAATCAACACTCCCTCCCAGCTTGGTCTCATCATAGGACAGGCTAAGAGTTGGGGTTGTTCAATCTGGAGAGGAGAAGGCTCCCAGGAGACCTTCTTGTGGCCTTCCAGGATCTGAAGTGGGCTACAAGAAAGCTGGGGAGGGACTTCAGAGGGTGTCAGGGAGTGATAGGACTGGGGGGGATGGAGCAAAACTAGAAATGGGTAGATTCAGATTGGATGTTAGGAAGAAGTTCTTCCCCAGGAGGGTGGTGAGAGACTGGCACAGGTTGCCCAGGGAGGTGGTGGCAGCCTCATGCCTGGAGGTTTTTGCAGCCAGGCTGGCTGTGGCTGTGAGCAACCTGCTGTAGTGTGAGGTGTCCCTGCCCATGGCAGGGGGGTTGGACCTGGCTGATCCTTGAGGTCCCTTCCAGCCCTGACAATTCTGTGATTCTATGTTTCCCATAACATCTCTGAAGAAAAGGGTAGGCACAAGAGATGGCTTCTAAAGCATTACCCTTTGGGTATTCATCATTTTTCAAGCTTTTCAGTAAAATATGATTATTTTTGTTCATGCCCAAAGCTGTTAGAACAAACACAGGGAAGAGGCCTTGCCTCCATTTGTTGATTCATGAAATCATAGAATCAGTAAGGTTGGAAAAGCCCTCAAAGATCATCAAGTCCAACCTGTCACCACAGACCTCCTGACTACTCATGATTCATCTTACCTGAGCCTGGCTGCAGCCCCTTGGAGTAGTGTTCATGGAAAACTCCACCAAGGTACTATGCCATGCGTGTGCTAAGCAGCTGAAAGATAAACAAACTCAACAGCAAGAGAAGAATGAAACTAGGTAAAGGGGTGGGGGTGGTAGTGTATGAAATGAGCCAAGTATTTAGTGATTCAAAGTCTCTTACACCTCAGCTGGTTTGGGTTTGAACATGAGAACATGAAACTACCTGGGATTTAGGTGAAATCTCTTCCATCTGGTTCAAGCAGGAAGCCAAACTTTTTCTTTCTTGTCATCTGGTTAGCTATGAATTTTTCACCTTGGCTTTCACAGATCCAGTCTGAGTTTACTGTGATGCCTTGCAGAGGTCACAGTAGGAGCCCCTGTCAATAGATTAAATTACTCTTCTTGTACAAGGAGAGGAGGGGATACAGTCCCTGGAGTAATCCCAGTCCACTGATTCCCCAGCCTTCCATGGTTGCTTCAAACACCAGAGTGGAAAATCTTCATCTGTATTTCCTTGGGATTTGTCCAAGGAAGTCATCAATTTTGCCTTCACCTGCACAGAGCTACCCAAAGCCTCTTATTTCCTGACACTGATTTATTTGATAATACTGACAATAAAAGGGTCCAAACTAAAATAAAGTCAGAGTGACTCCAGTAGAAACTTCATGTCTTTTGGGTCCCTTTAAAAGCCAGCTGAGAATGACATGACAGAAGAGCCCCTTGTCATCCTCCAAGAGGCCTCCATGGGGCTGGGGCACTGCCTGATGAGGAAAGGCTGAGAGCCCTGGGGCTGTTTAGTCTGGAGAAGAGAAGACTGAGAAGGGATCTGATCAATGTCTATCAATATCTGAGGGCTGGGGCTCAAGAGGGAGGGGACAGGCTCTGCTCAGCTGCACCCTGGGATAGGACAAGGGGCAATGGATAGAAACTCCAGCACAGGAGGTTCAACCTCACCCTTCACTGTGAGGGTCCCAGAGCAGTGGAACAGGTTCCCAAGAGAGGTTGTGGAGTCTCCTTCTCTGGAGCCTTTCCAGCCCTGTCTGGATGTGATCCTGTGTGACCTGTGCTGGGTTCTATGGTCCTGCTCTGTCAGGGGGGTTGAACTCAATGATCTCCAGAGGTCCCTTCCAGCCCCTAACATCCTGTGAGCCTGTGAATCTGATGGATTGTGATTCACACTGGCATGTTGTGGCTCTTGTGGCTTTTAGTACAGCATGTGAAATTTTGATAGAATATTAACAATCTTTACAAGGATGATGTGAAGCAGAGAAGATGTACTAGGAAGCTTGAAGGGAACAAAAACTTGGCTTCTTAATGTTTACCTACAATGATTTAATATTTAGGGTCTGTCCCATCTCTTGTGGCCACACAAAGAGACAGTCAAGCAAGTGCATTCAGAAAGTTTGAAGTATGTGTTACTGCAACTAGACTTATGTGTAGTAATATATAGTTAGATCTTTATCAATGGTCTGGATGAAGAGTGTAAATGCTCCCTCAAGAAGTATGCAGATCACAGAATCACTGAACTGTCAGGGCTGGAAGGGAGCTCAAGGCTCAGCCAGTTCCAACCCCCGTGCCATGGCCAGGGACACCTCACACTACAGCAGGTTGCTCACAGCCACATCCAGCCTGGCTGCAAACACCTCCAGGGATGAGGCTGCCACCACCTCCCTGGGCAACCTGTGCCAGTCTCTCACCACCCTCATGGGGAAGAACTTCTTCATCACATCCAAACTCAATCTACCCAGTTCTGGTTCTGGAGGTGCTGGAAGGTGTCCAGAGAAGGGCCATGAGGATGAGCAGAGGGCTGGAGCTGCTCTGCTATGGAGAGTCTGGAGACAGACTGAGAGAGCTGGAGCTGTTCAGTCTGGAGAAGAGAAGGCTCTGAGGAGACCTAATTGTGGCCTTCCAGTATCTGAAGTGGGCTAGCAGAAAGCTGGGGAGGGACTTTTTATGGTGTCAGGGAGTACAAGCATTAATCATAGAAAGGAATCAACATGGAGAAAGCCCTGAAATAAGGATTAGCAGCACAGATTATTGTCATCTTAGCCAAACTAAGAATAGGAACAAAGACATGAGCAGGATAAAGAACTCTGCACCAATGGCAGAAATCATAGGTGGAATGGTCCAGACAGGTGATTCTGCCACTTTGCTTTGCTCTGCTGGGACCTCACCTGAGTGCTGTGTACAGGTCTGGAGCCCTCAATATAGGAAAGACATGGAGCTGATGGAGAGGGTCCAGAGGAGGCCATGAAAATCATCAGGGGATTGGAGCAGCTCTGCTACAAGGACAGGCTGAGTGAGCTGGGGGTGTTCAGCCTGGAGGAGAGAAGGCTCCAGGGCGACCTAAGAGCAGCCTGCCAGGACCTGAAGAGGGCTACAGGAAGGCTGCAGAGGGACTGTTTGCAAAGGCCTGCAGGGACAGGGCAAGGGACAATGGCTTCAAACTAGAGCAGAGCAGATTGAGATTGGATGTGAGGAACAAGTTCTTTACCGTGAGGGTGGTGGAACACTGGAAGAGGTTGCCCAGGGAGGTGGTTGAGGATCCTTCCCTGGAGATATTGAAGGTGAGGCCCTGGGCAGCCTGATCTAGTTGGGGATGTCCCTGCTGACTGCAGGGAGGTTGGACTGGATGAGCTCTGGAGGTCCCTTCTGGCCTGGACCACTCTATGATTCTATGCTTCTATGATTGTATGAGAGAAGTCATCCTAGAAGTATTCCAGATCAGCTCTTCTGCTTTAGCAATAAGCCCAGAGGCCATTGGGTTGATCCAGCACAGAGCATTATCAACAACAAGCATAGCTCAGCCTGCTGTGCTAATGGACACAAACCATCCCTTTACTCCCTTGGCCAAGCTGCTCAGTCATGAGCTGCTCTTGTGTTTCATCATTTGTTTAACTTCCACATTTGGCAATATTTTCATTCACACCTAAGCCCACAGAAGGCTATTAATGCAAGGGAAGGTGATTTGATATAATATTTTCAGTGACATTTCCTGGAAAATCTCTAAAATTAAATATGATTCCAGTAAAGGCCTTGCTTCCCATCAAGAAAAGCACTTAGCTCCCTCAAACACAAAATTCTCCCTAAAATTAAGCTAATTTTTCTTGCTCTGCCTGAGAGCATCACAGGATAGTTGAGTTTGGAAGGGACCAGTGAAGGCACCAAGCCTAAGTGCCTGCTCCAAAAGAGCTCACACCACGGTGCTCAGGGCTTTTTTTTCAGCTGAGACTCAAACCCCTTCAATAAGAGAGACTATAAAACCTCCCTGGGCAACCCAAAATCCCAAGAAGATGCAATCAATCTCTCAGACTCATAGGGTTTTAGGGGTTGGAAGAGACCTCCAGAGATCATTGAGTCCAAGCCCCCTGCCAGAGCAGCACCACCCAGGGCAGTCTGCAGAGGAATGCATCCAGGGGGGGTTGGAAAGGCTCCAGAGAAGGAGACTCCACAACCTCTCTGGGCAGCCTGCTCCAGGGCTCTGCCACCCTCACTCTAAAGAAGTTTCTCCTCATGTTGAGCTGAAACCTTCTCTGGTCAAGTTTGTCTCCAGTGTTCCTTGGCTTCCTTGGGTGCACCACCCAAAAGAGCTTGGCCCCCTCCCCTTGACCCCCAGCCCTCAGCTATTGATAGACATTGATCAGATCCCCTCTCAGCCTTCTCTTCTCCACACTAAACAGCCCCAGGGCTCTCAGTCTCTCTTCACAGGGGAGATGCTCAAGTCCCCTAAGCATCCTCCTGGCTCTCCCTTGGACTCTCTCCAGCAGGTCTCTGTCTCTCTGGAGCTGGGGAGCCCAGAACTGGACACAGGATTGCAGCTGTGGTCTGAGCAGGGCAGAGCAGAGGGGGAGCAGAACCTCCCTAGCCCTGCTGGCCACACTTTCCTTGCTGCACCCCAGGATCCCATTGGCTCTCTTGGCCACCAGGGCACATTGCTGTCCCATGCAGAACTTGTTGTCCACCAGCACTCCCAGGTCCTTCCCCTCAGGGCTGCTCTCCAGCAGATCTCCTCCCAACCTGTACTGCTGCAGTTTATTCTTCCTTCCCAGGTGCAGGACTCTGTACTTCTTTTTGTTGAACCTCCTTAGGTTCCTCTGTGCCCAGCTCTCAGTCTGTCCAAGTCTCTGAATGGCCTCACAGCCTTCAGGTGTCTCAGCCAAGCCTCCCAGTTTGGTGTCATCAGCAAACTTGCTGAGCAGACTCTGTCTGTCTGTCTCCTCATCAGTGTCATTGGTGAAGATGTTGAACAGGACTGAACTCAGCACTGATCCCTGGGGGACTCCATTGGTTACAGCTCTCCAGCTGGACCTGGCACCACTGCCCACCACTCTTTGCAGTCTATTTAGTAACAAGTTCCTAATCCATCTCACTTCTGTCCCACACTTCCTGAGCTTGCTCACAAGGATGTTATGTGAGACAGTGTCCAATGCTTTGCTGAGGTCAAGGTAGACCACACCCACTGCTCTCCCTGATCCTACCCACTCAGTTAGGGCATCACAGAGTGCTATCAGATTACTCTCATGGGCAAACACACAGTTTGCACTGGTTTTAAGGTGTACATTTCCTCCAAGGGCAAACAATTTGAAAGAACTGAAAACCATGCCCCCCTCAGGTGTTTCTGCTTCCAGTTTTCACCCACTTAATCTTTCATTAGTTGAACTCCACAAAAATTACCCATGTGAAGCTTTCCTTATTTATGATCCAAAACACACACGTTCAAAAGGCAGCAGGCTCCACGCCAAGATTTTTCTCTCATTGCTTGGATGTGAACTTACCTGAAACCCCTGGGACTGCACTCACAGAGCCATAGCTGTGTACATGCAGCCTGGTGTCTGTGCCAGGATCGCTGCCCTTCCTGTGGCCAGCTGTAAAGAAACAGAAATCCTCAGCTGAAGTTTCAGTGCTCTCATAAGCAAAACTCAGCTAGACCATTTGGTCAGCCCTGATGATTCTGCTGTTACCCAAAAGATCACATTAACTTCAGCAGGCAGGGTGAGCTTGCAGCACAGAAGGCAAATCACAGCCTGGGCTGCATCCAAAGCAGCATTGCCAGCAGAGCCAGAGAGGTGATTCTGACACTTTGCTCTGCTCTGCTGAGACCTCACCTGCAGTACTGTGTGCAAGTCTGGAGCCCTCAGCACAGGAAGGACATGGAGCTGTTGGAGAGGGTCCAGAGGAGGCCATGAAAATCATCAGGGGCTTGGAGCAGCTCTGCTACAAGGACAGGCTGAGGGAGCTGGGGGTGTTCAGCCTGGAGAAGAGTCTCCAGTGAGACCTAATAGCAGCCTGCCAGTACCTGAAGGAGGGTACAGGAAGGCTGGAGAGAGACTGTTTGCAAAGGCCTGCAGGGACAGGACCAGGGACAATGGCTTCAAACTAGAGCAGAGCAGATTTAGATTGGATGTGAGGAGTAAGTTCTTTACTGTGAGGGTGGTGGAACCCTGGAAGAGGCTGCCCAAGGAGGTGGTTGAGGCTCCTTCCCTGGAGATATTGAAGGTGAGTCTGGATGAGGCCCTGGGCAACCTGATCTAGCTGGGGATGTCCCTGCTGACTGCAGGGAGGTCAGACTGGATGACCCCTTCTGACCTGGACCATCCTATGATTCTACAATTCCAACTCTTTCTGCTGCAGCAGAGCTAGTCATCACCAGCAGCTTTCTACAGCACTTCTCTTTTCTCTGTGTCTTTGATTCACTTTCTTCATCTTCTCCTCAACGACGACAGAAGAGAACCTGCTTGAGGCCATGACTCTTCTGCTGGGTTGCAGAGGAATTTACAGGGAAGTTCTTGCTGGCTGGCTGGTTTTATTTTTCTGGCATCACCAGATGTCTGGAGAAATGCCCTGAAAAATTGAGTCCAGGCACACCGAGTCAAAAAATGGTTCTGTGCTCACCAGCAATTTCCTCTTTCCCCACCTACTTTTAAAATGTTAAACAGTGGAATATGTTGAACCATGCAGAGAACTGCACAGCAGCCAAGTGGACTTGCCTAAGCCTCACTCAAATGATCCATTGCTACAGTGGAACAAATCAGAGGAAATATCAGCTAGGAAAGAGGATACCCAAAGAAAGTGACTGCTGACCCACTGGGTAAAACTGAAGTCCAACACTCCATCCAATTCCCGTTTAGTTATTTGTCCTCAAACATCCAACAATATTCTCCACACAAAGAGGTTTTTTCTCTGTTAATTGGTTTGCTTTCAGTAAAATTCCAGTCCAATTGGTTTTATTTTCCACTCTCTATAGAGTGGAAAATGAAACAAACCAAACTAAAACAAAGGGAGATCCTGCCTGACTGATCTGACAGCCTTCCATGAAGCTACGACCAAATCGGTAGATGAAGAAAGAACAGTAGATGTCATCTGCCTTGACTGCAGTAAGGCTTTTGATACTGTCTCCCATGACATCCTCATAGAAAAGCTCAGGAAATGTGGCATTGACAGTTCATCAGTGAGATGGATTACAAACTGGCTCCACAACTGAGTTCAGAGGGTTGTCATCAGTGGCACAGAGTCACCTTGGAGGTCTGTGGCCAGTGGTGTTCCCCAGGGATCAGTACTGGGCCCAGCTCTGTTCAATATCTTTATCAACAACCTGGCTGAGGGCATTGAGAGGACCCTCAGCAAGTTCCTGAGGATACAAAACTGGGGGTGGCTGACACCTGTCAGGCTGTGCTGCCATCCTGTCAGAGCTGCACAGGCTGAGAGCTGGCTGCAGGCAAACCTCAGGAAGGTCAATCAGGACAAGTGCAGGGTCCTGAACCTGGGGAGGAATAACAGCAGGTACCAGGACAGGTTAGGAGCTGCCCTGCTGGAAAGCAGCTCCATGGAGAAAGAGCTTGGAGTGCTGGTGGGCAGCAAGTTCTGCATGGGACAGCAATGTGCCCTGGTGGCCAAGAGAGCCAATGGGATCCTGGGGTGCAGCAAGAGAAGCGTGGCCAGCAGGGCTAGGGAGGTTTTGCTCCCCCTCTGCTCTGCCCTGCTCAGACCACAGCTGCAATCCTGTGTCCAGTTCTGGCTGCCCAGAGAGGTTGTGGAGTCTCCTTCTCTGAAGCCTTTCCAACCCCACCTGGAGGCATTCCTGTGTGGCCTGCCCTGGGTGATGCTGCTCTGGCAGGGAGGTTGGACCTGGTGATCTCTGGAGGTCCTTTCTGACCTCTAATGTACTGTGATGCTGTGAAAACAAGGGAAAACTAAAAGCCCTTCCATACCTTGGACTATCATGGGATGTTTGCAGGCTGATCACTTTGTCCTTTTAGGCTGCCTGTGAACACAGCCATTCCCTACTGGCTCACAAGCATCTCCTGGCAGAAGTGACAAACGTTGACATACACATGATAGAACTCATTCTTTTGCCAGCTCACTGTCCTCTGCACTCTTTAACCCATCCTCTTTTGTGTGTGGGGAGGAAGGAAGAGGAGTGCCTCAAAGAGGAGGGCAAGGTTGGGTACTGGGATCAGAGTCTGAGAGTGCTGGCATCTGCCACAGGCACAGGGAGCTGAAATGCTGTTTCTGAGAACTCCCTTTCCCCTTTATAGCTACATATTCCAAGAAAGCCCCCAATAGAGTAGCTGTCATGAACAAAGACTGCAGGCTATCAGTAACAGATGAGCTAGCCTTTCTGCCTTTTTGGGGCATATTTTGTTTGGCTTGGTCCTGCAAGCAAGGACAACTGCCCTGCTGCAAGGTGTGAAGGGCAAGGGCAGGTGCAGAAGGTGGAGGGCAGTTGGGAGGCAGCCAAGAGCAATGGACTGAAACATTCAGAGCAATCCCTACCAGCTTCTCCTATACAACTCTGCCCCCCGCCAAGAGAAATGTACTGGAATGTTCATGATGACAGAGCTTCTCCTGTCCACCCCACTGCCATATTCACAGTGCTCAGTGAGGGTGGGAACACCCCAGGAAGCACAGAATCATAGAAACACAGAATCACAGAACTGTCAGGGTTGGAAGGGACCTCAAGCTCCAAGCCCCCTGCCATGGCCAGGGACACCTCACACTACAGCAGGTTGCTCACAGCCACATCCAGCCTGGCTGCAAACACCTCCAGGCATGAGGCTGCCACCACCTCCCTGGGCAACCTCTGTCAGTGCCTCCAAAACAATACATGAGGCTTTGGCTTCAGCATCCACTGCCCAGGCAGACTGGGAGGTAAGTAGTGGATGTGCTTCTTTTTTGGGGACCTTTTTGGCTCCTTTTCTGCCAAGGACAGGCAGACAAGAAGGCCAAGGGCATCCTGGCCTGTATTATGAATAATGTGGCCAGCAGGAGCAGGGAGATCATTGTGCCCTGTACTCAGCACTGGTTAGCCCACACCTTGAGTCCTGTGTCCAGTTCTGGGCCCCTCAGTTTAAGAAGGACATTGAGACACTTGAAGGTGTCCAGAGAAGGGCAACAAGGCTGGGGAGAGGCCTTGAGCACAGCCCTGTGAGGAGAGGCTGAGGGAGCTGGGGTTGCTTAGCCTGGAGAAGAGGAGGCTCAGGGGAGACCTTGCTCTCTCCAACTCCCTGAAGGGAGGTTGTAGCCAGGTGGGGGTTGGTCTCTTTTCCCAGACAACCAGCACCAGAACAAGAGGACACAGTCTCAAGCTGTGCCAGGGGAGGTTTAGGCTGGAGGTGAGGAGAAAGTTCTTCCCAGAAAGAGTAATTGCCCTTTGGAATGTACTGCCCAGGGAGGTGGTGGAGTCACCATCACTGGAGGTGTTTAGGAAGAGCCTGGATGAGGCACTTGGTGCCATGGTTTAGTTGATTAGATGGTGTTGGGTGATAGGCTGGACTTGGTGATCTCAAAGGTCTTTTCCAACCTGGTTAATTCTATTCTATTTTCTATACTCTATTTTCTATTTTCTAGAATAGGGAGGGCTATAAGGATGATGAAGGGACTGGCGCACTGCTTGATGAGGAGAGGCTGAGTGCCCTGGGGCTGTTTAGTCTGGAGAAGAGAAGATTGAGAGGGATCTGATCAATGTCTATCAATATGTGAGGGTTGGGGGTCGGGAAGGAAGGGACAGAGACAGGCTCTGCTCAGCTGCACCCTCTGATAAGACAAGGGGCAATGGATATAAGCTGCAGCACAGGAGGTTCCACCCCAACACAAGGGGGAAATTCTTCACTGTGAGGTTCCCAGAGCACTGGAACAGGCTGCCCAGAGAGGTTGTGGAGTCTCCCTCTCTGGAGACTTTTTCAGCCCCATCTGGATGTGTTCCTGTGTGACCTGTGCTGGATTCTATGGCCCTGCTCTGTCAGGGGGTTGGACCTGAAGATCTCCAGAGGTTCCTTGTAGCCTCTAGCATCCTGTGAGCCTGTGAACAGTAATTTTTAACTTGGAGGGGAATAAGTTGAAATCAGTGAGACTATATCTGCTTAGGTTATCGGCCATTTTGGCCCTGCACTTGATTTCACCTTTCCCTTGTGCTCGACAGATTTCAAGGGGAAAAAAAAAATAAATAAAAAATGTATCAGGGATGTAATTACTGCCTGGGTCTGGTATTCTGAGCTATTTTTCTAGGAGAAACTTCTGGGTGGGAAAACGTGGCCATGTGCTCTTGTGGCCAAGAAGGCCAAGGCCATTCTGGGGTGGATTAGAAGGGCTGTGGTCAGTAGGTCAAGAGAGGTTCTCCTCCCTCTCTGCTCTGCCCTGGTGAGGCTGCAGCTGGAATATTGTGTCCAGTTCTGGGCCCCTCAGATCAAGAAGGATCTCAGGGAACTGCTTCAAAGGGTCCAGCACAGACACACAAAAATGATGAACGGAGTGGAACATCTTCCTTATGAGGACAGACTGAGGGAGCTGAGGGCTCTGTAGCTTGGAGGGGAGGAGCCTGAGAGGTGACCTCACTGCTGTTGATAAAGATGTGCAGGGTGAGTACCCAGAGGCTGGAGCCAGGCTCTGCTGGGGGCTGCCCAATGCCAGCACAAGGGGCAGTGGTGGAAGCTGAGGCAGAGGAAGTGCCATGGAAACAGGAGGAAGAATTATTTCCCTGTGAGGGTGACAGAGCCCTGGAAGAGGCTGCCCAGGGGGGTTGTGGAGTCTCCCTCTCTGGAGATATTCAAGACCTGCCTGGATGTGTTCCTGTGTGACCTGCTCTAGGTGCTCCTGCTCTGGCAGGGGGGTTGGACTGGATGAGCTTTTGAGGTCCCTTCCTGCTCCTGGCATTCTGTGACTCTGTGAAAACTTGACACTTCAGAAAGCCTGCCAAAATTTAGTGCAAGTTTATATTTACCAAAGGAACATTTGACACTTTGTTGATACATGAGAAAGAGAAAGAAGGGACACACCTGACAGGATTATCTGGTACTGAGACACTTCAAAACAAACACAGGCACTGCCCATCTGTAAGAAAAGTAACTGTCATCCTATGGAGACTGCAGGCACAGTGACACAATCCTTACTTTCACTGTGCAGGAAAAAACCCTTAAAACAGTCAAAATGCTGGATGTTTTTTCAAAGTGCATTGGCCACAGCAACCCCATGCAGAGCTACAGGCTGGGGTCAGAGTGGCTGGAGAGCTGCCAAACAGAGAGGGACCTGGGGGTGCTGGTTGATGGTAAGGCTGAACATGAGCCTGCAGTGTGCCCAGGTGGCCAAGAGGGCCAATGGCATCCTGGCCTGCATTAGGAATAGTGTGGCCAGCAGGAGCAGGGAAGTCATAGTGCCCCTGTACTCTGCATTGGTTAGGCCACACCTTGAGTCCTGTGTCCAGTTCTGGGCCCCTCAGTTTAAGAAAGACATTGAAACACTTGAACGTGTCCAGAGAAGGGCAACAAGGCTGGGGAGAGGCCTTGAGCACAGCCCTGTGAGGAGAGGCTGAGGGAGCTGGGGTTGTTGAGCCTGGAGAAGAGGAGGCTCAGGGGTGACCTCATTGCCCTCTACAACTACCTGAAGGGTGGTTGTAGCAAGGAAGGGGTTGGCATTCAAGGGGAGATTGGACGTGGCACTTGGTGCCATGGTCTAGTCATGGGGTCTGTGTTGATGGGTTGGACTCAATGATCCTCGAGGTCCTTTCCAACCTAAGTGATACTGTGACACTGTGAGCTGGGGTTGCTTAGCCTGGAGAGGAGGAGACTCAGGGGTGACCTTATTGCTCTCTACAACTACCTGAAGGGAGGTTGTAAACAGAAGGGGGTTGGTCTCTTCTCCCAGGCACCCAGCACCAGAACAAGAGGATACAGTCCAAGCTGTGCCAAGGGAGGTTTAGGTTGGATGTTAGGAAGAAGTTCTACACAGAGAGAGTGATTGCCCATTGGAATGGGCTGCCTGGGGAGGTGGTGGAGTCGCCGTCACTGGAGATCTTCAGGAAGAGACTTGATGGGGTGCTTGGTGCCATGGGTTAGTTGATCAGATGGTGTTGGATTGGTTGATGGGTTGGACATGATGATCTTGAAGGTCTCTTCCAACCTGGTTGTTTTTTATTATTATTATTATTATTATTATTATTATTATTATTATTATTATTATTATTATTATTATTATTATTGAAGCCCTTTATTAGAATCACAGAATGGTCTGGGCTGGAGAGGACCTCCAAAGGTCATCCAGTCCAACCACTCTGCAGTCAGCAGGGACATCCCCAACTAGATCAGGTTGCCCAGGGCCTCATCCAGCCTCACCTTCAGTATCTCCAGGGATGGGGCCCCAACCACCTCCCTGGGCAACCTCTTCCAGTGTTCCACCACCCTCATGCCTTATGAGCTTCAGTATGTGTGAAAAAAACTTTTAGAGGATTTTGTTGCTGTTGTTCCAATCAGCCATGTATAAATGTTAGCATGAGGCTTTTCCATTTCTTTAGAGAGAGTTTTGCTTGCCTTCCACCTTACAACCTGGCACTCTGACACACTGAAACTTTCACAAGACCCCTAAGAAGAGTGGTTGTCTATCCCCAGGCTGCCATACATGTGCCACATTTGGGCTCATCAGAGATGTGCATCATAGACTTGTCAGGGTTGGAAGGGACCTCAAGGATCAGCCAGTTCCAACCCCCCTGCCATGGGCAGGGACACCTCACACTACAGCAGGTTGCTCACAGCCACAGCCAGCCTGGCTGCAAAGACCTCCAGGCATGAGGCTGCCACCACCTCCCTGGGCAACCTGTGCCAGGCTCTCACCACCCTCATGGGGAACAACTTCTTCCTCACATCCAATCTGAATCTACCCACTTCTAGTTTTGCTCCATTCCCCCCAGTCCTATCACTCCCTGACACCCTCAAAAAAGTCCCTCCCCAGCTTTCTTGTAGCCCCCTTCAGATCCTGGGAGGCCACATTTAGCCTCCTCAGAGCCTTCTCTTCTCCAGACTGCACAACCCCAACTCCCTCAGTCTGTCTCCATAAGAGAGCAGCTCCAGCCCTCTGCTCATCCTCGTGGCCCTTCTCTGGACACCTTCCAGCACCTCCAGATCCTTCTTGTAATAGTGGCTCCAGAACTGGACACAATGCTCCAGGTGGGGTCTCACCAAAGTGGAGAAGAGGGGGAGAGGCCTTTTTGTCTCAGTCATCAACACAAGTTTCCTGCCTCTGCTAATCCCAACTTTCACGGCACACGATAGCAAGAGCAACCTTTAGGCAAAGCGATGAAGAGTAATGTAAGAGCTCATTATGAGCCAAAGCCATAAAACTACAAGCTGCAGTGTGCAGGGTGCACAAGGAAAACCAAACCCCAGGTTCAAGCATACCAAAGGAGTTTATAAACTTACCTGTTGCTGTTTCTGTCTGGGAAAAGCAATTCTTTAACGAGCTTGGGAACACAGCTAAATATTTCTTTTCATGAACTCCAGAGGAAGCCACTCCGCTCCTGAGACTTCTGCTGGGCAGCTTTTCTCTCCTCTCTCTTTCCCCCTTTTCAACTTCACATACTGCATAGGAACCATCTGCTCTGTGAGGTTCCCACAGTGAGGATTGAACCTCTCTCAGAGGCACTTTGGCACCTTATTAATGAGTAGGGTTCTTGAGAGGGAGCTGCACTCTTTCAGTGACTCCTATTTTGCCACCGGTGGAGCGTGAGCCCGCAATAAATTTCCATCCAGCAAGCTCTTTCTGGTAATTCCCCCCCTCATTAACACCAGCCTCTTAATAATAAACTAGCTCCTACGTGTTTCTGATACAACCAAGATTTCGTTGGAGCACAATGTCCTGAGCCTAAACTTCAGCCTCTAAAAGGATTTATTTGCAAGTTTGGGAGAAACCCTTTGAAAGACCTGTGGCAGTTTTAGGCCATGCCTTTAAAAATGTTTCACAGATCTTGAACAGAAAAGTGGTGAGATGTAAATAAATCACTATTGGGTGTGAAAAGAAAAACAAAGATCATTCTAAACAATCCCATTGGAGACATATCTACCATAAGGTTGGTTGTACCAAAACAGCTTCATTTAGTTTCTCTCCTCTCCTCTCCTCTCCTCTCCTCTCCTCTCCTCTCCTCTCCTCTCCTCTCCTCTCCTCTCCTCTCCTCTCCTCTCCTCTCCTCTCCTCTCCTCTCCTCTCCTCTCCTCTCCTCGAGTCTCCTCTCCTCGAGTCTCCTCTCCTCGAGTCTCCTCTCCTCTCCTCTCCTCGAGTCTCCTCTCCTCTCCTCTCCTCCCCTCCCCTCCCCTCCCCTCCCCTCCCCTCCCCTCCTCTCCTCTCCTCTCCTCTCCTCTCCTCTCCTCTCCTCTCCTCTCCTCTCCTCTCCTCTCCTCTCCTCTCCTCTCCTCTCCTCTCCTCTCCTCTCCTCTCCTCTCCTCTCCTCTCCTCTCCTCTCCTCTCCTCTCCTCTCCTCTCCTCTCCTCTCCCCTCCCCTCCCCTCCCCTCCCTTCCCCTCCCCTCCCCTCCCCTCCCCTCTCTTCGACTCTCCTCTCCTCGAGTCTGAGTCTGGCAAAGTTAATGTTGCTGGGGGCGGAATTTCAACCCACCACATTGAAAGATCTCATGCAGGACCATTTAGGATAGGATAGGATAGGATAGGAATAGAATAGAATAGGAATAGGAATAGGAATAGGAATAGGAATAGGAATAGGAATAGGAATAGGAATAGGAATAGGAATAGGAATAGGAATAGGAATAGGAATAGGAATAGACCAGGTTGGAAGAGACCTTCAAGACCATCGAGTCCAACCTATCATCCAACACCACCTAATCAACTAACCAAGCACCCTATCAAGTCTCCTCCTGAACACCTCCAGTGATGGTGACTCCACCACCTTCCTGGGCAGCACATTCCAATGGCCAATCTCTCTTTCTGGGAAGAACTTTCTCCTCACCTCCAGCCTAAACCTCCCCTGGCACAGCTTGAGACTGTGTCCTCTTGTTCTGGTGCTGGTTGCCTGGGAGAAGAGAACAACCTCCGCCTGTCCACAGCCTCCCTTCAGGTAGTTGCAGACAACAATAAGGTCTCCCTGAGCCTCCTCTTCTCCAGGCTAAGCAACCCCAGCTCCCTCAGCCTCTCCTCATGGGGCTTGTGTTCCAAACCGCTCCCCAGCTTTGCTGCCTTCTCTGGACACACTCCAGCAAGTCAACATCCTTCCTGTTTGAAGCAACAGAGATTTGTCCTGTGCTGAGCCCAGACACATGGCTTTATTGTGAAAAACACAGCACTAGGGGTTTTAAGCCTGGACCTCTTAGCCTGGCTTACCGTGTCTTAATGCTTGGATGACAGATTTATTTGTTGGTTTGTTTGTTTGTTTGTCTACATTGGCCTGTGCCTTTTAGTGCTACCTGACGTGGCGGCTGATGGAAACCAAACCCTCGGCCATTAAAACGTCAAGCGCCAGGCTGGATGCCTTTAAAAAGCTTGGGCTGCTGGGGTTTAATATGACTGTTTGCAAATAGACTCAGGTTTGTCTCCTTCAGCAGCCCAAACACACCAAAGGGCAGGCAGGTTTTATATAGCTGTGGTGCAGTGTTTTCCTTCGCCTGTGTAAATCAAGGGCAGAAAACAGCAGCGCGTTTGCTGGGTTAGGAGGCGCTCAGCTAAGGAGAGCCTTCCCCTGCTGCTAGCCTCATGGAGTCATCAGCTGTGTTACAGCAGACTGTTAAGCATCCCGTGGTGAAAGCAGTCAGAGGAGTGTGTCCAGCAGATCCAGGGAGGCTCTCCTCCTCCTCTACTCCACCCTGGTGAGACCTCACCTGGAATACTGCATCCAGCTCTGGGCTCCCCAGTTCAAGAGGGACAGGGATCTGCTGGAGAGAATCCAACAGAGGGCTATAAGGACAATTAAAGGACTGGAGCACTCACTGTCTTATTGAGAGCCCTGGGGCTGTTTAGTCTGGAGAGAAGACTGAGAGGGGATTTAATAAATGTTTATAAATACCTGAGGGCTGGGGGTCAGGAGGGAGGGGACAGGCTCTGCTCAGTTGCACCCTGGGATAGGACAAGGGGCAATAGATATAAACCACAGCACAGGAGGTTCCACCTTAACATGAGGAGGAACTTCTTTGCTGTGAGGGTCCCAGAGCACTGGAACAGGTTGCCCAGAGAGGTTGTGGAGTCTCCTTCTCTGGAGACTTTCTGGATGCATTCCTGTGCGACCTAAGCTGGATTCTATGATTCTGCTCTGGTAGAGGGTTGGACTCAATGATCTCTGGAGGTCCCTTCCAACCCCTAACATCCTGTGAGCCTGTGAAAGCAGAGACTGCTATGTGGCAGGGCAAAGCACAGTACCAGATAATGCTTGCCAGAGCAGACAGTGTTTCCTTGAACAGCCTCAACTTAGGGAAAATATCGAACACTTCTGGTCATGGTTTAGAGAGGGACAGATTGCTCGGAATGTGCTGCCCAGGGAGGTGGTGGAGTCACCATCACTGGAGGTGTTTAAGAGGAGACTGGATGAGGCACTTGGTGCCATGGTTTAGTTGATTAGATGGTGTTCGGTGGTAGGTTGGACTTCATGATCTCCAAGGTATTTTCCAACCTGGTCTATTCTATTCTATTCTATTCTATTCTATTCTATTCTATTCTATTCTATTCTATTCTATTCTATTCTATTCTATTCCCCCTGGGGCAGATGACGACCTCTTCACACACAGGACTAGAGTATTGGAAAGTTTAAATGGAAAAGCTTTCCACAAGTTTTCCACAATGTTACAATGCATAGTGGTGAGCATAGCAAAGCATGAAAAATACACAGGACTGCATGGTCTGGGCTTAACAGAGAAGCTCAGTGAGCCAAAAGCTTCACACAATGCCCTCCGCCAAATCAGACCAAAATTCAGTACTCCTTTTCTCCCCACCTTGGGTTCAACTTATGCCCCAGGGCTCTTTCTTCCTCTAAAGAAGAAAGGCTGGCTTCATAGAATAGAATCATAGAATCAGACAGCTTGGAAAAGACCTCAGAGATCGAGTCCAATCTGTTACCTAATACCTAACACCTCCTGACAACCTCCTGGCTCCAAGTGCCACATCCAATCCTTTTTTGAACACCTCCAGGGACGGTGACTCCACCACCTCCCTGGGCAGTACATTCCAATGGCCAATCTCTCTTGCTGGGAACAACTTTCTCCACACCTTCAGCCTAAACATCCCCTGGCACAGTTTGAGACTGTGTCCTCTTGTTCTGGTGCTGCTTGCCTGGGAGAAGAGACCAACTCCCTCCTGGCTACAACCTCCATTCAGGGAGTTGTAGGGAGCAAGAAGGTCTCCCCTGAGCCTCCTCTTCTGCAGGCTAAGCAACCCCAGCTCCCTCAGCCTCTCCTCACAGGGCTGTGCTCCAGACCCCTCCCCAGCTTTGTTGCCCTTCTCTGGACACATTCAAGTGTCTTAATGTCCTTCTTGCCTTGTTGCGCTTCTCTGGACATAAAAAGGCTGGCCAGGTCTGAAACTGCCTCCTCTTAGTCTCTGGGACTAGGCCCAAGCAGGTCAATGTTTCACAGTGAAAATTAGCTTGGCCTTGAAGGCCACAGGTAACAATGAAACCATCCTCCCTCCCCAGATAAGGGAGCTTGCTGCATCCAGGGATATGCAGAGGAAGAAAACAACTGACTTCTGTAATGATGCAGGATTTGTGGGAGGAAATACAAAGTCGTCCAGAAGGAGGACTGCAACTTTGTGGCTTTCTTAAGGCACCCAGCTCAAACTGGGACACTTCTAAACTAGCATTGAGAAATATTCTAGATGGGAGGTAGAATGAAGTAAAGAGAACACATAAATAGTAATTGCCCAGTATTGAGATTTACATTCTTATGTGTGCCACAGTGTTCAGCACCTCCATTCCACCTTGAGAAAAGATGGAGAGAGTCAGAGACTCACCGAGGCTGGAAGGGACCTTGGCTAGCCCAAGGGCTGTGCCCAGCCAGCTTTTGAGTAACTCTCAAGGACAGAGACTCCACAATCTCTGTTCAACTTGTACCAGTGTTTGACCATCCTCACAGCTGTCCTGTAGCTATGCACCACTGAGTCGAGACTGGCTCCATCTTCGCTCATCCCTCCAGGTTATTTGTATGCAGGGATGAGATCCTTCCCAAGCCCTCTGTTCTCCAGCCTCTCCTTGTAGAACCAATGCTTCAATCCCTTCATCATCTTCTGGAGTGCAATGAGTATGTACAAAATACACAATATTTACAATATTTACAGATATTTACAATTAATAAACAGCACAAGAACACCCCCTCCCAGCCAAGGACAAGGGGAAGCTACTTCTCTTTCTCTGCCCAGCCTGACCCCCCTGTACAAAAGGGTCAAGAGAAAGGGGCAGAGGGATGTTAGACTTAGCCCAAACAGTGCAGCCAAGGTCAAGCAGAAGCAAGTTAGCATCTCTCTCAGAGTGAAGAAGCAAAAGACAGAAATTGTTTTGGGAACAAACTCTTATGATAGATCTCTCTCCAATGGGATTGTTTAGAGTGATCTTTGTTTTCCTTTTCACACCCAGTAGAGATTTATCTACATTTTACTACACTTCTGTTCAAGATCTGAGAGAAATTTTGAAGGCATAGTCTAAAACCACCACAGCTTCCTAGGTCTTCACTCCTTGTACTGGCAAGATGAGCATGTCACAGAGGCTGAGCAGAGAAGGATCGTCACATACCTCAATCCACCAGCAGTACTCTGCCTAAAGGACCCCAGGAGGCTGGTGGTCTTCCATGTCACAAAGGGGACTTCACTTGCTCATGGTCAACTTGGGAGTCCACCAGGAGCCTTGAAGTCCTTTTCTGTAAAGCAAACCTCCATTCTATCTGTCTGGGTCCAGAGAGGGAAAGCACCTCAGCTCTTTTGAATATTCCTGTGTTATGAAATTAGAGGCACAAACGAGGCCAAAACATCGACAGCCCTCGAGGGTATTTATTACACAAATGAAGGGGATGGATCAGAAGGGGAGAGAGAGAAAATACAGAGGGAGAGACAGGAGAGGAAAGGAATTATAGTACCACACCCCTCACTCCCCAAGACAGTTTGGGTCTGTGGAGGAAGGCTGCTGCAGTTTGGCGAGGAGGAGAGGTCATCCTTGTTGGCTCTGCTGTCCTCTGAGCAGCCTCTTCAGCTCCATGAGTTGCAGCAGACAGAACTTAGGACACGGAGAGAGGGTTCCTCTTGGTCTGCTCCTTCCAGGCTCCATGGTGATGTGTCTGTCATTTTTCCTCTCCTGGGGTTCTCTGTTTTCCTTCAGAGCAGCATTGCTCTGGGCTTTTTCTTCGCTGGTGTTTTTCTTCCCAGCAGCACTGCCCAGGTCTTTTCCTTCTCCTGAGCCAGTAGTTGCTCAGATCTTCTATCCAGTTTTTAGGTATGAGTCCAGGTGGTGAATATGCACATTCCAGAGAGTATGGATAGCAGAGGCCTCTGCCCATTATTTCCAGGGCAGCTGCAGCCTGGTGAGCAACCTTTATCTGTGCATCTTCCAGAGAGTCGTTCCAGCAGCATCCGCCCCAATACGCACCAGCTTTGCCTGGGCAAGCAGAAAAAGAAAACATCCAACAACCACAAAGCAACAGAGGCTGGAGAGAGAGCTTGAGATGTTTTATGCTGGGTTTCTTTGTTCTTGTTTCTTTGTTTTTGTTTGTTTGGTTGTTTGTTTTTAAATGAAATTTGCAAATACAAACAGCCAAACTTTGATGCCAAGCACTATTAAACACAAGGCAAGGCAGTCGCCAGGCCTCAGCAGCTGGCTGTTTAGCCTAAAACCATGAGAAAAAAAAGGAAAACAGGAAACTCAAACAAATAATCTGTGAATTGATGTAGTTTCCATTCTTACCCTCAGTTTCAAAGCCTCCCTTACTGTGCAGCAGCTCCAGGAAGTCTGAAAAAGAGGAGGCTGAGGGAAAGAAAACCTCATTGCTGTCTACAATTACCTGAAAGGACATTGTAGAGAAGCTGGTGCTGGTCTCACAGCTATTAGTGATAGAACTAGAGGGAAGGGCCTCAAGCTACAACTGGGTAGGTTTAGACTGGACATCAGGAAGAATTTTTTCCCATGCAGAGTGGTCAGGGATTGGAATGTGCTGCCCAGGGAGGTGGTGGAGTCCCCAAGCCTGGCTGTGTTTAGAGGTGGTTTGGATGTGGTGCTTGGGGCTCTGGTTTAGGGGTGACCCTTGTAGAGTAGGGTTCTGGGTTTGACTTGGTGATCCTGAGGGTCTGTTCCAACCTGAATGTTTCTGTGAGTCTGTGAAACAGGTAGCCAACTGAGCAGACCAACAGACACTGAACAACAACTTAATTTTTGCTTTGAAGTTTATTGCATTGTTATATTAAGCATTTTTATTTACAGGTATTTCTGATCCTTTAGTTACAACATATTGCTCTTGTCATCGTGGTTCAATCACTCACTCACAAAGACCTTCTGCCTTCACACAGAGTTAAACCCAATTCTTTCACAAGCAGTTTTGGAAGAAAAATGATGCCTGACTGAAAATGCATGCCAAAAAAACCTCCCCAAAACAATCCCAAACAACTAACCTACAGTCTTTAGGTTAGGAAAATGTCTCTCTTGACTTTCTAACATTCTCTTGTCCAAAAAGAGAGTTGGGAGCCTCATGAAATCCCCCAAATGATGATGGAACAGCGCTGAGTTTTGCTATGCCAGGTCTGCAGTCAAATATCTGTATGTCTATGTGCATATATATGTAGGTCTCTCAATGCACACCTAGCTGTGTGCATGTATAGGTAAGTATATATAAGCCCCCCTCCCCCCCTCACCATACACACACAGAGACCAGAAGATTCTAGACCTAAATATACAGGCTTAAAAATAAAATACAATGATCCCAGGATGATTTAATCCTAAACAAACAAACAAATAAACAGACCAAAGGAAAAAACCAACCAGCCCCAGCCCACAAGGTAATAAATACAGCGTGAGATACATGGCATTACTGTAAAGTGCTCTACTAAAATCTCACTTATTAAAATAATGACAAAAATTATGTTCCTTTGAGTTGATTTATAGAATTTGGTAGAGCTATTAAATATTCACTACGTTAGCAGTGACTCTATGCTTCCCCTTACATTTTAAAGGAATAGATAAAGGCAGGCATTAAAAGGGCAAAGCAGCCACAACGAAGCAGCACTCCTCAGAGTTTGGGCTTTTGTCCTCAAGGTTCACTAATGACTGCAAGATTTCAAACCTACCAGCATTCTGTTACAGTTTGAAGGGGGGAACTTTAGCCTAGTTCCTGACTGCAAAGGCTGGAAGTAAAATAAATTACCACTGGATGTAAAAGGAAAACCATGCTAAGGTCTGTAGAATTCATTGGGTTGCTAATGGGCATGCAGAGCAGAGGCACAAACAATTGTCTCTCTCTTTTCTTCTTCTGTCCCTTCTCCTTCCAACTTCTCTCTCTCTCTCTCTTTCTCTCTCCTGTGGCCTTTATTTAGAATAAACCAGACCAGGTTGGAAGAGACCTTCAAGATCATCGTGTCCAACCCATCAACCAATCCAACCCACCTAATCAACTAACCCATGGCACCAAGCACCCCATCAAGTCTCCTCCTGAACACCTCCACTGACGGCGACTCCACCACCTCCCCGGGCAGCACATTCCAATGGGCAATCACTCTCTCTGTATAGAACTTCTTCCTAACATCCACCCTGAACCTCCCCTGGTGCAGCCTGAGACTGTGTCCTCTTGTTCTGGTGCTGGTTGCCTGGGAGAAGAGACCAACCCCCACCTGGCTACAACCTCCTTTCAGGTAGTTGTAGAGAGTGATAAGGTCTCCCCTGAGCCTCCTCTTCTCCAGGCTAAGCAACCCCAGCTCCCTCAGCCTCTCCTCACAGGGCTGTGTTCCAAGCCCCTCACCAACTTTGTTGCTCTTCTCTGGAGTCATTCCAGCAACTCAACCTCCTTCCTAAACTGAGGGGCCCAGAACTGGACACAGTACTCGAGGTGTGGCCTTGCCAGGGGATCTCTGTTTTGACTTCTGTGTGAGGTTACAGGAAGGACAGAGGGAGTGGGGGAGGAGGTGGACAGTCGCCCTGGATGGATCTGGGGGGTTCTGAGGAGATTCTGTGTTGTTTATAAATGGTCAATACCCATCTACTGCCCAGCTATTGGATATTTTGTACCTAGTCACTGCACATCTAGACTGTAGTTTCCTTGGAAACAGAGCTTCATTTGCTTCCATCCCACACTGAGCTGCTCTGGCAATTTTAGTTTGGGGGTAATTTTTCTCCAGATGGGGGTGGTGGTAATTTCAACCCACCACACATACAGATTGTAAACTGTAATTCCAACTGAAACCATGAAACTGATTTTTAGGGACTCTGCCAAACTGGGGAAAAAAAAAAACCCACCCTAAAATTCTACTCCTACTTTAAAACAGGGAGGTTTGAACTGCAGAAATTACTTGACACCTTATTCCTGTGCATTCCCATCCTTTTCCCTCATCATGCATGTGCAACATAGCTCCACTGAAGCCTAGCATCTAGGTCTCATTTCTCTTACATTGCACCTAATTTCAAAAGCAAAAGCAGTTCATACATGAGTGGGTCAGGTCCAATTTGCATCTACCCTGCTGGTTTGCAGCCAGTCTTGCCAGAGGGTGCATCTGCAAGAGCGTGGACACGTTAAACAGCTTTATGGCAGTCCTTCTGTACCACCAGAAGTTAAAAGAAACCCCCAAAACTACCAAAATGTGGTAGTAGCTCAAAGGTCTTTTCCAACCTGGTTAATTCTATTCTATTCTTTTATTAGTCTATTCTATTCTATTCTATTCTATTCTATTCTATTCTATTCTATTCTATTCTATTCTATTCTATTCTATTCTATTCTATTCTATTCTATTCTATTCCATTCTATTCTGTTCTATTCTATTCTATTCTATCCTATCCTATCCTATCCTACCCTACCCTACCCTATCCTATCCTATCCTATCCTACCCTATCCTATCCTACCCTATCCTATCCTACCCTATCCTATCCTATCCTATTGAAGGCAAACAACTTGGTTGGACTGGATGATCTTTTGAGGTCCCTTCCAGCCCCTAAACATTCTGTAGATTCTGTCAACTTCAGCAAATAAAAGTGAAACAGCCCAGAAATATGGGCCTGTCTTCCTGAATTAAAAAGCAAGCCCAATATGTTTTAGTTTCATATTCATTCATGTTTCAGCATAGCACTTGGGCTTTTCTTCCCCTCTCTTTTGCTGCCATTCCCTGCTACACCTGCTCTATTCAGCCATGGCAACGATTTCACCCATGGCTGTATGGATAAACTCGCCCTTCATATCAGGACCTAAAAACCCCAAATAAAAGCCCAGACCACAGCAGCAAACCCAGCCAAGTGTTACTTTTCATGCCTCCTGAGAAGAGCACTAAGGACTAAAGATTCAGCTCTGCTATCCCAGCTGAAATAAACAGCATGCAAATGCCATTTCCTTGGGGAATCTGCTCTGGCCCTGAGAAGGGCCCCTTCTCTCTTGTGCAACTCTGCTGGAGGGAGCTCACCCTGTGCAGAGGGCCACCACCTCTGCCCTATCTGCCTACAATTGCTCCATGCCACTTAAGCCCTAGTTTGAAGGGAAGTGGGATTTAGCTGGTCTTGCACTGACTCTCTGTATGAAGGTGAGATTCCTATCAAGCCACAGAACCGGCTACACCTCGTGGCTGGCAGTAAACGCATCATGACAGCATTGTCTCCCTGCTCCCTTCCAAGAACTCAGAGACACAGAGCTGCCCCAACCCAGGACTGTATCATTCAACAATATGTTTTCCCTACATCTGGAGGAAAAGAGGGAGAAACAAAACCTAAACTAATAAAAATCTGAAGAGCTGAGCAAGAAAGTAAATTATGGGTGCACCACCTGGCATGCCACCAACATACATATTCATGAGCTACACGGTAAAGAATGTACTGACAGAAAAACAATGTCCTTAGCTGCACTTCAGCAGTTTCCCTCAGTCAACACCACAGTCTCACACTCTGAATATAAAATGCTGTTGCTCACAGACTCAGGGCAATTTCCCCTTTCCAAGGCACTTAAAACTACTCAAAACCTGAACTACAAACCTAAGTGTCTAACTCGCTGCTCCCTTTTAATGTCTGGCCTGGCATTTCCAGTACCTAAAGGGGGCCTACAGGATGGATGGAGAGAGACTGTTTACAAGGGCCTGTGGGACAATGGCTTCAAACTAGAGAAGGAAAGATTTAGATTGGATATCAGGAGGAAGTTCTTCACTATGAGGGTGGTGAAACACTGGAACAGGTTGTCCAGAGAGGTGGTTGAGGCTCCTTCCCTGGAGATATTCAAGGTGAGGCCCTGGGCAACCTGATCTAGTTGGGGATGTCCCTGCTGAGTGCGGGGAGGTTGGACTGGGTGACCTTTAGAGGTGCCTTCCAGCCTGGACCATTCTATGATTCTATGATTTCCATCCTGTCAAGCACACTACCACTAGGATTTCTTTGTGGCTGGGTTCTGGTAGCACATGAGTTAAGGAAAACTCTCTCATTTCCTTTTTCCTCTAAGTGGCACCTTCTAAATCGTTCTTGCTCAACAGCACAGCCACTGCTCCACTTAACTTCTTCCTAAAAAATCTTTTCTCTTTTGCAGATCCATCAAAGATTTCACTGCAAAGGCACAGGTACATGTAATTGTGCAAGAGGTTTCATGTATACAAGTGTCAGATAAGAAAACCAGTTGCTGAACTCTACATTCTGCGTCGTGTTACCTTTGCTTGAGGTTCCTTTTCGTGGGGTTGAAGCTGCAATGCCTCTGCAGTGAGTTGCATTGCTGAAGCCAATCTCCTTTTATTTGCTGAATAGCAGCAAAACCAAGGTTTTGAGTATCAGATACTTGCTTTTTTATAGATGTTTTGCTTCTCATCCTCAAGCAGGTTTAATGTGGTCACCAAATGATGAAACCAATGCGCTTATGTGGCAAGTGTGGAGGGAAAGGCACTCTGAATGTGTGGCTTGGGTGCAATCCCCAATGCCTACCTTTTTTTGAAGCAAACCCCTAACTGCTATGCCTTTGAAAAATTAGCATACAAACCCCTCCCCAAGTTCCTAAATTTCTCTTCCATTCCAAAAAAATCTTAGATAAATAGTTTTAACCAGGAATTGAAGGGAGCCATTTCAACCTTTCTTCCTGCTCTGGTCACACGAGATCAGCTTCCAGCATCAGATGTTAATGGAGTGAGCATGCTTCTTGCACAGGGGCTTGTCCTTCTTGGAGAAGAAAGTCTGACCCTCCAAACTGTCACTACACACCTGAAATGGGACAAAAAGAGAAAGATCACCCAGCTGAGATGTATGCACCACACTACCCATTGTTCAGGAAGTCCAACCATGACACCATGCTATGCACAAATGCATTCAAAGAATGAGAATGGTTACCTTTTTCCTCAGGGGTATTCTTCTGGATGTAACACTACTGGGTAATGCAAGCATAACCTTCCTATCTTTAAAACAATAGGTCCTTAAGTGACAGCAGAGTTAGGTTCAGCACGTTAGAAGAACGAAAAACCCAATCACTAGGAGTGGGGCTTTCTGTTTTCTGCTCATACTGTGTCAGCAGTGATACTTTGGCTGCAGTCTCTATGTCAGAGGTACTCTTGCTACATTAGAAATGCAGCCCATGCCTGCATGGCCTTCAGTGCTTGCCCTGAGGAAGCAAACATCGTGGGTTAAGTGCCAGGACACGACTCCAGTCCAGGCCGACTCCTCTGGACTGGTTCCAAAGGCTCACAATAGCAACAAGCCTTCCAAATAACTGAGAAAGTGCCTTTTGTTTGGGCTCAAAACTGCACCAAGCTAGAGCTGTTAACTCCTATGTTGGCTGGGGTAGCACAAGCACTGCTCCCCTGGGTTTTTGTTTGACATGCAGACCAGCTATACTTACTGAGCACACAAAGCAGGTGTCATGCCAGGTGTGGCCAAGAGCTTCAAGAAACCTGTCTCCAGCTTCAATGGGGAATTCACAGCCATGACACAGGGTACCAAAGAGAGCATAGTAATCTGCAAACACACACAAGCAGACTTTAAGATGAAGCATGTGCAGAGCAGCAAGCCTGACCCCTCATGACCCCTGTGCTCTTCTGTCATTCGCAGGGGGGTGGCAATTTCCGGGGTTTATAACACCGAATACACTGAACAAAGAGCCTCCAGACCACTCCTAGATAGCCTCCTTTCACAGACTCACAACATCAGCCAGGATGGAAAAGACCCCAGAGATCATCAAGTCCAACCTATTACCTAATACCTAACACCTCCTGACAACTAAACCATGGCTCCAAGTGTCACATCCAAGCCTTTTTTGAACACCTCCAGGGACAGGGACTCCACCACCTCCCTGGACAGCACATCCCAATGGCCAGCCTCTCCTGCTGGGAACAACTTTCTCCTCACATCCAGCCTAAACCTCCCCTGGCACAGCTTGAGACTGTGTCCTCTTGTTCTGGTGCTGATTGCCTGGGAGAAGAGACCAACCCCCACCTGGCTACAACCTCCCTTCAGGGAGTTGGAGACAGCAAGAAGGTCTCCCCTGAGCCTCTTCTTCTCCAGGCTAAACAATCCCATCTCCCTCAGCCTCTCCTCACAGGGCTGTGCTCAAGGCCTCTCCCCAGCCTTGTTGCCCTTCTCAGGACACCTTCAAGTGTCTCAATGTCCTTCTTAAACTGAGTGGCCCAGAACTGGACACAGGACTCAAGGTGTGGCCTAACCAATGCTGAACCCAGGGCAGAATGACTTCCCTGCTCCTGCTGGCCACACTAAGCCTGATGCAGGCCAGGCTGCAGCGTAGCCAACAGAAGTTTAGCACATGTCAAAACCAAGAGCAAAGCCTTGGTTCGGTTTAGTAAGACAGTGTTTTCTGTGATGACTTCAAAATTCATTGTTATAAGAGGCATCTATCTCATCAGGACAGAACACAAGTGCTCTGGAAGAGCAAAGCCCTTGAGAGCTGTTCTGCCATGAAACAGCTTCACCACTGACAATACCACACTGGGAGGCTTGGCTGAGACACCTGAAGGCTGTGAGACCATTCAGAGACTTGGACAGACTGAGAGCTGGGCAGAGAGGAACCTCAGGAGATTCAACAAGAAGAAGTGCAGAGTCCTGCACCTGGGAAGGAAGAATAAACTGCAGCAGTACAGGCTGGGAGGGGATCTGCTGGAGAGCAGCCCAGGGGAGGAGCTGGGAGTGCTGGTGGGCAGCAAGTTCTGCATGGGACAGCAATGTGCCCTGGGGGCCAAGAAGGCCAATGGGATCCTGGGGTGCATTCAGAGGAGTGTGTCCAGCAGAGCCAGGGAGGTTCTCCTCCCCCTCTACTCTGCTCTGGTGAGACCTCATCCTGAGTACTGCATCTAGCTCTGGGCTCCCCAGTTCAAGAGGGACAGGGATCTGCTGGAGAGAGTCCAGCAGAGGGCTACAAGGATGCTGAAGGGACTGCAGCACTGCCTGGTGAGGAAAGGCTGAGAGCCCTGGGGCTGTTTAGTCTGGAAAAGAGAAGACTGAGAGGGGATTTAATAAATGTTTATCAATATCTGAGGGCTGGGGGTCAGGAGGGAGGGGACAGGCTCTGCTCAGTTGCTTCCTGTGATAGGACAAGGAGCAGTGGATGTAAGCTGCAGCACAGGAGGTTCCATCTCAACATAAGGGGGAACTTCTTTAACTGTAAGGGTCCCAGAGCACTGGAGCAGGCTGCCCAGAGAGGTTGTGGAGTCTCCTTCTCTGGTGACTTTGCAGCCCCATCTGGATGTGTTCCTGTGTGACCTGTGCTGGATTCTCTGGTCCTGCTCTGGCAGGGGGATTGGACTTGAAGACCTCTGGAGGTCCTTTCCAACCCCTAACATCCTGTGAGCCTGTGAATGAGTAAATGTTGCTCACTGGCCATCATTAATCCATGCAAGCATTTAAGGAGAAGAAAGACAGCAAACAAGTGACATGGCAGAACACATGGCAGTACAAAAGCCCTGCAGGGCACGGATTCACCAGCGCTGTTTCAGCTCTTTGCCTCCATGTTCTCAGAGAATCTTTTACTGACATTTTCCTGGTGCCAGCAGTCAAAGCCTTTTGTAAGCTGGCCTGTGGTTTGTGTTGATAAGTTTATTGGCTTTTCCTCTGAAGGAAGGGCAATAGATAAGGCAGACTGAAGGGCATCAGCTTTCTTTGGCATGCTTGAATTGCGGTACCACAGGAGCCTTCCAAGGCAGAGTTCTCGTGCTGCCACGTATCAACGCTTCCTGCACACAGCATTTTCAAGCCTAGGTTAATAACTCTGCACCTTTCAAAGGGTTCAAAGTTTGGAGATATTGGCACTTCTAATCCAATTGCAGTATCACCATCCAAAATATTCTGCAGATTAAAACATCTTAAAGCCAACTAAGAGCTGATGCTGTTGCAACTTCGAGTTCAGACATAAAACCCAAACCCTCCTCTGCACTAGGAAGAAGGGAACTTGGCAGTGACATCTACTCTTTATTTCTCTAGCATTAGTCAGAGACTGTTAACTCCAGCTGCACTGGAAGTCTTTGGAGAATGAAGAGATCTCAAATTAATCTAGACAGAGAGCCAGAGCTATGACAACATGCATCATAGTATCACAGTATCAGTCAGGGTTGGAAGGGACCACAAGGATCATCCAGTTCCAACCCCCCTGCCATGGGCAGGGACACCCCACACTAGATCAGCCTGGCCAGAGCCGCATCCAGCCTGGGCTTAAACATCTCCAGGGACGGGGCCTCAACCACCTCCCTGGACAACTCATTCCAGGGCTTCACCACTCTCATGGGGAAGAACTTCCTCCCCACCTCCAGCCTGAATCTCCCCACCTCCAGCTTCATTCCATTCCTCCTAGTCCTATCACTACCTGAGATCCTGAGCAGTCCCTCCCCAGCCTTCCTGTAGCCCCCTTCAGATACTGGAAGGCCACAAGGAGGTCACCTGGGAGCCTTCTCTTCTCCAGACTGAACAGCCCCAACTCCTCCAGTCTGCCCTCATAGCAGAGCAGCTCCAGCCCTCTGCTCATCCTCCTGGCCCTGCTCTGAACACCTTCCAGCACCTCCAGATCCCTCTTGGAATAGGGGCTCCAGAACTGGAGGCAGTGCTCCAGGTGGGGTCTCAGCAGAGCTGAGCAGAGGGGGAGAATCACCTCCCTTGCCCTGCTGGCCACACTTCTCCTGATGCAGCCCAGGATCTGATTGGCTTTCTGGGCTGCAAGTGCACACTGAGAGCTCATGTTGAGCTTCTCCTCCACCAGCACCCCCAAGTCTCTCTCCTCAGGGCTGCTTTCCAGCCAGTCCCTGCCCAGCCTGGATTTGTGCCTGGGATTGCCTCGACCCAGATGCAGGACCCTGCCCTTGCTCTTGTTGAACCTCATGAGGTTGGCCTGTGCCCACCTTTCCAGCCTGTCCAGGTCCCTCTGGATGGCCTCCCTTCCCTCCAGCTGTCTGCTGCACCACACAGCTTGGTGTCATCAGCAAACTTGCTGAGGGTGCACTCAATGCCACTGTCCATGGCACCCACAAAGATGTTGAACAAGCCTGGTCCCAGGACTGATCCCTGAGGGACTCTGCTTGTCCCTGGCCTCCACTGGGACATGAAGCCATGGACAGCCACTCTTTGGGTGCAGCCATCAAGCCAGTTCCTTATCCATCTAGTGGTCACCCATCACACCCATGTGTCACCAGCCTGGAGACCAGGATGTGGTGTGGGACAGTGTAGAAGGCTGTGCTCAGGTCACTGCCCACAACACCTCACAGAAGGTGTCTCCATTCAATTAGGTTAGCAACTTCCTACCTCAGGAATAAACTCTGTGAGGAGTGTAGTGCTCTTATTTTATCCCAGTTTTCCCTGCTCACAGTACAGAAAAGTGTGGATTTGTGCACAGGAGTTGTAACAGCAGCACACAGTCAATGCTCTGCACAACCCACAGGTTGTTTGGTGAGGAATTCAGTATTAGGAGAGTTAAAAACCCCACCCAACACAGCCATGAGCTCTGCACCCAAGGGGGAGTTATTGATTCCGTCAGCACTGGTTTTGAGTCATCAAATGGTTCCAGGATTAGGGGCTTCAGATTGCTTCAGGATGAAATTTCACCCTGCTGTCACGCTGGGGGATGCTGCTCATCTATCTGTTTCCTGTGCTGCTCCACAAATTCAGTAAGACCAATACATTACACTACTGATGCCAATGAGCCAGCAATCACAGCATCAGCCAGGCCAGGAAGCACCTCCAGTATCACCCAGTGCAGCCATTTTTCCCACTCCAAGACTGTCACTACACCCTGTCCCCAAGTACCACATCCAGATGGCTTTTAAATATGTCCCAGGGAGGGCAACTCAGCCACCTACCTGGGCAGCTCTTCCAGTGCCTCACAACCCTTTCCCTAAAAAAACTCTTCCTAGTAGAGTCATAGAATCAACAAGGTTGGAAAATACCTCAAAGATCACCAGTCCAACCTGCCACCCAACACCTCATGACTAACTAAACCATGGCCTCAAGTGCCACATCCAATCCCTTTTTGAACACCTCCAGGAATGGTGACTCCACCACCTCCCTGGGCAGCACATTCCAATGGCAAATGACTCTCTCTGTGAAGAACTTTCTCCTCACCTCCAGCCTAATGTGCAGCCTAAACCTCCCCTGGCACAGCTTGAGGCCACTCTCTCTTGTCCTGCTGTTAGTTACTTGTGAGGGGAGACCCGTGCCCACCTCTCTACAACCTCCATCCAGGTAGCTGTAGAGAGCAATGAGGTGTCCCCTCAGCTTCCTTATTTGTAGCCTAACCAGCCCCAGCTCCCACAGCCTCTCCTTACAGCCTTGTTCTCCAGCCCCTCACCAGCTCAGGTCCCTTCTCTGTCCCAGCTCCAGCTCCTCGTTGTCCTTCCTGTGCTGCGGTGCCCAACGCTGAGCACAGCACTCGAGGTGCAGCCTCCCCAGTGCTGAGAGCAGAGGGACAATCCCCTCCCTGCTCCTGCTGGCCACACTATTCCTGATGCAGGCCAGGATGCCATTGGCCTTCTTGGCCGCCTGGGCACACAGCTGGCTCATGTTCACCCTCCTATTCACCCCAGGTCCTCTTCCCCCCCACAGCTCTCCAGCCATTCTTCCCCAAGCCTGCAGCATTCATGGGGCTGTTGTGGCCCAGGTGCAGGACCTGGCACTTGGCCTTGTTGAAGCCCATACAGATGACCTCAGCCCATGGCTCCAAGCTATCCAGGTCTCTCTGCATCCTATTGCATCCTTTTGTAGCTGCCAACACCTCATTAAAGCTGCTCTGACAAATGGTGGATTAATTTTGTCTGCTTTTCTCATACTTTCAATACCAAGCACTTTCCATGGCACCCTCTGCTAACAGCTGTGGGATCAACCCAGAAGGAAATCTTAGCTACAAACAGATCACTAGGTTTCCATGCTAAATCTCTTCCTGGTCAATCCACTTCCACCTCTAGCCAAACTACAATGCTTCCTACAACAGAGACTTGGGGCTGTTTAGTCTGGAGAAGAGAAGACTGAGAGGGATCTGATCAATGTCTGTCAATAGCTGAGGGCTGGGGGTCAGGAGGGAGGGGACAGGCTCTGCTCAGCTGTACCCTGGGATAGGATGAGTGGCAATGGATAGAAATTACAGCACAGGAGGCTCCACCTCAGCATGGGGAGGAACTTCTTCACTGGGAGGGTCCCAGAGCCCCGGAACAGGCTGCCCAGAGAGGTTGTGGAGTCTCCTTCTCTGGAGCCTTTCCAGCCCTGTCTGGATGCATTCCTGTGTGACCTGTGCTGGATTCTCTGCTCCTGCTCTGGCAGGGGGGTTGGACTCGATGATCACTGGAGGTCCCTTCCAACCTCTAGCATTCTGTGATTCTGTGAAGCCCAAGAAAAAGGAATTCCTCTTCCCCCACCACCCCCAACCTTTATTCCACTCTGCTTCCCCACAGGTCACAGAACCCTTTGGCTGGGTTGCCTCTTACCCATCTCACAGTAGGGATCGCCATCCTCTAAGTGGAAGACGTTGTTGCGGATGGGGTTATGGCAGGCCACACACACGAAGCAGGAGACGTGCCAAGTTTGCTTCAAAGCATTTATTACTTCCTGTGTGGATCAGAGAAAGTGTTATGAACACATCAGCCTGAGGTGATGACTGGATTGTGGTGACCCTGCCTCCACGCCTGACGTGCCTCGAGCACACTTTGTTTCCTACTGCTGCTCAGAGAATGGGTGGGGCACATGGATTTCTGCTGCTGTGAACGAGGTGCTTTATTTATAGTACATCTCCTTATCTGTCAAAAGCAGCTTCTCATTTTCAGTGTAGGCTTGGACAGCTTTACAGACTCATTTGTTCACCTCTTCCGTTTTAATTAGGACCTCATCAACACAGGTCCCCTGAAAGAAGGAAAGCAGCATCTCCGACATCTCCTCATGTCTCTGAGTGTCATAGCATCATAGAATTGTCAGGCTTGGAAGGGACCTCAAGGATTAGCCAGTTCCAAGCCCCCTGCCATGGGCAGGGACACCTCACACTGCAGCAGGTTGCCCACAGCCACAGCCAGCCTGGCTGCAAAAACCTCCAGGCATGAGGCTGCCACCACCTCCCTGGGCAGACTGTGCCAGGCTCTCACCACCCTCATGGGGAACAACTTCTTCCGGACATCCAACCTGAATCTACCCACTTCTAGTTTTGCTCCATTCCCCCTAGGCCTATCATTCCCTGACACCCTAAAAGTCCCTCACCAGATTTCTTGGAGCCCCCTTCAGATCCTGGAAGGCCACAAGAAGGTCTCCTCAGAGCCTTCTCTTATCACAGAATCATAGAATGGTCCAGGCCAGAAGGGACCTCCAAAGCTCATCCAGTCCAACCTCCCTGCACTCAGCAGGGACATCCCCAACTAGATCAGGTTGCCCAGGGCCTCATCCAGCCTCACCTTCAATATCTGCAGGGAAGGAGCCCCAACCACCTCTCTGGCCAACCTCTTCCAGTGTTCCACCACCCTCATGGTAAAGATCTTCTTCCTAACATCCAATCTAAATCTGTCCTGCTCTACTTTGAAGCCATTGTCCCTCTTCCTGTCCCTGCAAACATCAGCAGACATCACACAGAAAATTCTGTCTGCTGTATGTTCTTTGGGAGATGTTACAGTGCCAAAAGATGGCACAGCCAGAGCCCTGTGTGACCCTACTTGCACAAGATGCCAGGTACACTGCTGTCTGCAGTGAAGCAGTGGACTTTCAGCTGGCAAGCTCCAATTAGCAGTGTTGGTGCTGAGTAGGTTAATGCCTCTTTCTGTCCACATTACCACTGGGAATATTTCACATCTAGCCAACCAATGGGTTCATCAGTGCTCACTTCAGCCAACCAGAACTTCTTTTTCCCTTTTTTCCCCCCCCTCCCTCCAATGCTGTGAAAAGCTGCCAGTTAAAAGCATTGTGCTCAGGAAAACCAACAGCTACAGAACAGCTTCATGTAAGCAAGAGACGAACGTGGAAGAGCCAAAAACATCCTAGGTGTGATGGGAGCTGCAGAGGTAAGTCACAGTCTGTATGGAAGTATGCAAACTGGGCCAGACAAAAGGGAATTTCCTGACAGAGAACCACTGAATGCTGCAGTGATTCCCACTGAAACCCAGGCCATGTGCTCATCACTTACCCCAAGGATCTTCCTCTGGCACTTTGAGCACTCAGGGGCAAAGAACTTCTCATAGCAGCCCTCACAGTACAGTGCCCCTTTCTCTTCCACAAATCCAATGTAAGCCATGGAGGTTTTGCAATGAGCACAATTAAACTCCTCTGGGTGCCAGGACTTCCCCAAAGCCACCAAGAAGGGTCCTCTGATGAGAAAAAAAGAGATTTTGTCAGTAAATGTCCCTGGATTGGCTCCTGCAAAAGTTGCTAGTGGGCTTAGCACACACAGACTCCCCTGTGCCATTACTCTACTGTTCATGACCATCCACTGCTCACTATCACAGTATCAGAGGATCACTAAGGTTGGAAGAGACCTCGAGGATCATCCAGTCCAACCTGTCACCACAGACCTCATGACTAGACCATGGCACCAAGTGCCACATCCAATCCCCTCTTGAACACCTCCAGGGATGGGGACTCCACCACCTCCATGGGCAGCACATTCCAATGACGAACGACTCTCTTGGTGAAGAACTTTCTCCTCACCTCCATTCTAAACCTCCCCTGGTGCAGCTTGAGACTGTGTCCCCTTGTTCTGGTGCTGGTTGCCTGGGAGAAGAGACCAACCCCTTCCCGGCCACAACCACCCCTCAGGTAGTTGTAGAGAGCAATGAGGTCACCCCTGAGCCTCCTCTTCTCCAGGCTAAACAATCCCAGCTCCCTCAGCCTCTCCTCACAGGGCTGTGCTCAAGGCCTCTCCCCAGCCTTGTTGCCCTTCTCAGGACACCTTCAAGTGTCTCAATGTCCTTCTTAAACTGAGGGGCCCAGAACTGGACACAGGACTCAAGGTGTGGCCTAACCAATGCAGAGTACAGGGGCACAATGACTTCCCTGCTCCTGCTGGCCACACTATTCCTAATGCAGGCCAGGATACCACTGGCCTTCTTGGCCACTTGGGCACACTGCTGGCTCATGTTCAGGTGGCTGTTGATCAGCACACCCAGGTCCCTCTCTGTTTGGGAGCTCTCAGCCACTCTGACCCCAGCCTGTAGCTCTGCATGGGATTGCCGTAGCCAAAGTGCAGCCCCTGGCACTTGGACTTGTTGAATGCCATCCTGTTGGACTCTGCCCATCTGTCCAGTCAGTTGAGGTCCCTCTGCAGAGCCCTTCTGCCCTCTAACTGACTAACATCTGCTCCCAACTTGGTGTCATCTGCAAACTTGCTGATGACTGACTCAATCCCCTCATCCAGATCATCAATGAAGATGTTGAAGAGGACAGGGCCCAGCACTGATCCCTGGGGCACACCACTGGTGACTGGCTGCCAGCTGGATGTGGCACCGTTCAACCATCCTGGTTGTTGGGGAGGTTTGGGTTACTGCTGTTTTTTTGTTGTTGTTTTGGTTGTTTGGGGGTTGTTTTGTTGTTTGTTGGGTGAGGTTTTTTTGGGGGGAGGAAGTCTTCCTGTTCTTATTTTTTCCTTTTCATTCAGAATCCAGTTAAAAGAGGGGCCACCTGCTAATACACAGCCTCCTCTATCAACTGCAAACACCAACCAATTATGCTTTCCATGTAGTTTGCCTGGCTAATGCAACACAGTTAAGAGGCAAGATGAACCTGGCTATTTCTCAGTCAACACAAAAGCCCCCATTTGAGATAGATGCACCTTCTGAGACCACAAACCTATTGAATCTGAAGCAGTTCTTCCTGTTGGTTACTGGGAGGAAAGCAGTGAAGAAGGGCTCCTGGAGTGCAGCTCGTAGCCCTTTAAGGAGGAAGCTGGGATCAAGCTCAGCGCTCCGGCCCTGGCTCCCAGCGGATGCCTGAGCAGTGCAAACACTGACCTAACCCAATACCCTCCTGCTGCTCTACAAGCACCTTTTTACATCAATGCCCTTTCAGTTATGTACTGATCAAACAATACAAGCCCTTATGTACAACAAAGTGCTCTCAGTGCGCCGTGTCAGCACAGGCTAATGTAAGCGATCCATTAACACACAGCTGACACTGAAGAGGCTCTCCTGGCTCCAGGTAGGATTGAGTTTCCAGCACTGCACTGGAATGATAGGCTCAGTTAGCTCTACAGTGGGAAGCAAGCACCCTGCTGAGGGGAGGGGAAAGAACTTTTACAGACTCTGCTGCATGGAGCTCTACAGAGTTTACAGCTCTGCCACACTGAAGATAGCCATTCAGAACAGCTCACAGGCACCTAGAAGGATGGGGAACAGCCTTAGAATCTAGTTTCTTTTCCAGGTATCTGTGGCTGTGCCCTGCACAATGTCTCTGAGGTATTCCATTAGGGGGCTGGCTCCTCCTGCACTTGTGTCCAGAAGAACGCTTTCCAGACCCAATTTTACTTCTAATTGAGCTGTAGTCAAGCTGAAGGTGCAGCTTAATGATCCCAGCAACGACTTAAAAGCTGCCCCAAAGCACACAGGAAGAAGAAGAAAGAAAGAACAAAACAACAACAAAAACCCCACCCCAAGAACAACAACAACAAAACACACACAGTAAAACAAAAACCCACCATAAAATACACTGAAACTTCACTTCAGAACTTGGAGGTGTTCCTAGGTCCAGGCATAGATTTTGCAGTTAAAATGATAGCTTCCAGCAAGGAAAGGTACTCAGCACCATACAAACAGAGAATCACAGAATAGTCAGGGTTGGAAGGGACCTCAAGGATCAGCCAGGTCCAACCCCCCTGCCATGGCCAGGGACACCTCACACTACAGCAGGTTGCTCACAGCCACATCCAGCCTGGCTGCAAAAACCTCCAGGGATGAGGCTGCCACCACCTCCCTGGGCAACCTGTGCCAGGCTCTCACCACCCTCACGGGGAACAACTTAGTATCATAGTGTCATAGTATCAGTCAGGGTTGGAAGGGACCACAAGGATCATCTAGTTCCAACCCCCCTGCCATGGGCAGGGACACCCCACACTAGATCAGCCTGGCCAGAGCCTCATCCAGCCTGGGCTTAAACACCTCCAGGGACAGGGCCTCAACCACCTCCCTGGACAACCCATTCCAGGGCTTCACCACTCTCATGGGGAAGAACTTCCTCCTCACCTCCAGCCTGAATCTCCCCACCTCCAGCTTCATTCCATTCCCCCTAGTCCTATCACTCCCTGAGATCCTGAGCAGTCCCTCCCCAGCCTTCCTGGAGCCCCCTTCAGATACTGGAAGGCCACAATTAGGTCACCTCAGAGCCTTCTCTTCTGCAGACTGAACAGCCCCAACTCCTTCAGTCTGTCCTCACAGCAGAGGTGCTCCAGCCCTCTGATCATCCTCCTGGCCCTTCTCTGGACATCTTCCAGCACCTCCACATCCCTCTTGTAATAGGGGCTCCAGAACTGGAGGCAGTACTCCAGGTGGGGTCTCAGCAGAGCTGAGCAGAGGGGGAGAATCACCTCCCTTGCCCTGCTGGCCACACTTCCCCTGATGCAGCCCAGGATCTGATTGGCTTTGCAGGCTGCAAGTGCTCACTGAGAGCTCCTGTTGAGCTTCTCCTCCCCCAGCACCCCCAAGTCTCTCTCCTCAGGGCTGCTTTCCAGCCAGTCACTGCCCAGCCTGGATTTGTGCCTGGCATTGCCTTGACCCAGCTGCAGGACCCTGCCCTTGGTCTTGTTGAACCTCCTGAGGTTGGCTTGTGCCCACCTCTGCAGCCTGTCCAGGTCCCTCTGGATGGCTTCCCTTCCCTCCAGCATGTCTGCTGCACCACCAACTTCTTCCTAACATCCAATATGAACCTCCCCATTTCTAGTTTTGCTCCATCCCTCCCAGTCCTATCACTCCCTGACACCCTCAAAAGTCCCTCCTCAGCTTTCTTGTAGCCCCCTTCAGATCCTGGAAGGCCACAAGAAGGTCTCCTCAGTGCCTTATGCCCTCCACACTGAACAACCCCAACTCTCTCAATCTGTCTTCATAGGTATTTTATTTGTTGTATTCATCTAACAAGGAGTTTAAAACCCCAACCTGAGTAAGTGGGGCCATAAAACTCACACAACCTGCTAAGCAGTAGCTAGGAAGATGGCTGCAGATGTTCTCATCCAGCCTTCCCCATTTAAAAACAAAACACCAAAAACCCCACAAAAAATAACCAACCAAGACCCACAAACACACACACACACACACAAATCCAAACAAATCCCAAATGAAAATACACAGAAAGATTCCATTCCATATTTTAAGGTGGTGCTCAAAACCCACGTTTCTTTCATCCAAAGAGATGGGATGATCCCAGTGGCAACAGTTGGCTATGAATGCAGAGGGGCTATCATCAGTGGAACAGAGTGAACTTGGAGGCCTGTGGCCAGTGATGGGCCCCAGGGATCAGTACTGGGCCCAGCTCTGTTCAATATCTTTATCAACAACCTGGCTGAGGGCATTGAGAGGACCCTCAGCAAGTTCCTGAGGATACAAAACTGGGGGTGGCTGACACCTGTCAGGCTGTGCTGCCATCCAGTGAGAGCTGCACAGGCTGAGAGCTGGCTGCAGGCAAACCTCAGGAAGGTCAGTCAGGACAAGTGCAGGGTCCTGCACCTGGGGAGGAATAACAGCAGGCACCAGGACAGGTTATGAACTGCCCTGCTGGAAAGCAGCTCCATGGAGAAAGAGCTTGGAGTGCTGGTGGGCAGCAAGTTCTGCATGGGACAGCAATGTGCCCTGGGGGCCAAGAGAGCCAAGGGGATCCTGGGGTGCAGCAAGAGAAGTGTGGCCAGCAGGGCTAGGGAGGTTCTGCTCCCCCTCTGCTCTGCCCTGCTCAGACCACAGCTGCAATCCTGTGTCCAGTTCTGGGCTCCCCAGTTCCAGAGAGACAGAGACCTGCTGGAGAGAGTCCAAGGGAGAGCCAGGAGGATGCTTAGGGGACTTGAACATCTCCCCTGAGAAGAGAGACTGAGAGCCCTGGGGCTGTTTAGTCTGGAGAAGAGAAGGCTGAGAGGGATCTGATCAATGTCTATCAATAGCTGAGGGCTGGAGGTCAAGGGGAGGGGGCCAAGCTCTTTTGGGTGGTGCACCCCAGGAAGCCAAGGAAGAATGGAGATAAACTTGAACAGTGAAGGTTTCAGCTCAGCATGAAGAGACACTTCCTTAGAGTGAGGGTGGCAGAGCCCTGGAGCAGGCTGCCCAGAGAGGTTGTGGAGTCTCCTTCTGTGGAGACTTTCCAACCCCTACTGGATGCATTTCTATGGCCTGTCCTGGGTGATGCTGCTCTGGCAGGGGGCTTGGACTGGATGATCTCTGGAGGTCCCTTCCAGCCTCTAATGTTGTGTGATTCTGTGTGAATGCACCTCTATCCCAGGCCACTCTGGCATCCCCATTTAGACCATGTGAACCAAACTCACAGATGGAAGCAAGCAGCAGCTGTTTGGTTTGCTGTCTGTCTGTTGGGTTTGTTTGTTGGTTTGTTTAAAAGGGACTCTGATGTATACCGAATGGTGTTTGTAGAAACCTTTGTCCCAGAGGAACACCAAGTTTGGTAGCCACATGAAACATCTGGGCTCTGCCTGTAGCAATATAGAGGAGCAGCCTGCAAGAAGTAAAGCCCAGGGAACATAATCACAATGACACTATTGATACTCTTGTAACTGAATATGACTTCATCAGCATGGTTATGCTGTATTGATATTGTGGCTTTTCTTATGACAGCAAGCTAGAGCTGAGAGTTGGGGCTAGAGAGATCAAAAGGATTTTCACATGTGCTAAGTAGGCCAATGACTCCACACTTAACTATACCACAGTCTGCATTCTGGGAATAGAACATAGAATAAACCAGGTTGGAAGAGACCTTCAAGATCATCGTGTCCAACCCATCAACCAATTCAACCCACCTAAACAACTAACCCATGGCACCAAGCACCCCATCAAGTCTCCTCCTGAACACCTCCAATGATGGTGACTCCACCACCTCCCTGGGAAGCACATTCCAATGGGCAATCACTCTCTCTGTATAGAACTTCTTCCTCACCTCCAGCCTAAACCTCCCCTGGCACAGCTTGAGACTGTGTCCTCTTGTTCTGGTGCTGGTTGCCTGGGAGAAGAGACCAACCCCCTCCTGGCTACAACCTCCCTTCAGGCAGTTGTAGAGAGCAATGAGGTCACCCCTGAGTCTCCTCCAGGCTAAGCAACCCCAGCTCCCTCAGCCTCTCCTCACAGGGCTGTGCTCCAGACCCCTCCCCAGCTTTGTTGCCTTTCTCTGGACACCTTCCAGCACCTCAACATCTTTCCTAAACTGAGGAGCCCAGAACTGGACACAGGACTCAAGGTGTGGCCTAACCAGTGCAGTGTACAGGGGCAGAATGACCTCCCTGCTCCTGCTGGCCACACTGTTCCTGATGCAGGCCAGGATGCCCTTGGCCCTCTTGGCTGCCTGGACACACTGCAGGCTCATGTTCATCCTACCATCGATCAGCACCCCCAGGTCCCTCTCTGTTTGGCAGCTCTCAGCCACTCTGACCCCAGCCTGTAGCTCTGCATGGGGTTGAATTTCCCTTTCTTTTCTTTTCTCCTCACTTAAAAAATGCCACAGTGTGTAATTTCTGTGTAGGAGATGGTGAGGGGAAGCACCACTCATACCTGTTCCTATTAAAGGAAAGGTGAAAAGGTGATAAAGCCAAATCACAATTCACAAGCAGCCACACCAAAGAGTACATTCTTAATGGGGAGGATCACAGATCACAGGCTCACAGGATGTCAGGGGTTGGAAGGGACCTCCAGAGACCATCCAGTCCAACCCCCCTGCCAGAGCAGGACCAGAGAATCCAGCACAGGTCATACAGGAACACATCCAGAAGGGTCTGGAAAGGCTCCAGAGAAGGAGACTCCACAACCTCTCTGGGCAGCCTGCTCCAGGGCTCTGGGACCCTCACAGTGAAGAAGTTCCTCCTCATGTTGAGGTGGAACCTCCTGTGCTGGAGTTTCCATCCACTGCCCCTTGTCCTGTTCCAGGGCACAAATGAGCAGAGGCTGTCTCTGTCCCTTCCTTCCTGACCCCCAGCCCTCAGCTATTGATAGACATTGATCAGATCCCCTCTCAGTCTTCTCCTCTCCAGAGTAAACAGCCCCAGCGCTCCCAGCCTCTCCTCACAGGGCAGTGTTCCAGTCCCATCACCATCCTTGTAGCCCTCTGTAGGACTCTCAAGTAGATCCCTGGGAGATCCTGGAAAACACCTTTGAACTTCAAAGGAATTATGACTGCCTGGGAACCAGAAGTCTTCATGAGGAACAGCAGAAATTTGCCAGGATGTCACAGCAAGCAGATCCTGGGGAGTTTAGTTTGCCTCCAGCTTTGATTCTTTTCGACAAGGAAAGAAAAGCTTACTTAATGAAGCCTTGTAAAAAAACACCCTGGAATCTTCAGACAATCACTGAATGAATCATTAAAGAGATATTAAAAACTTATAAGATGTCTCTAAGAAATGCCTTTAGCTCTCCCAGCCACGGTCATTCTATGCCTAAGTGTAAAGTAACCAGCTCCACAATGCATTTTGGCTTCAAAACAGATGTACAATGCAATGCCACTTGATCCCCCTCCTCCCTTTTCATAGGTAAGGCTATCCACTAAGGGCATGAACTGTAATTATGCTGAAACTTCGATTCAGAGTGCCACTGCAATCTTTCAGCCCCACTGCACGCTGCAAACATGAGGCACGGTCGGCATAATGCACCCCAAGTCGTCCTCAAGTGACACAATGCCTGCTTTGAATAATTGAGGTGGCATGTAACATATGAAGAGAAGTAAGGATTGAAATGCCAGCAGCAAATTACAAAGAAGTTAAACATGGGGATCAGTTACTATTCAGGAAGAGGTGTCACTTACAATAGGTGGCAATAGCTTAAGCACTGTCAAGTAGGGCTGGCTCCACAGTTTCTCCTCATGTGTGCACTAAGGAGCAAAGGTTCCTCCACAGACCTGACTCATCTCCTGTTTAATGGTGGGGAAGCAGGGAGTAGCAGCAAGTGATTTAAGGGCTGACATGAGGGGTTGGCTCCTTAGGAATGATCTGTGGACAGTGGTTTGATTAGGCTGTCCAGGGCCTTGTCAAGCCTCACCTTGAATATCTCAAGGGCAGGAGCCTCAACCATCTCCCTGGACAACCTGCTCCAGTGTTGCACCACCCTCATGGTAAAGAACTTCTTCCTGATATCCAGTCTAAATCTGCTCTGCTCTAGTTTGAAGCCAACTAAGTAAGGACAGTTCCCTGGATAAGACAATCATGTCAGAAACCACTGGCTGAGCAATATAACCCAGACTGAATTCATCCTGCATATGAAATTCTGGCTAATGATTAGAATAGAATAGAATAGAATAGAATAGAATAGAATAGAATAGAATAGAATAGAATAGAATAGAATAGAATAGAATAGAATAGAATTAACCAGGTTGGAATAGACCTTTGAGATCATCGAGTCCAACCTATCACCCCAAACCATCTAATCAACTAAATCATGGCACCAAGTGCCTCATCCAGGCACTTCCTAAACACCTCCAGGGATGGTGACTCCACCACCTCCCTGGGCAGCACATTCCAATGGGCAATCACTCTCTCTGTGTAGAATTTCTTCCTAAGCTCCATCCTAAACCTCCCCTGGCACAGCTTGAGACTGTGTCCTCTTGTTCTGCTGCTGCTTGCCTGCCTGGGAGAAGAGACCAACCCCCACCTGGCTACAACCTCCCTTTAGGGAGTTGGAGACAGCAAGAAGGTCTCCCCTGAGCCTCCTCTTCTCCAGGCTAAGCAACCCCAGCTCCCTCAGCCTCTCCTCACAGGGCTGTGCTCCAGACTCCTCCCCAGCTTTGTTGCCCTTCTCTGGACACCTTCCAGCAACTCAACATTTTTCCTAAACTGAGGGGCCCAGAACTGGACACAGGACTCAAGGTGTGGCCTAACCAGTGCTGAGCACAGGGCACAATGACCTCCCTGCTCCTGCTGGCCACACTGTTCCTGATGCAGGCCAGGATGCCATTGGCCTTCTTGGCCACCTGGGCACACTGTTGGCTAATGTTCAGCCTACTACCAACCAGCACCCCCAGGTACCTCTCTGCCTGGCTGCTCTCAGCCACTCTGCCCCCAGCCTGTAGCACTGCATGGGGTTGCTGTGGCCAGTGTGCAGAACCTGGCACTTAGATGCTGCAGCATCTTAGGGGCTCAGCAGAACTTATTTAACTTCACCTCATTTGGCAAACTCAATGTTTGTGCTGTCCCTCAATCACAAAACAAGTCAAGGACACCAGCTACCATATTGCCTAAACACCAAGCCCCCTCAGAGGGCTTGAAAACTAACATTGCAGGAAATTAGTGTTCTTCATCCACTCCTAGCAATTGTTAAACCTGTGTTCCTTGCTTTTTCTTGTATGGGTGAAGCCTACTATATTTCTTCTTTCCAGCTAGAAGTTCTGTTTTATAAATGAACACTCATGACAAGTTAGTCTAAGGCTGTAGTCTCTGACTGGTTTCCAACCAGCTTTATGGCATGGGTGTGTAAGTGAAAGCTAACTTGTTTAGTTTCCTTTAGTTTTACTTTCACTCTGATTCCACACCCAGCTTTCTGGCTCTTTGTACAACAGGTTGTAAGGCTGGGACTGTTTGCAGTTCACAGTGTTTTGCCTCCACCAGTACTCTCATTCATTGCATGAAAACACTGTTCTGCATTACTGCAACAAAGCTTTAAGAGATTTGTGACTAAGGAATCAAAACACATGAAAGCAAAGCAAAGCCCTAGGGCCAGAGAACCTGCAGGGTGAATAACTGTAAAATCTTTTAGGTGAGAAAACATCTTTAGTCTCAGGTCCAACCATTAACCCAGCACTGCCAAATCCACCACTAAGCCATCAGCACCACATCTCCACATCTTCTAAATACCTCCAGGGAGAAGGATTCAAACTCAAACGTTTGGGAAACCTTTCAGTGAGGAAATTTTTCTTAATATCCAACTGGAACCTTCCCTGGCACAACTTGAGGCCATTTCCTCTCATCCTATCACTTGTTATCAGGGAGAAGAGACCAACACCCAACTCACTACAACCTCCTCTCAGGTAGTTACAGGGAGCACTAAGGCCTCCTCTCAGCCTCCTTTCCTCCAGGCTAAACAGCCCCAGTTCCCTCAGGTGCTCCTCATAAGACTTCTTCTCCAGGCCCTTCACCAGCCTGGCTGTCCTTCTCTGGACCAGCTTCAGCACCTCAATGTCTTTCTTGCAGTGAAGGGCCCAAACTTGAACACAACATTCAAGGCATGGCCTCATCAGCACTGAGTATATGAGGCCAATCACTTCACTAGTCCACCTGGCCACCCTCTTTCTACTCTCAGCCAGGATGCTGTTGGCTTTCTTGGCCACCTGGGCACACTGCTGGCCAACACCCACAGGTGTTGCCAGCTGCCAGGCAGCTTTCCAGCCACTCTGTCCCACGCCTACAGGTAGGGGCAGTTGAGACCTGGCACTTGGCCTTGTTGAACTTCGTACAATCGGCCTTAAGCCACTGATCCAGCCTGTCAGGGTCCCTCAGTAGAGCACCTCTAACCCTCCAGCAACCCAACTTTGTGTACTCTGCCGACTTACTGCATGTGCCCTTGCCTCCCTCATCCAGATTACTACTGCAGGTATTAAAGAGAACTGGCCCCAGTACTGAGCTGCCAACAGGATGTAACTCCATTCGCCACCACTCTCGGGGCTCAGACACCCACCCTGTCTTTAACCCAGCGAAGAGATACAAACCTGATGACTTGATTGCAGTGTGCACACATGGGAGTGCGTTTTCCTGCTGGAATATGCTCTGCCCTCTGAACCAGAGTGTCCTGCTCATTTAGCTGGGGTGCTGCTGCAAATTGGTCGCTCGGGGCAGTTGTTCCAAGAGGTTTAGTACTGTTCGATGTCAACCCGCTGGCAGGAGCTGGGGAAAGAAACATCAAAAGCATCTTTCAGTACCAAGCAAATTCTCTTGACATATAAGCAACCAGCAATATTTGCCTAAAATCTTACAGTCTCACAGTATCACTAAGGTTGGAAGAGACCTCGAAGATCATCAAGTCCAACCTGTCACCACAGACCTCATGACTAGACCATGGCACCAAGTGCCACATCCAATCCCCTCTTGAACACCTCCAGGGATGGTGACTCCACCACCTCCCTGGGCAGCACATTCCAATGGCCAACAACTCTCTCAGTGAAGAACTTTCTCCTCACCTTGAACCTAAACTTCCCCTGGCACAGCTTGAGACTGTGTCCTCTTGTTCTGGTGCTGGCTGCCTGGGAGAAGAGACCAACCCCCACCTGGATACAACCACCTTTCAGGTAGTTGTAGAGAGCAATGAGGTCTCCCCTGAGCCTCCTCTTCTCCAGGCTAAACAACCCCAGCTTCCTCAGCCTCTCCTCACAGGGCTGTGCTCAAGGCCTCTCCCCAGCCTTGTTGCCCTTCTCTGGACATCTTCAAGTGTCTCAATGTCCTTCCTAAACTGAGGAGCCCAGAACTGGACACAGGACTCAAGGTGTGGCCTAACCAGTGCAGAGTACAGGGGCACAATGACTTCCCTGCTCCTGCTGGCCACTTCCCTGCTCCATCCTGGCCATTCCTGATGCAGACCACGATGCCATTGGCCTTCTTGACCACCTGGGCACACTGCTGGCTCATGTTTAGGCAGCTGTCAATCAGCAAAATCAGTTAGGCAAAAGAATATACAACCTGTGGAGGCATTCTTTTGCTCCAGATGCAAAAGCTGAGAATATGGGTGTATGAGCAGAGAAATACCTACCCAAAACATTTTACATTGGTCATTCATCATTGCTAACAAATTACACAGGAGCACTTATTCAACACAACCTGTACAGGAACTTGAGACACAGTAGTGTATAAGGAAAGCATACCTCTAGATAAAAAAGGAAAGCCTGTTCCTAAATGAACTGTAAATATTAATCTAGATCACTATAGGGAAGTCATTCTGCCCTGTCCTCAGCACTGGTTAGGACACATCATGAGTCCTGTGTCCAGTTCTGCGCTCCTCAATTCATGAAAGATGTTGAGATGCTGGAAGGTGTCCAGAGAAGGGCAACAAGGCTGGGGAGGGGTCTGGAGCACAGCCCTGTGAGGAGAGGCTGAGGGAGCTGGGGTTGCTTAGCCTGGAGAAGAGGAGGCTCAGGGGAGACCTTCTTGCTCTCTCCAACTCCCTGAAGGGAGGTTGTAGCCAGGTGGGGGCTGGTCTCTTCTCCCAGGCAACCAGCACCAGAACAAGAGGACACAGCCTCAAGCTGTGCCAGGGGAAGTTTAGGCTGAAGGTGAGGAGAAAGTTGTTCCCAGCAAGAGAGATTGGCCATTGGAATGTGCTGCCCAGGGAGGTGGTAGAGTCACCATCACTGGAGGTGTTCAAAAAAGACTTGGATGTGGCAGGGAGTGATAGGACTGGGGGGGATGGAGCAAAACTAGAAATGGGTAGATTGAGATTGGATGTCAGGAAGAAGTTGTTCCCCATGTGGGTGGTGAGAGACTGGCACAGGTTGCCCAGGGAGGTGGTGGCAGCCTCATCCCTGAAGGTTTTTTCAGCCAGGCTGGATGTGGCTGTGAGCAACCTGCTGTAGTGTGAGGTGTCCCTGCCCATGGCAGGGGGTTTGGAACTGGATGATCCTTGAGCTCCCTTCCAACCCTGACAATTATATGATTCTAACAGACTTTTGAGGAGTACATAAAATACACTTACAAAAATGAATACTGTTGCTAAGGGTAATGAGGAAACAAAGCAGCTCTTTACTTTGCTATTGAGATAGGTATCTTGGTAACCTACAAGCTACAGCAACATGAGTTTATGGGAGCAGTTATTCCCATCAAATGGAGAGTGCTTTTTCAAGTGCACTTAGAAAGAAAACACATTTCCATAACCAGAAGCGACCTCCAAAGCTCATCCAGTCTAACCCCCCTTGAAATCAGCAGGGACATCCCCAACTAGATCAGGTTGCCCAGGGCCTCATCCAGCCTCACCTTCAATACCTGCAGGGAAGGAGCCCCAGCCACCTCTCTCGGCAACTTCTTGAGTGCTCCACCACTCTCATAGTGAAGAACTTGTTCCTAACATCCAATCTCAATCTGCTCTGCTCTAGTTTGAAGCCATTGTCCCTCATCCTGTCCCTGCAGGCCTTTGCAAACAGTTTCTCTGCATCCTTCCTGTAACCCCCTTCAGGTACTGGCAGGCTGCTATTAGGTCTCCCTGAAGCCTTCCCTTCTCCAGGCTGAACACCCCCAGCTCCCTCAGCCTGGCCTCATGGCAGAGCTGCTCCAACCCCCTGATGATTTTCATGATCCTCCTCTGGACCCTCTCCATCAGGTCCATGTCCTTCCTGTATTAAGGGCTGAAGAGCTGTGCACAGCACTCTAGATGAAGTCTCACCAGAGCAAAGTGGCAGGAAGAGCAGAACAAAGTGGTATTTGTAGGCAAATGCAACACAGCTGCAATGAAGAATCCTGTTTAAACACTGCTACTGTTGTACTGTAATTATGCTTGGTATTCATCCACCCATATGGGCTTGATACCTACCTGTGGTTATTCTTCCCCTTCATGGAGAAACAATACTGTCATCTACCTTTTTGTGGAGGGGAAGCTGCAGAACTCTCCTGTTACTAAAGCAGCAGCATTCCTTCCAGGTTTGTAATAATTATCACACAGAAAACCTACTGCTCCTCTAAGGAGATGATTAAAGGTACAGGTACAATACACAGAAAACTCTTCACCAAATCACAGAACTATAGACCTCTGAGATCGTTAAGGCCAGCCTGACCTAACACCACCACACTGAGTGCCACATCCAATCTTGCCTTAAACACCTCCAGGGATGGTGACTCCACCACCTCCCTGGGCAGTCCATCCCAGTCTCCAATTCTCATTTCCATCAGGAAGTGCTTCCTAACATCCAACCTAAGCCTCCCGAGGCACAGCTTCAGGCCATGCCCTCTTGTCCTGGCACAAGCTGCCTGGGAGCAGAGCCTGACCCCCACTGACTACAACTTCCCTTCAGGTAGTTGTAGAGTGATAAGGTCCCCCCTGAGTCTCCTCTCCTCCAGGCTGAACACCCCCAGCTCCCTCAGCCTCTCCTCATCAGCCTTTCCCTCCAGTCCCTTCCCCAGGCTGGTTGCTCTCCTCTGGACCTGCTCCACCACCTCAAGCTCTCTCTTGCAGTGAGGGCCCAGAGCTGCACACAGTGCTGGAGGTGAGGCCTCACCAGTGCTGAGCATGGGCAGAATTCCATCCCTACTCCTGCTGGCCACACCACTCCTGATCCAGGTCAAGATGCCCTTGGCCTTCCATGCCCCATGGGCACACTGCTGGCTCATGTTCAGCTGCTGTCACCCAGCACTGCCAGGTCCCTCTGCCAGGTTGCTCTCCAGTCACTCACCCCCAGTCTGTGCTCTGCATGAGGTTATTGTGGCCAAAGTGCAGGACTCTGCCCTTGGCCTTGTTAAACCTCATCCTACTGGCCTCATCCCATGGGTCCAGCCTGGCCAGGTCTCTCTGAAGTGTCTTCCTGTCTTCCAGCAGATCCACACTACCCCCCAGCTTGGTGTCAACTGTGAATTTACTAACAGTAGAATCAATGTCCTCATCCAAGTCATAGAATCATTGACTCAATAAAGTTGGAAAAGAACTCAGAGATCATCAAGCCCAACCTGTCACCCAACGCCTCATGACTACTAAACCATGGCACTAAGTGTCACATCCAATCCCCTCTTGAACACCTCCAGGGATGGGGACTCCACCACCTCCCTGGGCAGCACATTCCAATGGCCAACAACTCACTCAGTGAAACTTTCTCCTCACCTCCAGCCTGAACCTCCCCTGGCACAGTTTGAGACTGTGTCCTCTTGTTCTGGTGCTGCTTGCCTAGGAGAAGAGACCAACCCCCACCTGGCTACAACCTCCCTTCAGGGAGTTGTAGGCAGCAATAAGGTCTCCCCTGAGCCTCTTCTTCTCCAGGTTAAGCAACCCCAGCTCCCTCAGCCTCTCCTCACAGGGCTGTACTCCAGACCCCTCCCCAGCTTTGTTGCCCTTCTCTGGACACCTTCAAGTGTCTCAATGTCCTTCTTAAACTGAGGAGCCCAGAACTGGACACAGGACTCCAGGTGTGGCCTAACCAGTGCTGAGTTCAGGGCACAATGACTTCCCTGCTCCTGCTGGCCACACCATTCCTGATCAATGTCTATCAATGTCTGAGGGCTGGGGGGCAAGTGGAGGGGGCCAAGCTCTTTTGGGTGGTGCACAGCAATAAGCCAAGGAACAATGGAGACAAACTTGAACAGAGAAGGTTTCAGCTCAACATGAGGAGAAACTTCTTTGCAGTGAGGGTGGCAGAGCCCTGGAGCAGGCTGCCCAGAGAGGTTGTGGAGTCTCCTTCTCTGGAGCCTTTCCAACCCCACCTGGATGCATTCCTGTGCAGACTGCCCTGGGTGATGCTGCTCTGGCAGGGGGGTTGGACCCAATGATCTCTGGAGGTCCCTTCCAAGCTCTATAATTCTATGATTCTCTGGTCTGTTCTACCCTGAGCACCAGAGAGGCCTGAGTTGTCTGCAAGTCATGAAAAGATCCCTGTGGTGAAATGCTGGGAGTTTTGGAGACTTCATCTTCACTCTCCTTAATTCAGCCATCTAAAGCAGTGCTGATTTGCATTTGTGTATTGTCATAGCTGCCTTCTCTAAATCAGAAAACACTCTGTGCCTGTTAACTTTCCACTTTATTAGGTTTAAGTTTAGCAAACCTCCAGTGTTTACTCTCACTGAACTCCTTGGTATGGTTAGCTTAATATTTAACAAAGTTTTAGGCAAGGTAAAGAAGTGGGGTTGGGGTGGGTTTTTTTTCCACTTCTTCAACAATCCCAGTGTGACTTTGCCCTCGTTAGACTAACAATAGGCTGTTCCATTGCTGAGCACATGGCTAACTGCAAACACTGGCCAAAGGTTGGGAAGACAAAGGGAGAGAGGCGGATATGCCTTTGGTGGTGCCAAAGTCACTCTGACAGAGGTTCTCTGGTGCGTAGCAACTATACAACAGCCTGCACTGTTTAACACTCACTTAAACATAACATCAGGCTTCATGTAAGACCTATAAATAACAATGCTACTTGGAGCAGTGGGAGTGCCAGAACTTTGTTTTAAGCTGTTCTAAGTCAGTGATTTACACGCTGCTATCGAACTACCGTATCCTAAATGGAAAAGAGAAAGCTTCAGGCAGGCAAAGTTTTCTGACTTTCCTTAATATGTCTGTACAGTAAGAAATCTTCCTGTTGCCTCCCCTCCACAGCAAACACATGGCTGGATGTGAGGTGTCCCTGCACACGGCAGGGGGGTGGGAACTGGATGTTGACTTGCTGGAAGGTGTCCAGAGAAGGGCAACAAAGCTGGTGAGGGGTCTGGAGCACAGCCCTGTGAGGAGAGGCTGAGGGAGCTGGGGTTGCTTAGCCTGGAGAAGAGGAGGCTCAGGGGAGACCTTATTGCTGCCTACAACTCCCTGAAGGGAGGTTGTAGCCAGGTGGGGGTTGGTCTCTTCTCCTAGGCAAGCAGCACCAGAACAAGAGGACACAGTCTCAAGCTGTGCCAGGAGAGGTTTAAGCTGGATATTAATAAGTTGTTCCTCATAGAAAGAGAGATTGGCCATTGGGATGTGCTGCCCAGGGAGGTGGTGGAGTCACCATCACTGGAGGTGTTTAGGAAGAGCCTGGATGAGGCACTTGGTGCCATGGTTTAGTTGGTTAGATGATGTTGGGCAATAGGTTGGACTCGATGGCCTTGAAGGTCTGGTCTAGTCTATTCTATTCTATTCTATTCTATTCTATTCTATTCCATTCCATTCCATTCCATTCCATTCCATTCCATTCCATTCTTCTATCCTATCCTATCCTATCCTAACCTATCCTATCCTATCCTATGCTATCCTATCCTATTCTATGCCATCATCATGTCTTTAAATGTTGCCAAGGGCTGTTATTCACCCCCTGTGGAAAATCCCAGCAGGTGCCACCCCAGGGCAGTTTCCTGCAACTGGAGGATCTAGTTCCTGAGGTAGAAACCAGACTTTCAACTAGAAAGGCTCTGGCTAAATTAGCTGGAAAGCATCTTAACTGAAATGTCTCTGGTGGTTTTGGCTGGCTCAGCCTGTCTCCTCTTGATTTATTACATCGCCCTACCGGCACAGATTTGGCACAACTGGCATGGCTTTAGCCAAAAACATGCTCTGGGGGAGAAAGGGAAAGTGAAGACCTCCTGCACAATGGTGTTTTCATTTCCCTGGAGTGACAGCTTACAAACCTGCTTGGGAGAATTCTGCAGAAAACATTTTGCCTTCCTCTTTTTTAGCTTCTCCTCTGACCTTGATAGCCTGACGAGGTCTGTGGGGAGAGCAGCTGTCTGGTCTCACTCACACCAGTTCCATGGAGCTGAAGTTTAACACCAAATAATGATACAAGCTCATTTCATAGATTCATAGATCTGTTTAGGTTGGAAAGGACCTTGAAGATCATTCAGTTCCAATGCTGCTGCCATGGGCAGAGACACCTTCCACTAGACCAGCTTGCTCCAAGTCCCATCCAACACAGCCTTGAACACCTCCAGGGAGGGGGCATGCATGACTTCCCTGGGCAACCCATTCCAGTGTCCCACCACACCCAATGCAAAGAACCTACTCCTAATATCCAGTCAAAACCTCCCCTCCTCAAGGCATTCTCCCTCACTCCACCAATACAAGCCTTTGGAAAAAGTCCCTTCCCAGCGTTCCTGTAGGCCCCTTCAGAGCCTACAGGAATATATTCCCAGAGGAATATTGTCTCTTCAGCAGGTGAACAAATATTAGGCACAACCCTGGGGTGTCCTGCACCTGTACATCTGAACAGGACACATCACTGGTCTGAGCTGGTGCTAGAGAATGAAGGGGAACTGATCCAGGAGAACTATGGAATCACAGAATTGTCAGGGTTGGAAGGGACCTCAAGGATCAGCCAGTTCCAACCCCCCTGCCATGGCCAGGGACACCTCACACTACAGCAGGTTGCTCACAGCCACATCCAGCCTGGCTGCAAACACCTCCAGGCATGAGGCTGCCACCACCTCCCTGGGCAACCTGTGCCAGGCTCTCACCACCCTCATGGGGAACAACTTCTTCCTCACATCCAATCTCAATCTCCCCACTTCTAGTTTTGCTCCATTCCCCCCAGTCCTATCACTCCCTGACATCCTCAAAAGACGCTCCCCAGCTTTCTTGTAGCCCTCTTCAGATCCTGGAAGGCCACAAGAAGGTCTCCTCAGAGCCTTCTCTTCTCCAGACTGCACAGCCCCAACTCTCTCAGTCAGTCTCCATAGCAGAGCAGCTCCAGCCCTCTGCTCATCTTCGTGGCCCTTCTCTGGACACCTTCCAGCACCTCCAGGGGCTCCAGAACTGGACACAGAGCTCCAGGTGGGGGCCTCAGCAGTACACCAAACAGGGATAAAGAGCCAGTTACTTCTCAGGAAATGAAAGATGATGATTGTCTAATTTTTGAAGTTGGTGGATGTTCCCACTCAGTATGTGTGAAACAGCCACAGAGACAAAGAACCTCGTCATTTTTCTTTAAAGGACTAGTAAAAAGTACATACACCTCTCTGATTTGTATATGCAATTACTTTGAAGTGCACAGCTTGGTGCAACAGCACAATAATTTAGCAACATCAAATCACAGCAAAATTGACCAAGGTCACAAATGTCTTCCTTGTAAGAGAAAGTTGATTTTCTATTCAGCAGATCCTGTGGTGAGGTACACCAGGCCATTCATGGCCCTACCTGGAGCACTGTGTCCAGTTCTGGAGCCTCTAGTACAAGAAAGACCTGGGGGTGCTGGAAGGTGTCCAGAGAAGGGCCACGAGGATGAGCAGAGGGCTGGAGCTGCTCTGCTGTGAGGACAGACTGAGAGAGTTGGGGCTGTTCAGTCTGGAGAGGAGAAGGCTCTGAGGAGACCTAATTGTGGCCTTCCAGGATCTGAAGACGGCTACAAGAAAGCTGGGGAGGGACTTTTGAGGGTGTCAGGGAGTGATAGGACTGGGGGGAAACTAGAAATGGGTAGATTCAGATTGGATGTTAGGAAGAAGTTCTTTCCCATGAGGGTGGTGAGAGCCTGGCACAGGTTGCCCAGGGAGGTGGTGGCAGCCTCATCCCTGGAGGTGTTTGCAGCCAGGCTGGATGTGGCTGTGAGCAACCTGCTGTAGTGTGAGGTGTCCCTGCCCATGGCAGGGGGCTTGGAACTGGCTGAGCCTTGAGGTCCCTTCTAGCCCTAACAATTCTATGGTTCTGCATCCAACAAGTAGGCACCACATTCCTGCATCATTACAGTGATCTGCACCTTCTGAAACACAAACATTCCAGTTTTGGTAACAGATTTGTTTTTTTTTTCCATCCTGTCTGCAGGATTTATAATTTCATATTACCATCAAATTAAGGCTGACATTTATAAATGACTCTGCTTTCACAATGGGGTTTGCTTGGCTAAGTGACTTCACATCACTTAAGTTGTAAGAACAAAATACCTGTGGTTTGCTGTCACCTGATGATGTGATCATTTAGATTAGAGGAAAAATTAATAGCAGTTTATACACCAGGATCAGGAAGCTCTTGTATTTTGACCTGTCAGTCATACTACTTTTAATGGATGAGGCTTTCTGCTCTTATGAATGGTGGCTGCAAGATGAAGAAGCAATCTTTAATAACCTTTTTCGGTGAAAAGGACTGGAACTGTTTATGTTTTGGGATTGCCTCTAGCAGAGACCTTACAACATTAAAGGATTAAAGCATTTAAAACACATCCAGAGAAGGGCCATGAGGATGAGCAGAGGGCTGGAGCTGCTCTGCTATGAGGACAGACTGAGAGAGTTGGGGCTGTTCAGTCTGGAGAGGAGAAGGCTCTGAGGAGACCTAATTGTGGCCTTCCAGGATCTGAAGGGGACTACAAGAAAGCTGGGGAGCGTCTTTTGAGGATGTCAGGGAGTGATAGGGCTGGGGGGAATGGAACAAAACTAGAAATGGGTAGATTGAGATTGGATGTGAGGAAGAAGTTCTTCCCTGTGAGGGTGGTGAGAGACTAGCACAGGTTGCCCAGGGAGGTGGTGGCAGCCTTCCAGGATCTGAAGGGTGCTACAAGAAAGCAGGGGAGGCAGTGATAGGTCCCTTCCAACCCTAACAATTCTGTGATTCCATGATTTGCCCTAACAACTTGTAGTATGACCTCAGTTTCTTCCCTGAGTTCATAGCATGGTCCTCAATGAACACACAGATCCTTGAACCTCTGTAATAATTAATCCTGCCTTCAGTTTCCCCTACTACAAAGGAAACATGTTGGAGTTGGCCCTAGAAGGAGCTTTATGAACAAGGTGATGCTGAGACAACAGTTCATTTGGCTTTTCCATGCAGAAATATTACTAAAGCAAATGGACATCAACTTAACCTAGCCTGGGAGTGTGGCCTGTAAGATTAACAGGGCTGAGACAGAGGCTATGATAATTACAAATGAAACACATTGACAAAAAAAGTGACTAGAAGAGAAAGTTTCCATCCTTTCATGAACCTTGAAGGAGGCCTTAACTTAGCCAGTAAGCCCTGTGAGGAGAGGCTGAGGGAGCTGGGGTTGCTTAGCCTGGAGAAGAGGAGGCTCAGGGAGACCTTCTTGCTGTCTACAACTCCCTGAAGGGAGTTTGTAGCCAGGTGGATGTTGGTCTCTTCTCCCAGGCAACCAGCACCAGAACAAGAGGACACAGTCTCAAGCTGCACCAGGGGAGGTTTAGGCTGGATGTTAGGAAGAAATTCTTCCCAGCAAGAGTGATTGTCCATTGTAACATGCTGCCCAGGGAGGTGGTGGAGTCCCTGTATATGGAGGTGTTTCAAAAACAACTGGATGTGGCACTTGGAGCCATGGTTTAGTTGTCAGGAGGTGTTGGATGAGAGGTTGGACTGGATGATCTCTGAGGTCTTTTCCAACCTTATTGATTTTGTGATTCTAAGTGTAGCCTGTAAGCTTAACAGAGCTGAGATGGAGGCTATGGTAATTACAAACGAAACACATGAATAAAAAGGTGACTAGAACAGAAGTGCCACAGTTCCATCCCTTCATGAACTTTGAGCAAGGCCTTACTGGCAGGAAAAGCCTTTTGCAACAGCACAGCAAGTCTTTGGTGCTTCCCTCCCTCTCCCCAGAGTCACACAGTTTGACCTTATGGGTAAACTCCTCAGTCTGATACCATCTGCATTTGTACCCTGTTTTCCTCAGCAAACCTCAGCAGAGTAAGGCACAAAAAAAACACAAAGACCCAAATAGTCAGCAGATGCAGGACAGGATGTCAGGTAACACCTAGGAGCAGGCTTGTATTTTACCCTGCCTTTAAAGTTCCAACATTATCAAGGGAAGAGGAAATAGAAGTGAAAAAAAGAAGAGGGGAAAAAAAATAAAGGCCCAAGACAGCACACTAAGAATAACTCCAGAGATGGTAACTGGAAGTCTACAAAACACATGAAAACAACTGCAAGGGAAGAGCAGAATTTCTCAGACAAAGTTGCCTGGGGAGCAATTATCCCATGCTTACAGTCAGCTTCTGAGTGCGTTCCCTCTGCCGGAGGGAGCATGTGCATAACACATGTGCTGGCTCAGGATTAGGCAACTGATAGTTGTGGGTACTGCAGGACGTGCTGACATTGCCAAGCAGCTCTGCTGGAAGGGGATTATATATCCCAGTGGTATCAGGCTGAGAAAGACCCTGGGAGTAAGGCAACTGGCACGCACACGTAACCGGTCACTGCAAACTGCAAGCTCGGGATGCTTCTATCGCAGACCCTCCCCAGCCCATCCTCATACCCAGCTGACAAGGCAGGGAGAATGAAAGTTATTGATGGCAATGAAGCCCTCCCAAGCAGCAAACCAGCTTTTCTGGCCAACAGCTGTACCAGCTCACCATGGGACCCTCACAAGCCTGCTGGACCCCTGCGAGTGAGGAAGGATGCTGCCTGACCAGCTCCTGCATAAGAAGCCAGGGCAGGGTACTGGAAGCACCGTGCCTTGCACCAGGCCTTTCTGGTCCTCACTGCACCAGCAGCTCTACCTCCTCTTTCCCAACATCTTGAAATGCTTCTCTTGAAGGGCATTTGATGTGAGAAACAATGTCAGATGTCCAGACGGCTTCTGACCACTGCAGATCCTGCTGCAATTTCTGTGAGAACAGTTCACCTCCTGGCCAAGCCCCAGGTTCTGTATCTGCACTTACTGACTCATTATACTCTCTTAAATTGTTTCAGCAGTTTCAATTTTCCATGGTTCCATTCAGCTCCTTTCAAGATGCCTGGGGGTATTACAGTGTGCTGATAACCAGCTGTTCGATTTCACCCACGAAGCGACTGCTTGGCGGTGGCAAATTAAAGTCACTCCTGTGCATGCATCATGTGGTTGCAAATGGACCAGGGCTGGGAAATCACAGAATTGTCAGGCTTGGAAGGGACCTCAAGGACCATCTAGTTCCAAACCTCCTGCCATGGGCAGAGACCCCTCACACTACAGCAGGTTGCTCAGAGACACATCCAGTCTGGCCTTACGCTCCCAGGCTAGGTTATGTTGATGTCCATTGGCTTTAGTAATATTTCTGCATGGAAAAGCCAAATGAACTCTTGTCTCAGCATCACCTTGTTCATAAAGCTCCTTCTAGGGCCAACTCCAACGTGTTTCCTTTGTAGCAGGGGAAACTGAAGGCAGGATTAATTATTACAGAGGTTCAAGGACCTGTGTGTTCATTGAGGACCATGCTATGAACTCAGGGAAGAAACTGAGGTCATACTACAAGTTGTTAGGGCAAATCATGGAATCACAGAATTGTCAGGGTTGGAAGGGACCTCAAGGATCAGCCAGTTCCAAGCCCCTGCCATGGGCAGGGACACCTCACACTACAGCAGGTTGCTCACAGCCACATCCAGCCTGGCTGCAAAAACCTCCAGGCATGAGGCTGCCACGACCTCCCTGGGCAACCTGTGCCAGTCTCTCACCACCCTCATGGGGAACAACTTCTTCCTCACATCCAATCTCAATCTACCCATTTCTAGTTTTGCTCCATCCCCCCAGTCCTATCACTCCCTGACACCCTCAAAAGTCCCTCCCCAGCTTTCTTGCAGCCCCCTTCAGATCCTGGAAGGCCACAATTAGGTCTCCTTGGAGCCTTCTCTTCTCCAGACTGAACAGCCCTAGCTCCCTCAAATGCTCTCCCGAAATGCTCTGGGGGTCCCTGGGATGAGGATTGCTACTGAAGCCTATGGTAACAGCTGTGCAATAGTACTGCACTGATATAACTGGGATACTCTGCGTAACTGTTTTGAAACTCGCTGTAACCTTGTAAAAAGCCTCTCATTCTGGTGGGTGAACAGGAGGACATCATAGCTCAACAAAACTGAAGTGAGAACTGCTCTAAATTCTAGCCTGTACACTTCACACAGTAGCAGCCACAACTAGACTTCTATCAACAACTAGAAAAATATCACCACCCCCGAGAGGAGAGGCTGGCAGCAAAGGCATTACTTGGACTGCCCAGTCTGCTGTGACTGCTGCATGGAGTGCATGCACCACCTGCTCTCCCATGTGCCAGATTGGACTTTTTCATTTGTTTAGATGAAAAGTCAAGCTTTGATCCTGCTTATCCAGCTTCTTACCCATGCATTAAAAGAAAGCATTAGGCAGCCATCCTTTATTCTGGGGTGTATTGAAGATGTGTGGTTAGTAGGTCACGAGTGGTTCTCCTCCCCCTTTACTCTGCCCTGGTGAGGCTGCATCTGCAGTATTGTGTCCAGTTCTGGGCCCCTCAGTTCAAGAAGGGCAGGGAGCTACTAGGAAGAGCCCAGCACAGAGCCACAAAGATGATGATGGGAGTGGAACATCTTCCTTATGAGGAGAGTCTGAGGGAGCTGAGGGCTCTGTAGCTTGGAGAGGAGGAGCCTGAGAGGTGACCTCATTCATGTTGATGTGCAGGGTGAGTGCCCAGAGGCTGGAGCCAGGCTCTGCTGGGGGATGCCCAATGCCAGCACAAGGGGCAGTGGTGGAAGCTGAGGCAGAGGAAGTGCCATGGAAACAGGAGGAAGAATTTTTTCCCTGTGAGGTTGACAGAGCCCTGGAAGAGGCTGCCCAGGGGGGTTGTGGAGTCTCCCTCTCTGGAGATATTCAAACTCCACCTGGCTGTGTTCCTGTGTGACCTGCTGTAGGTGCTCCTGCTCTGGCAGGGGGGTTGGACTGGATGAGCTCTCAAGGTCCCTTCCAACCCTTAACATTTTGGGATTCTCATTTCCTCCACCAAACCACTGAGGAATATGAGGATTCTCTAGCGGAACAAAACCTGTGTCACCTTCACAGTGGGTGACTAGTATAGTAGCCTTTGTGGGTACCCTTTGAGTGACATCCCACACCAGATTAGGACATTGCAGCTCCAAGGGTGTGAGATCACTTGGGTCACAAGTGACTTCTGTAGAGAAAAACCCAGTGCCTGAAGCATCTAGGTTTCTATCTCAGACATTTCTTAACAGGTTTTGAAACAGAGACTGGTGGAACTCATACCTCAGTTCTAACAAAAACCCACAGAGAAGGGACCCAAAGAGATCATTGAGTCCACCCCCCCCCCACCAGATCAGGACCATTAGGGTCTAGCTTAGGTCACACATGAACACAACAACAGAGGCCTTGAAAGTCTCCACAGAAGGAGACTCCACAACCTCTCTGGGCAGCCTGCTCCAGTGTTCTGGGACCCTCACAGTAAAGAAGTTTCCCCTTGTGTTGAGGTGGAACCTCCTGTGCTGCAGCTTACATCCATTGCTCCTTGTCCTATCCCAAGGAGCAAGTGAGCAGAGCCTGTCCCCTCCCTCCTGACTCCCAGCCCTCAGATACTGATGAACATTTATTAAACCCCTTCTCAATCTTCTCTTTTCCAGCCTAAACAGCCCTAGGTCCCTCAGCCTCTCCCCATCAGGCAGGGCTCCAGGCCCCTAATCATCCTCAAATAAAGAAAAAAGAGAAGAGGAAATCACACTGCTTTCAATTAAAAAAAGTCAGAGGGTGTCCTGCAGTGTCCTGTCCAGGAAAGGGAGACTCCAGTTGCTGAACAGAAAGATGCTGCCTGACTAAATGAGTAGGCTGTGTCGTCAGACAGCTTCAATGAATAAATCAGAAGGACTAGCAATACCCATGCCATGCCATCAAACAGCAGATCACAGCTTCCCCAGACACAAAACACAATCTTGTGACATGCCAGCTTTGCTATGGAGACAGCTTGGTGTTACATACAATATTCATTAGAGGGATGAGTGCTATTAGAGCTATCAAACTACTCCAAAGAGGCTTCTCCTATGAATAGCCTACTGACACACACATTCCCTTAATATTCTGTCTTCCTTCTAATCATTTCCTCAGCTAGACTTCAACTAGGAAATCAAAGGGGGTTTGTTTGAAAACGTTGCCAGGCTTACAACCTACCAAGACAAATGTCATTTGGCCTGCAAAGCACTGGCAGTTTTACTTGAAAGGAAACTTTATGCTCACAGACTGCAAACAAACAGCAGAATTAATGACTGGAGTCCAAACGTGTCCTGAAACTATTATTAGTCTTTCTTTTTGTTCAGCATCTGACTAATTTCACCAAAACACTCTAACAGACTGCTGGGAACAGCCTTTCCTGAGCAAGCTGAGGTACAGCAAAACCTAGGATGTCTTTGGGGTGTTTGAAAATATAGTCCTGAGAAACAGCTCACAGGAGCACAGCTCACAGGATGTGAGGGGTTGGAAGGAACCCAAAGAGATCACAGTCATGATCCAACTAAGGTTGGAAGAGACCTCAAGGATCATTGAGTCCAACCTGTCACCACAGACCTCATGACCAGACCATGGCACCAAGTGCCACATCCAATCCCCTCTTGAACACCTCCAGGGATGGTGACTCCACCACCTCCCTGGGCAGCACATTCCAATGGACAATGGCTCACTCGGTGAAGAACTTTCTCTTCACCTCGAGTCTAAATCTCCCCTGACACAGCTTGAAATTGTGTCCTCTTGTTCTGGTGCTGCTTGCCTGGGAGAAGAGACCAACCCCCACCTGGCTACAACTTCCATTCAGGGAGTTGGAGAGAGCAAGAAGGTCTCCCCTGAGCCTCCTCTTCTCCAGGCTAAGCAATCCCAGCTCCCTCAGCCTCACAGGGCTGTGCTCAAGGCCTCTCCCCAGCCTCGTTGCCCTTCTCTGGACACCTTCAAGTGTCTCAATGTCCTTCTTAAACTGAGGGGCCCAGAACTGGACTCAAGGTGTGGTCTAACCAATGCAGAGTACAGGGGCACAATGATTTCCCTGCTCCTCTGGCCACACTGTTCTTAATGCAGGCCAGATCATCAAGTCCACCGCCTCTGCCAGAGCAGGGCCATAGAATCCAGCACAGGTCACACAGGAACACATCCAGATGGGGCTGCAAAAGCTCCAGAGGAGGAGACTCCACAACCTCTCTGGGCAGCCTGCTCCAGGGCTCTGGGACCCTTACAGTAAAGAAGTTCCCCCTTGTGTTGAGGTGGAACCTCCTGTGCTGCAGCTTACATCCACTGCTCCTTGTCCTATCACAGGGAGCAAGTGAGCAGAGCCTGTCCCCTCCCTTCCCAGCCCTCAGATATTGATAAACATTTACTAGATCCCCTCTCAGTCTTCTCTTTTCCAGACTAAAAAGCCCCAGGTCCCTCAGCCTGTCCTCATAGGGCACATGCTCCACTCCCTTCATCATCCTTGTAGCCCTCTGCAGGACTCTCTCCAGCAGATCCCTGTTCCTCTTGAACTCAGGAGTCCAGAACTGAATGCAGTACTCAAGATGAGGTCTCACCAGGTCAGATTAGAGGGGGAGGAGAACCTCCCTGGCTCTGCTGGACACACTCCTCTGAATGCACCCCAGGATCCCATTGGCCTTCTTAGCCATCAGGGCACATTGCTGTCCCATAGTTAACTTGATATCCACCAGGACTCCCAGGTCCCTCTCCACAGGGCTGCTCTCCAGCAGATCCCCTCCCAGCCTGTACTGGGAATTATAGAATTGTCAGGGTTGGAAGGGACCTCAAGGCTCAGCCAGTTCCAACCCCCATGCCATGGGCAGGGACACCTCACACTGCAGCAGGTTGCTCACAGCCACATCCAGCCTGGCTGCAAAAACCTCCAGGAATGGGGTTGGTAGTAATCATGCTTAGATATCTCTGATCTGCTAGCTTTGCATTATCAGCTTCTTGAATGACATGGGCAATGCATATCACATCAGAGGTGAGCCTAGGGAAAGTTTAAGGAGCAGACCTCCTGCAGTGAAACCTGTCAGATAAAATCTGGGCAAACCTCTGGCGCCTTCTCAACTCTTGGAATTTCAAAGAAACCATTCCCAGGTGTGCTAGGCTATGTCACCTCTTCACTGATTTGCAGTCTCCACTGTAAGAGGAAAGCATCTTCAGACTGATGGAGCCAAGAAATTTAGATGCTGACCAATACCTCAGCACATTTGAACACCTCCAAATAACTCCTTTTTCCTCAGCATTTCAGCAAAGAGTTCCATATCCAGCAAACAAGCACAGACTGGCTTCCCGTGGCAGCATGTAAGAATAGAATAGAATAGAATAGAATAGAATAGAATAGAATAGAATAGAATAGACCTTTGAGATCACAAGCCCTACGAGGAGAGGCTGAGGGAGCTGCAATTGTTTAGCCTGGAGAAGAGGAGGCTCAGGGGAGACCTTATGGCTGTCTACAACTCCCTGAAGGGAAGCTGTAGCCAGGAGGGGGTTGGTCTCTTCTCCCAGGTAACCAGCATCAGAACAAGAGGACACAGTCTCAAGATCTGCCAGGGGAAGTTTAGGCTGGAGGTGAGAAGAAAGTTCTTCCCAGAGAGAGTTTTTGTCATTGGAATGTGCTGCCCAGGGAGGTGGTGGAGTCCCCATCACTGGAGGTGTTCAAGAGGGGATTGGATGTGGCCCTGGTGCCATGGTTTAGTCATGGGGCCTGTGGTGACAGGATGGACTTGATGATCTTTGAGGACTCTTCCAACCTTGGTGACTCTCTGATTCTATGATCAAGTCCAACCTATCACCCAACACCATTTAATCAACTAAACCATGGCACCAAGCGCCTCATCCAGGCTCTTCCTAAACACCTACAGGGACATCTGAGCCTACAGCCTCCCTCGGCAGCACATTCCAATGGCCAATCTCTCTTTCTGGGAAGAATTTCTTCCTCACCTCCAGCCTAAACATCCTCTGGCACAGCTTGAGACTGTGTCCTCTTGTTCTGCTGCTGGGTGCCTGGGAGAAGAGACCAACCCCCACCTGGCTACAGCCTCCCTTTAGGAAGTTGTAGAGAGCAAGAAGGTCTCCCCTGAGCCTCCTCTTCTCCAGGCTAAGCATCCCCAGCTCCATCAGCCTCTCCTCACAGGGCTGTGCTCAAGTCGTCACTTTTTCCTTAAGTGTATCTGAGACCCGGGAAGGGAGGACTGACACGAGTGTACTGCCACCCTGCGGCTTCCAGCAGAACTGCACATCCACACCAGAATACATCTCTGCCCTAAATGCCATTAGCAATCACAGAATTACTTTAACGCCGTACGCTGGAAACTTTATTTTTATGTCAGAGCCCCTGCAGTTGCTTTCTTGGACCAGATATGTGTTTAAAGAGGAGACAACCTTCAAATTCAACAAGTCCAAGTGCCAGGTGCTGCACTTTGGCCACAGCAACCCCATGCAGAGCTACAGGCTGGGGTCGGAATGGCTGAGAGCTGCCAAACAGAGAGGGACCTGGGGGTGCTGATTGACAGCTGCCTAAACATGAGCCAGCAGTGTGCACAGGTGGCCAAGAAGGCCAAGGGCATCCTGGCCTGCATTAGGAACAGTGTGGCCAGCAGGAGCAGGGAAGTCATTGTGCCCCTGTACTCTGCATTGGTTAGGCCACACCTTGAGTCCTGTGTCCAGTTCTGGGCCCCTCAGTTTAAGAAGGACATTGAGAGACCTGAAGGTGTCCAGAGAAGGGCAACAAGGCTGGGGAGAGGCCTTGAGCATAGCCCTGTGAGGAGAGGTTGAGGGAGCTGGGGTTGTTTAGCCTGGAAAAGAGGAGGCTCAGGGGAGACCTCATTGCCCTCTACAACTACCTGAAAGGTGGTTGTAGCCAGGAAGAGGTTGGTCTCTTCTCCCAGGCAACCAGCACCAGAACAAGAGGACACAGTCTTAAGCTGTGCCAGGGGAAGTTTAGACTCGAGGTGAGGAGAAAGTTCTTCACCGAGAGAGTCATTCGTCATTGGAATGTGCTGCCCAGGGAGGTGGTGGAGTCCCCATCCCTGGAGGTGTTCAAGAGGGGATTGGATGTGGCACTTGGTGCCATGGTTTAGTCATGAGGTCTGTGGTGACAGGTTGGACTTGATGATCCTTGAGGTCTCTTCCAGCCTTGGCGATACTGTGAGACTGTGAAATTAGAATTCCTAAAAGAAAAAAAAATCAACCCCAAGCTATTTAACATCTGAAGATTTTTGTCAGAAAGAGAGTCAAGAATGTTCCTCACATTCTTACAGCAAACAAACAAACAAAAAGCAAATTAAAAAAATATGCAGTTAAAGCTTAATTAACAACAGAGACTTCCTAGAGCCTTGGGAATTACTACTCAAATTTAGTTGAGAACCAAAGACTGCTTCAGTTGAAGAAATAAGTTTCATGAGAAGACTGAGAGGGTATTTAATACATATTTATAAATAGCTGAGGGTTGGGGTTCAGGAGGGAGGGGACAAGCTCTGCTCAGCTGCACCCTGGGATAGGACAAGGGGCAATGGATAGAAACTGCAGCACAGGAGGTTCCACCTCAACATGAGGAGGAACTTCTTCACTGTAAGGGTCCCAGAGCCCTGGAGCAGGCTGCCCAGAGAGGTTGTGGAGTCTCCTTCTCTGGAGCCTTTCCAGCCCTGTCTGGATGTGTTCCTGTGTGACCTGTGCTGGATTCTCTGGCCCTGCTCTGGCAGGGGGGTTGGACTTCACAGAATCACAGAATTACCTAATGATCTCCAGAGCCTGTGATTACCCCACATTACTGCAGGGATATTGCAGCAATACAGGTAGGTGGATACACGTACTGCATGGTTTAACACAGATATGGTTATAGCATAGGTGTGTTCCCTGACAATATGGCACATTTTCCAGACATCAGATATTTGACTGCAGGTTTAAAGGGGTAAGAATCACCACACTACATTCAAAAGTATCACAGAATGTTAGGGGCTGGAAGGGACCTCCAAAGCTCATCCAGTCCAACCCCCTGCCAGAGCAGGAGCACCTAGAGCAGATCACACAGGAACACATCCAGGCAGGGTTTGAATATCTCCAGAGAGGGAGACTCCACAACCCCGCTGAGCAGCCTCTTCCAGGGCTCTGTCACCTTCACAGGGAAAAAAAGTCTTCCTCCTGTTTCCATGGCACTTCCTCTGCCTCAGCTTCCACCCTTGCCCCTGGTGCTGGCATTGGGCATCCCCCAGCAGAGCCTGGCTCCAGCCTCTGGGCACTCACCCTGCACATCTTTAGCAACAGCAATGAGATCACCTCTCAGGCTCCTCCTCTCCAAGCTACAGAGCCCTCAGCTCCCTCAGGCTGTCCTCATGAGGAAGATGTTCCACTCCCTCAATCATCTTTGTGGCTCTGTGCTGGACTCTTTCAAGCAGCAGCAGCTATGTAAATTGCCCTTGCAAGAATCCACCTTCAAATAAATCAACAAATCACAAACCTACACAGTGCTCTGGCACCCTGCTCACACAGAGCCTACAAATGTCAAATATGCAACCACTCAAAAGCCTTTTTGTTTGATTTGGGCTTTTGTTTGGGTTTAGTTTTTAATTAACACCCACTTCAGAAACCATCATTTGGGAAACACAAATCTGTTGATATTCCCTCCCTGAAATGGCACCAGGCATGCTCTGCTGTCACAAAATCACAGGGGAAGCAACAAGTTGAAGCTGTGATCACAGAATCAGCCAGGCTGGAAGAGACCTCCAAGATCATCAAGCCCAACCTATCACCCAACACCATATAATCAACTACACCATGGCACCAAGTGCCTCATCCAGGCTCTGCTTAAACACCTCCAGGGATATCAGAGCCCACCACCTCCCTGGGCAGCACATTCCAATGGCCAATCTCTCTTGCTGGGAAGAACTTCTTTCTAAGATCAAGCCTAAACCTCCCCTGGCACAGCTTGAGACTGTGTCCTCTTGTTCTGGTGCTGCTTGCCTGGGAGAAGAGACCAACCCCCACCTGGCTACAACCTCCCTTCAGGGAGTTGCAGACAGCAAGGTCTCCTCTGAGCCTCCTCTTCTCCAGGCTAAGCAACCCCAGCTCCCTCAGCCTCTCCTCACAGGTCTGTGCTCCAGACCCCTCCCCAGCTTTGTTGCCCTTCTCTGGACACCTTCCAGCAACTCAACATCTTTCCTAAAGTGAGGGGCCCAGAACTGGACAGAGTAGTCAAGGGGATGTATCATAGTATAGTGTCATAGTATCAGTCAGGGTTGGAAGGGACCACAAGGATCATCTAGTTCCAACCCCCCTGCCATGGGCAGGGACACCCCACACTACATCAGCCTGGCCACAGCCTCATCCAGCCTGGGCTTAAACACCTCCAGGGATGGGGCCTCAACCACCTCCCTGGACAACCCATTCCAGGGCTTCACCACTCTCATGGGGAAGAACTTCCTCCTCACCTCCAGCCTGAATCTCCCCACCTCCAGCTTCATTCCATTCCCCCTAGTCCTATCACTCCCTGAGATCCTGAGCAGTCCCTCCCCAGCCTTCCTGTAGCCCCCTTCAGATACTGGAAGGCCACAATGAGGTCACCTCAGAGCCTTCTCTTCTGCAGACTGAACAGCCCCAACTCCTTCAGTCTGTCCTCACAGCAGAGGTGCTCCAGCCCTCTGCTCATCCTCCTGGCCCTTCTCTGGACACCTTCCAGAACCTCCAGATCCCTCTTGTCATAGGGGCTCCAGAACTGGAGGCAGTACTCCAGGTGGGGTCTCAGCACAGCTGAGCAGAGGGGGAGGATCACCTCCCTTGCCCTGCTGGCCACACTTCTCCTGATGCAGCCCAGGATCTGATTGGCTTTGCAGGATGCAAGTGCACATTGAGAGCTCCTGTTGAGCTTCTCCTCCACCAGCACCCCCAAGTCTCTCTCCTCAGGGCTGCTTTCCAGCCAGTCCCTGCCCAGCCTGGATTTGTGCCTGGCATTGCCTCCACCCAGCTGCAGGACCCTGCCCTTGCTCCTGTTGAACCTCCTGAGGTTGGCTTGTGCCCACCTCTCCAGCCTGTCCAGGTCCCTCTGGATGGCCTCCCTTCCCTCCAGCTGTCTGCTGCACCACACAGCTTGGTGTCATCAGCAAACTTGCTGAGGGTGCACTCAATGCCACTGTCCATGGCACCCACAAAGATGTTGAACAAGCCTGGTCCCAGGACTGATCCCTGAGGGACTCTGCTTGTCCCTGGCCTCCACTGGGACATGGAGCCATGGACAGCCACTCTTTGGGTGTGTATATGTGATTGGTATATATGCTTTGAACAAAGGTCAGAAACATTTATTTTGCTTGTGTGTGAAAACATATCTGTGAGGCTGCTTACAAAGGGCTACTGGTTTACCAGAACTGCTACTTCTGTTTTTCTCCTCTTTTCTAAACAAACTGGCCTGTACCCAGAACACAACCAACCACGTGAAGGCTGTTGTTCTACACCCATGGGTGAAGTATGCTACCCAATGGACATTAAGGGAAGAAGAAAAACCTTCTCTGAGAGTTACCTGCTTGGTTTGGAGGCTGCCAGCCCGAGTACTTGGCAGCACCTGGGGGTCCTGTTGGTTTGAGGGCTGCAGCAGGTGCGGTGCTAGAAGGAGCAGGTCTTGTGTCTATGTTTTCTTGGTGGGCAGGAATGCTCCTTGCTGAGGTGGCTGTAAATGCAGCAGCCTGGGTAGCCTCCAGGGATTCACTGTTCAGAAACAAGGGAGTTAAAAATGAAATGCATTTCATGCTTAAGCAAGATCACAGGATGACAGGATGTCAGAGGTAGGAAGGGACCCAAAGAGATCATCGAGCCCAACTTCCCTGCCAGAGCAGGACCAGAGAATCTAGCTCAGGTCACAGAGGAATGCATCCAGACAGGGCTGGAAAGTCCCCACAGAAGGAGACTCCACAACTTCTCTGGGCAGCCTGTTCCACTGCTCTGTGACCCTCACAGTGAAGAAGTTCCCCCTTGTGTTGAGGTGGAACCTCCTGTGCTGCAGCTTACATCCATCGATCCTTGTCCTATCACAGGGAGCAACTGAGCAGAGCCTGTCCCCTCCCTCTTGACACCCAGCCCTCAGATATTGATAAACATTTATTAAACCCCCTCTCAGTCTTCTCTTTTCCAGACTAAACAGCCCCAGGTCCCTCAGCCTCTCCTCACCAGGCAGTGCTCCAGTCCCCTCATCATCCTTGTAGCCCTCCCTTGGACTCTCTCCAGCAGATCCCTGTCCCTCTTGAACTGGGGAGCCCAGAACTGAATGCAGTACTCAGGATGAGGTCTCACCAGGGCAGAGTAGAAGGGGAAGAGAACCTTCTTGGATCTGCTGGACACACTGCTCTGAATGCCCCCCCAGCACCCCATTGGACTTCTTGGCCCCCAGGGCACATTGCTGTCCCATGCAGAACTTGTTGTCCACCAGCACTCCCAGCTTCTTCTCCCCAGGGCTGCTCTCCAGCAGATCCCCTCCCAACCTGTACTGCTGCAGTTTATTCTTCCTTCCCAGGTGCAGGACTCTGAACTTCTCCTTGTTCCTAACATCCAGCCTAAACCTCCCCTGGCACAGCTTGAGACAGCGTCCTCTTGTTCTGGTGCTGCTTGCCTGGGAGAAGAGACCAACCCCCACCTGGCTACAACCTCCCTTCAGGGAGTTGGAGAGAGCAATGAGGTCTCCCCTGAGCCTCCTCTTCTCCAGGCTAAGCAACCCCAGCTCCCTCAGCCTCTCCTCACAGGGCTGTGCTCCAGACCCCTCCCCAGCTTTGTTGCCCTTCTCTGGACACCTTCCAGCATCTCAACAGCTTTCCTAAACTGAGGGGCCCAGAACTGGACACAGGACTCAAGGTGTGAATATATGTGTGTGTGTGTAAATACACAGAAATAACCTTATATAAACACATATTTATATATGTAACTATATATGTGTGTAAATATACATGCTTTAGATAAGTATACAAATGTAAACAACCTCAAATAAGTATGTATATATGATTTTATATATACATATATGTGTGTGTGTGTGTGTGTGTGTGTGTGTGTATAACACCTTTGTATTCAGGGTTACATTGGTACAATTCTGTTAGTATTCTTTTCCTTTTAAAAACAGATATGCCACAGTGGCAGAAAAGATGACACAAGTTAAGACAACCTGTTGGTGCCTAATAATTCCCAATTTCCATCTCCAAAGGTAGGCCTTCTGTAGCCTTTTCTGGTGCCTGAGGTCACCATGGAAGCCATGAAAAAGGAGGGAAAGATCTCACACGTCTTAGTCAACAGAAATTTCTTACACCAAGTGGATCTCAGCTCTACTCATACTTGGGCCTTATCTCTAAAAGGGTTTTTTGGCCTTTGTGAAAGTGCAAGTCCACAAAGTCCACAAATTATTTCTTCCTTAGCAGAACTTCATACATACAGTACTGGAAGATAACAAAATAGATTCCTGCCTGTGAGACTGAATTCCAGAACATAAAAGCAGCTTTCCACAGAGTTAACACTGCTGTGGTCAGGAAAGCAGAGCAGAAAGCCCTGTGCACCAGAACAGAATGGGTGCAGGAACAAAGAGCCCAGACAGCAATTAAGTTTCAACCAGTTCTTTACTGCACCACGTGCCAGGCGTTTGGTTTGATGCATTGAGAGTCAGCTTTGAACAACAGCAGCTCTCAGTTTCCAGAGCACCCTTGCAGCCTCATGTGCCACTTACTTGCTCAAGGAGCTGTTGCACAGAATTCACCTGGCTAGAGGTATCAAGCCAGAAGATCTTGTTTTGCAGAAGCACAGAAACATTCAGGTTGGAACAGACCCTCAGGATCATCAAGTCCAACCATGAACCCTACTCTACAAGGGTCACCCCTAAACCATAGCCCCAAGCACCACACCCAAACCACCTTGAAACACAGCCAGGCTTGGGGGCTCCACCACCTCCCTGGGCAGCACATTCCAATCCCTGACCACTCTTGATGGGAAAAAATTCTTCCTACTGTCCAGTCTAAACCTACCCAGTCACAGCTTGAGGCCATTCCCTCTTGTTCTCTGTGAGAAGAGACCAGCAGCAGCCTCTCCACAAGGTCCTTTCAGGCAGTTGTAGACAGCAATGAGGTCTTCCCTCAGCCTCCTCTGTTTCACACTAGCCCTCCCCAGCTCCTTCAGTTGCTCTTCATCAGATTTATTCTCCAGGCCCTTCCCCAGCTTCCCTGCCCTCCTCTGCCCTGGCTCCAGCTCTTGCTCCAGTCAGTGATGGTGCCTGCCTTGGAGGCCTGGCAAACAGCACCATGCATCTCAGAAGGGCATCTGATGCCAGTGAGGAAACTTTTGCTTAGTACAGTGGACTTACACAAACACCAACAGCAGGACCAGGGTGCAGATTAGTTCTGCAAAGAGGTGAAACCAGTTTAGGATTTAGGGCTGGTGACCTCGTGCCACAACAGACAGACCGCTCAAGCGTGCAGACAACACAAACAGCTTTGAAAGAGCAGACAGCTCCTTGCAAGTCCAAAGTGCCCACCATGCACTACACTCAGAGAGTACCTCTTGCTCTTTCCTAACTCAAGAGCGCTTGTGGACTTCCTGGATGGCCCAAGGGCCAGCAGAGGAGGCTTAGTGACAGGGCTGATGAGCAGAGCATCCAGCAGTGAGCGGTAGGCGCCCGGTTCGGAGAGTCTGGCGAGCATTTTAAAACACCACATAAACAAACTGGGTGACCAACCAACCTCCCAATTTGCATGGAACCAGCAAAAAGGCACAAACTCTTACCAAGAAACCCCAACCAACCTCCCAGTTTGCATGGAACCAGCAAAAAGGCAAAAACTCTTACCAAGAAACCCCAACCAACCTCCCAGTTTGCATGGAACCAGAAAAAAGCCAAAACCTCCTACCAAGAAACCCCAACCAACCTCCCAGTTTGCATGGAACCAGCAAAAAGCCAAAAACTCTTACCAAGAAACCCCAACCAACCTCCCAGTTTGCATGGAACCAGCAAAAAGGCAAAAACCCTGATGACAAAACCCCTCTGAGTTCTTTAGTAGTGTAGAGAAATAAAACCTAGGATGATAACTGAGGTAGAAACTGCATCTGCATAAGCAGGCTGCATCTAAAAGGGGCTGCACTAGAAGAAAGTTTTCTTACTATGTTTGACATTCCTCAAGTAAAATAAGAAAATCTAGTGTGCATTTCAGCTTTTCTCATCCTTCTTTCACCTCTGCTATTGTGTGGTTTATTAATGTATGTAATGTACTAGTCCATTAAGACATTCCTGTAAATTAGAAGAACATAAATTTATCTATACATTTTTGTACTGATAAGGATGTATGATGTAAAACTGGAGGCTCACAGGATGTTAGGGGTTGGAAGGGACCTCCAGAGATCTTCAAGTCCAACCCCCCTGCCAGAGCAGGAGCAGAGAATCCAGCACAGGTTGCACAGGAATGCATCCAGACAGGGCTGTAAAGTCTCCAGAAGGAGATTCCTCTCTCTCTGGGGAACCTGTTGCACTGCTCTGGGACCCTCACAGTAAAGAACCTCATGTTGAGGTGGAAATTCCTGTGCTGCAGTTTACATCCATTGCTCCTTGTCCTATCACAGGGCACAGGTGAGCAGAGGCTGTCCCTGTCCCTCCCTTCCCCAGCCCTCAGATATTGATAGACATTGATCAGATCCCCTCTCAGTCTTCTCCTCTCCAGACTGAACAGCCCCAGGGCTCTCAGCCTCTCCTCCCCAGGCAGTGCTGCAGTTCCTTTATCATCCTTGTAGCCCTCCCTTGGACTCTCTCCAGCAGATCCCTGTCCCTCTTGAACTGGGCAGCCCAGAAGTAGACACAATATTCCAGGTAGGGCTTCACTAGGGCAAAGTAAAGGGGGAGGAGTACCTCCCTGCATCTGCTGGACACCCCAGGCTCCCATTGGCCTTCTTGGCCCCCAGGGCACATTGCTGTCCCATGCAGAACTTGCTGTCCACCAGCACTCCCAGGTCCTTCTCCATGGGACCATGGGTCTAAGTAAGCCTTTGTAAAAAGGAATGCAGAGAAGATCTAGACAGGACCCAGGATTATTGTCAAGCATCCAAAAGTTACTCAAAGATGCAGATTATTCTTTGTCACCCATGCACCACAACTGTTATTTACAGTTTGTTTGCTGACTGACCCATAAAACAGATACAGTGAGGATCAGGAAGAAGGATTACTCATCAAGGTTCAGAGCAGCAGTCTGGAGCTAAGCTAAAAATAGGGCATGGGAGCCTTGGACATAGTCTTAACAACTTACCCACTACTTCAGTTTTGTGAAAGAGCTGATTTCACAGCCCTGCCAGGGACTGATTGTTCTTGTGTGAGCTTGAAGCCTTAAACCCAGCTATAAAATGTTGCTTAGAAAGTTGATGTCTACCTGGCCCGGACAGCAATGGCAGCAGACACGGCGGCAGCAGCCATGCTCTTAAGTTTTGATGTCTGCTTGAAAGGAGAGAGAACAGGAGGAGGAGCAGGTCTGACGTCGGGCACGCTTCCCAGAGGATTTTCCAGCAGTGCTTTACTAGCACAGAAGCTTGGCACCGGCAGAGGAGAAAGCAGAGAAGGCAGGAAGGGTTGACAGAGACACAGTACAGTACCAGACTGCATGAACCGCTGGAAACTTAGGTGGCCATAGGGCTCCCAGCTCCCAGACACACAGGGCAGCATCTTAGTCACTTGAATACTAATGTGGACAGCATACTAATGTGGACAGGATGTGTTACCCACAAACAAAACTTCCCCCTCATGAAGTCTGCGAGGACAGGCTGAGGGAGCTGAGGTTGTTCAGCATGGAGAAGAGGAGGCTCCGGGCAGACCTAATAGCATCCTGCCAGTACCTGAAGGGGGCCACTCAGTCCTATCACTCCCTGACACCCTCAAAAGTCCCTCCCCAGATTTCCTGTAGGCCCCCTTTAGATACTGGAAGGCCACACTAAGGTCTCCGCAGAGCCTTCTCTTCTCCAGAATGAACAAAGCCAACCCTCGCAGTCTATCCTCATAGCTTCCCAGCCCTCTGCTCATCCTCGTGGCCCTTCTCTGGACACATTAGGGGCTCCAGAACTGGGCACAGTGCTCCAGCTGTGGTCTCAGCAGAGTGGAGCAGAGGGGGAGAATCCCCTCCCTGGCCCTGCTGGCCACACTTCTCTTGCTGCAGCCCAGGCTCTGGTTGGCTCTCTGGGCTGCAAGTGCTCACTGCTGGCTCCTGTTGAGCTTCTCATCCACCAGCACCCCCAAGGCCTTTTCTTCAGGGCTGCTCTCAAGCCAGTTCTTGCCCAGGCTGTATTGGTGCTTGGGATTGCCCTGACCCAGATACAGAACCTTGCACTTGGATGTCTACTGTAGATACCCCTTAAATAATTTACCTTGTATAACTTACAGGTGATTTAGACAGACAGCTTAAGGTTTTATGGAAATAATTGGATTCACAAGGAGGCAGAGATGCTCCATGCCTGCCCAAAAGCAGCTGAAGAAGGAAGTCATTAATCAAACACTTATTAGAAACTCTGGCAACACTAATGAAAGCTTAGGAAGAGTTCATCTAAGGATTCTTAAAAGACCTCCTTGCCCATATAAAAGAACAGGTTTGGTTTAATATCCCAAAGTGTTAATTAATGAGGGAAACACCTTCTTTGCCTATTGGCAAACCTATACTCTGATGGCCCTTCACTACATAAGTTCAGGCCTGTGTTCTCCTCCAAAAACTTTTGGCTACTAGGCAATGAAAAACAGAAACACACCCAAAATCACGTTATAGCAAGGATGGCTGATCTTTAGATGCCAGGTGAATAAAATCTGGAATAGTGGAGCATCATACAGGATACACACTCCCCTGTGCCTTCCCTCAAAAACCCCGTGGTCACACCTGGACTCCATATATTCCCCCTGCATCACCAACTTTGCACAACAAAGTCAGCTTCCAACAAATCAGTCAGCAGGGGCATCCTCAACTAGACCAGGTTGCCCAAAGCCCTGTTGAGCCCCATGCTGAGTATCTCCAGAGAAGGAGCTCCAGCCACCTCCCTGGGCAACCTCTTCCACTGTTCCACCACCCTCATGGTAAAGAACTTCTTCCTAACATCCAATCTAAATCTGCTCTGCTCTAGTTTGAAGCCATTGTCCCTCGTCCTGTCCCTGTAGGCCTTTGCAAACAGTCTCTCTGCAGCCTGCCTGTACCCTTCTTCAGGTACTGGCAGGCTGCTATTAGGTCTCCCTGGAGCCTTCTCTTCTCCAGGCTGAACACCCCCAGCTCCCTCAGCCTGTCCTTGGAACAGAGCTGCTCCAACCCCCTGATCATGTTCATGGCCCTCCTGTGGACCCTCTCCGTCAGCTCCATGTCCTTCCTAGAGTGAGGGCTCCAGAGCTGCACACAGAACTCCAGGTGAGGTCTCAGCAGAGCAGAGCAAAGTGGCAGAATCACCTCTCTGGCTCTGCTGGCAATGCTGCTTTGGATGCAGCCCAGGCTGTGATTTGCCTTCTGTGCTGCAAGCTCACCCTGCCTGCTCCTGTCCAGCTTCTCATCCATCAGCAGCCCCAAGTTGTTTTCCTCAGGGCTGCTTTCTATCACCTCATCCCCTAGCCTGGGCATCTCCTGCCCATGACTGCTTTCTCCACCTCCATAACAGATACTTTTTTCCTAACTTATAATGAAAAGTTCCTCAAATTTCTAATTACTACAAACATCTCCAGAGCAGAGCCATGGTCAGGAGACACCTGTAAACTGCTCCATCTTGATGGCACTGGCATCAAGAAAATAAAAGCAAAAATCAGGTGAAAGTAGATTGAAATTTGTAGTTTCTGATGATGCCTGTTCAAATTCATCCAGCTGGGATGTACCTGGCAGGAGTGGGTGGCAGCCCGAGGGCTGTTTCCAGAGGCAGGGCTGCAGAAGCGGCAGCGGGCAAGGGGAGCTCAGAGGTCTGTGTGGCCACAGAGCACTTCTCAGGGGGAGGAAGAGCTTTATCAGCTGCCAGAAAGCTTTCTGCATCTGGAGCAGGGACCTCCACAGGTATTTTCCTAGTTGATGTAAATAGCACATGTCATTAGAATGAGGCAACACACAGAGAAGAAACCTCTTCATTTCATTAAAAACACCAAGTAGTATCTTTCTAAATGATGTTCATGGAATCACAGAATCAATAAGATTGGAAAGGACCTCAGAGATCATCAAGTCCAACCTGTCACCCAACACCTCATGACAACTAAACCATGGCACCAAGTGCCACGTCCAATCCCCTCTTGAACACCTCCAGGGATGGTGACTCCACCACCTCCCTGGGCAGCACATTCCAATGGCCAACAACTCTCTCTGGGAAGGACTTTCTCCTCACCTCCAGCCTAAACTTCCCCTGGCACAGCTTGAGACTGTGTCCTCTTGTTCTGGTGCTGCTTGCCTGGGAGAAGAGACCAACCCCCACCTGGCTACAACTTCCCTTCAGGGAGTTGGAGACAGCAGTAAGGTCTCCCCTGAGCCTCCTCTTCTCCAGGCTAAGCAACCCCAGCTCCCTCAGCCTCTCCTCACAGGGCTGTGCTCAAGGCCTCTCCCCAGCCTCGTTGCCCTTCTCTGGACATGTTCAAGAGTCTCAATGTCCTTCTTAAACTGAGGAGCCCAGAACTGGACATAGTCCTCAAGGTGTCCCTTCATCATCCTTGTGGCTCTGTACTGGACTCTTTCAAGCAGCTCACTGTCTTTCTTGAACTGAGGGGCCCAGAACTGGACACAATATTCCAGATGAAGCTTTACCAGGGCAGAGTAGAGGGGGAGGAGAACCTCTCTCAACCTACTAACCACCGCACTTCTAATCCACCCCAGAATGGCCTTGGCCTTCCTGGCCACAAGAGCACATTGCTGGCTCATGGTCAACCTCCCATCCACCAGGCCCCCCAGGCCCCTTTCCCCTTCACTGCTCTCCAGCAGGTCAGTCCCCAGCCTATACTGGTGCAGGGAGTTGTTCCTTCCCAAGTGCAAGACTCTTCCCTTGCCCTAGTTGAACGCCATCAAATTCCTCCCTGCCCATCTCTCCAGTTAGTTATATATTGGTTCTATAAATTAGTTCTGTATTTCTCAGAAAGGGCCAAGTTCTGTGGTTTTATGTGGTCTGAAGTTGCCAGAATTACTTTTTCAAATGGCTTTTTGCAACTTTCTGAAAAGGCTGTAATTGCTCATAAATACTTTACTGCTCAGCCCAGAGGAGGACACTGCATCTGTGAAACTCCATAATAATACACTATAAATTTAGAGTAGTTGGCTGAATTGCCATGTAACCACTTTAGGCTTTCAATAAAGAATTAACACCACAATAAATAAACCCCCCACAATTATGCTTTATGTTGTGAGGACTGCCTTCTAAGCAGCAAATCTAACTTTAAGCCAGTAATCAAATCCAGATCCTACACACATTTCAAAGCCAGCTCCTTCTCCTTATTGGTGGTTCTGTAGTGGGTGCTGTAAATTACAGAGCTTCAGCCACAAACCAGACTGAGCCCCTTAGAAAAATAAATCATAGAATCAGTAAGGTTGGAAAAGACCTCAGAGATCATCAAGTCCAACCTGTCACCCAACACCTCCTAACAACTAAACCATGGCACCAAGTGCCACATCCAGTCCCCTCTTGAACACCTCCAGGGATGGGGACTCCACCACCTCCCTGGGCAGCACATCCCAATGGCCAATCTCTCTTGCTGGAAAGAACTTCTTCCTAACATCCAGCCTGAACCTCCCCTGGCACAGCTTGAGACTGTGTCCTCTTGTTCTCGTGCTGGTTGCCTGGGAGAGGAGACCAACCCCCACCTGGCTACAACCTCCCTTCAGGGAGTTGGAGACAGCAAGAAGGTCTCCCCTGAGCCTCCTCTTCTCCAGGCTAAGCAACCCCAGCTCCCTCAGCCTCTCCTCACAGGGCTCTGCTCCAGACCCCTCCCCAGCTTTGTTGCCTTCCCTGGACACATTCAAGTGTCTCAATGTCCTTCTTAAACTGAGGGGCCCAGAACTGGACACAGGACTCAAGGTGTGGCCTAACCAGTGCTGAGCACAGGGCACAATGACCTCCCTGCTCCTGCTGGCCACACTGTTCCTGATGCAGGCCAGGATGCCATTGGCCTTCTTGGCCACCTGGGCACACTGCTGGCTCATGTTCAGCTGCTGTCAACCAGTACCCCCAGGTCCCTTTCTGCCTGGCTGCTCTCAGCCACTCTGACCCCAGCCTGTAGCTCTGCATGGGGTTGCTGTGGCCAAAATGCAGTACCTGGCACTTGGACTTGCTGAATGCCATCCTGTTGTACTCTGCCCATCTGTCCAGCTGGTCAAGGTCCCTCTGCAGACCCCTCCCACCCTCTAACAGATCAACTCCTGCTCCCAACTTGGTGTCATCTGCAAATTATTGAGGATGGACTGAATCCCCTCATCCAGTGGAGATCTGTGCCAGCCATCGACAACCGACGTAGGACCTGAGTGGCAAAAGCAAGTCTGACCTCTGGATGCCCCACTTTGGTGTTACTGAAAGTCTGACATGGCACACATCAGTTGCTCCCTGCAGCATTCTGACAGCTGTCAATTTTCACATGAAAAATGTGCTGGCCTCTTGCCCAAGCAAATCTCTGTCATCACCCACCATCCTTTCACAGGAATCACAGATCATTCAGGTTGGGAAAGACCCCTGGGATCATCAAGTCCAACTGCTGACCCAACCCTACAAAGTTCACCCCTAAACCGAATCCCCAAGCACCACATCCAAACTACCTTTAAACACATCCAGGGATGGTGACTCCACCACCTCCCTGGGCAGCCTATTTCAATCCCTTTCCTGACTAATCTCATGTTAGCTCCTGAAGGTACCCTCTTCTCCCAGACATGGAAAAAAACCCTCCAAGGGCATTACAAAAAAAGGAGAGACCTGACAGGTTTTGCTGTGGGGTTTCACCTCATCTTTCTCAGCTGCTTGAGATTATTAGTTTGAATGGCAAATTGCCAATCTCAAATCTGAGGTCTGTTGTAATGTGCACAGCTGTGGCCAATAGTATCTTCCTCTGTGCTTTCCACAAGCACAAGGCTCTGTCTAGGGGTCTGGCTCCCAAAGGTGCAAGGCTAGGGCCAATACTATCTTCCTCTGTGCTTTTCAGGAGCACAAGGCTCTATCTAGGGGTCTGGCTGCCAAAGGTGTAAGGCTATGGCCAATAGTATCTTCCTCTGTGCTTTTCAGGAGCACAAGGCTCTGTCTAGGGGTCTGGCTCCCAAAGGTGCAAGGCTAGGGCCAATAGTATCTTCCTCTGTGCTTTTCAGGAGCACAAGGCTCTGTCTAGGGGTCTGGCTGCCAAAGGTGTAAGGCTATGGCCAATAGTATCTTCCTCTGTGCTTTTCAGGAGCACAAGGCTCTATCTAGGGGTCTGGCTGCCAAAGGTGTAAGGCTATGGCCAATAGTATCTTCCTCTGTGCTTTTCAGGAGCACAAGGCTCTATCTAGGGGTCTGGCTCCCAAAGGTGCAAGGCTAGGGCCAATAGTATCTTCCTCTGTGCTTTAAACAAGCACAATGCTCTGTCTAGGGGCTTGGCTCCCAAAGGTGTAAGGCTATGGCCAATAGTATCTTCCTCTGTGCTTTTCAGGAGCACAATGCTCTGTCTAGGGGTCTGGCTCCCAAAGGGGCACAGCTGTGGCCAATAGTATCTTCCTCTGTGCTTTTCAGGAGCACAAGGCTCTGTCTAGGGGTCTGGCTCCCAAAGGGGCACAGCTGTGGCCAATAGTATCTTCCTCTGTGCTTTTCAGGAGCACAATGCTCTGTCTAGGGGCCTGGCTCCCAAAGGGGCACAGCTATGGCCAATAGTATCTTCCTCTGTGCTTTTCACAAGCACAGGACTCTGTCTAGGAGTCTGGCTCCCAAAGGTGTAAGGCTATGGCCAATAGTATCTTCCTCTGTGCTTTTCAGGAGCACAAGGCTCTGTCTAGGGGTCTGGCATTCAGTTTTCATTTGTAAAGGAGCATCTTTGTTTCATGTTAGAACACTGGTGCTTGGGCACACGTGAGTGAGTGGGAGCCATGAGAAATTAAAAGATATTCCTGCACTATGGAACACAAAGCATCAGAAAATGTTACTGAGCTTCAATAGCAGCATCAGAACCAGCCAAACTACTCTCACTGTCTCATATCCAAAATTACCACACCATAGATGACCTCCAGAACTGCAGCAAGATAAGTACTGGTGAAGCTACCTGAGGTCAATGACTGGAAACCTTTCAGATACTTACAATGTTATGAACTAAACAATCCACTTCTTGAAAAAAATAGGTTCTTAAGGGCACCTTTTGCATCAAAGGAATCTGAATTCACTCTTCACTCTTGGAGGACACTGAAAAGTTAGCTCATCTGAAAATTTAACTCATAGAACCACAGAATTGTTTGGGTTGGAAGTGACCTCAAGGCTCAGCCAGTTCCAACCCCCCTGCCATGGGCAGGGACACCTCACACTACAGCAGGTTGCTCACAGCCACATCCAGCCTGGCTGCAAAAACCTCCAAGGATGAGGCTGCCACCACCTCCCTGGGCAACCTGTGCCAGGCTCTCACCACCCTCATGAGGATGAACTTCTTCTTAACATCCAATCTGAATCTACCCATTTCTAGCTTTGCTCCATCCCCCCCAGTCCTATCAATCCTGATACCCTATAAAGTCCCTCCCCAGTATCCTTCAGATCCTGGAAGGCCACAATTAGGTCTCCTCAGAGCCTTCTCTTCTCCAGACTGAACAGCCCTAACTCCCTCAGTCTGTCCTCATAGCAGAGCAGCTCCAGCCCTCTGCTCATCCTCATGGCCCTTCTCTGGACACCTTCCAGCACCTCCAGATCCTTCCTGTACTAGGGGCTCCAGTACTCTAGGTGGGGTCTCACTGGAGTCGAGTAGAGGGGGAGAATCACATGCAGGTAATAGGGTGGACACCCCACAGCCAACATTCTGAGGCACACAAAAAAATTGTCATCTGGCTTGGCTTTGTTTCATTTCTCTTCTCCTTGCTCCTCCTAGCATTCCCAAGAAAATCCCTAGCCATGGCAGATCAATACCTGTTATTTTAAGTGAGCAATAAACAACCTTCTTTCCCCAAAGACACAGAACAACACACAGATAGATAAGCAACTGAATCAGAATTGCCTCTGAATGATTTACCTCCCAGAAGCTTCTCCTGGAAGATGTTCAGAAAGTCTAGGAGAGGGGAGACTGCCAGGTGAAGACTCTGCTATTGGCAAGAGAGCAGTTGCAGGTGCTGCCCTAGCACTGTTTTCACTTCCATTCACAGCAATAAAATCAAATGGAGACACACAGAGAGAAAGAGATTTTTAATCCACATTGAAAGAGCATGCTCAACAGGAGACACTGCATGAAAGTATCAGGAAGTGGGGGGGAAAAAACACACCTCAAAACCAAAACCAATGAAAATACAAAAATGAGGCATAATACACAGAATCACAGAATGTTAGGGCCTGGAAGGGACCTCCAAAGCTCATCCAGTCCAGCCCCCCTGCCAGAGCAGGAGCACCCAGAGCAGATCACACAGGAACACATCCAGGTGGGGTTGGAGTATCTCCAGAGAGGGAGACTCCACAACCCCCCCGGGCAGCCTGCTCCAGGGCTCTGTCACAGGGAAAAATGTTTCCCTTATGCTTCCATGGAACTTCCTATGCTCACCTTCCACCCATTGCCTCTGAAGAAGCATTGTGTTTTTACTGAAGGTTGACAAGTGTCCTGCTGCTTATAAACTCAGAAAGCCAAACTGTTTTAGAATAGAATAGAATTAACCAGGTGGGAAGAGACCTCCAAGATCATCAAGTCCAACCTATCACCCAACACCATCTAATCAACTAAACCATGGCACCAAGTGCCTCAGCCAGGCTCTTCTTAAACAGCTCCAGGGACATCTGAGCCCACAACCTCCCTGGGCAGCACATTCCAATGGCCAACCTCTCTTTCTGGGAAGAACTTCTTTCTAAGATCAAGCCTAAACCTCCCCTACCTCATCCAGCCTCTTCCTAAGCACCTCCAGTGATGGTGACTCCACCACCTCCCTTTTAGAAAGACTGAACACAGCTATTCAGCATCACATTAAGTGACTGGAAAAGGAACAGACACAAGTTCCAGTGGGGTTGACTCCCTAAGCTTTACACAGTTTTTAGGCTGCTAATTCTGTGAAGGGTGGACTATGTACTTCAGAGTATTCATTTCAAATCCTTTCTTCCTTACAGCTGTGACTGAAAACATAATGTAAGCCTAGAAAACACCATCTGAAAGCCTTCTGCTCCAAGTAAAACATCTGTCAGCCATCTCACTTTAACATGCACTGAGGAAAGCAAAGTACGAGGTAGGGAGCAAGCACACATAAGTTTTGAACAGACTAAATCAGCCACAGGAGCAGGCCTGGCTGCCTGCTTTTTTCTTCCTTTCTTTTTTTTTCATTAGGATGAAAAGTTAAAGTAGGGAGCTGAAAATTATTGAAGAGACTTAGGAAAGACCAAGGAGACCTCATAGGTGGTAAAGGTGTAAATGGGAATTCTGGAAGAGGTGGCATCTCCAAAGTCTTGGCAGCTCCTGAGTTCTTATTCGGATTAATACAGATACCCTGGGATCCTGCTCCATCAGGGAGACCTGCAGGGATGCTTTATCACAGAATCACCAAGGTTGGAAGAGACCTCAAAGATCATCAAGTCCAACCTGTCACCACAGACCTCCTGACTAAACCATGGCACCAAGCGCCACATCCAGTCCATATTTATAACACAGAGTTAAAACATGATTTGTAACAGGTTGTTTCAGGACTGACCAAGAGCAGGACAAATACATTCCAGGGGCTACAGATTAGGTGAACTATGAATCTGGAAAATCCAGATGAATCCTTACTCAGGACAATGAAATGACTGCAGAATTTAAGGCCAGAACCAGAGCTGTACCTGGTTGCCCAAGAGGACATTGTTAGAAGTGAACATCTACTACACAGGTGGAAACAGGAGTACTACAGAATTAGAACTAAGCAGCTATTAAAACACACCTATAAACTTTACATCACCCCAGAAGCACAGAAACATTCAGGTTGCAACAGACCCTCAGGATCACCAAGTCCAACCATTAACCTGACTCTGCAGGGGTCACCTCTAAACCAGAGCCCCAAGCACCACATCCAAACCACCTTGAAACACAGCCAGGCTTGGGGACTCCACCACCTCCCTGGGCAGCACATTCCAATCCCTGACCACTCTCCATGGGAAAAAATTCTTCCTAATGTGCAGTTTCAACCTACCCAGTCACAGCTTGAGGCCATTCCCTCTTGTTCCATCACCAATCACCTGTGAGAAGAGACCAGCAGCAGCCTCTCCACAAGGTCCTTTCAGGTAGCTGTAGAGAGCAATGAGGTCTCCCCTCAGCCTCCTCTGTTTCACACTAACCATCCCCAGCTCCTTCAGTTGCTCTTCATCAGATTTATTCTCCAGGCCCTTCACAGCTTCCCTGTCCTCCTCTGCTCTCGCTCCAGCTAAAGGCTACACTGCTTTTCTAAGCTTTAAGCCACTGGTTTAAGAGTTGGAATTGACACATTTAAGTGAGAGCTCAATAAATCAAAACCTTCAAAGGGAAAAGAACTTGTCAGATAGATTAAACATAACAGCAAAAATACTTCATGTGAAAATACTTCCATTACACAGTGACACAGAATGAGAGAATCAACCAGGTTGGAAGAGAGCTCCAAGATCATCAAGTCCAAGGGATCACCAAACCCTATCTCAAAACATGGGAAGGTGAAACCATTTTGGCTTTCTGAAGAAAACTTTACTGAGTGTCAAAGGGATAACCTTTGACAGTTTTCCTTCCATTGATGGCCTCTGAAACTCCCATCTTCCCCTTCTTTGAACACAGCAAAACATTCTTAGTACACTCCTTCATATTCCTACTTTAATATGAAGCATTTGTCACATGATTAAACTGTGTCATTGTGTGCATTCAGTTCCACACTTGGCTTGAGTTGGGGAGGGGTCTGGAGCACAGCCCTGTCAGGAGAGGCTGAGGGAGCTGGGGTTGCTTAGCCTGGAAAAGAGGAGGCTCAGGGGAGACCTTCTTGCTCTCTACAACTACCTGAAGGAGGTTGTAGCCAGGTGGGGGTTGGTCTCTTCTCCCAGGCAAGCAGCACCAGAACAAGAGGACACAGTCTCAAGCTGTGGCAAGTGAGGTTTAGAATGGATGGTAGGAAGGAATTCTTCCCATAAAGAGAGATTGGCCACTCGAATGGGCTGCCCCAGGGAATCACCATCCCTGAGGTGTTTAGGAAGAGCCTGGATGAGGCACTTAGTGCCATGGTTTAGTTGTCAGGAGGTGCTGGGTGATAGGTTGGACTTGATGATCTCAAAGGTCTTTTCCAACCTGGTCAATTCTAATTCTAGTAACACACTTGGGGGTTTAGTAGCAGTGCTCAGTACCAAGTAACATGACAGATAGGGGCAATCAAACTGGCATTTGTCATCACAACACTCTTAAAGTGCCATACTGTCCCCAGGGAGTTGCACCCAAGAGGTGTGTGAGATGTGATGTGCCTTAGTCTATCATTACCAGTGCAAATCTAATTGGTACTTTATGGTGTTAGGCATCCACATGGGTGACTGTTAGTGTGTGATAACTTGGCTATTACCTGAAGTCTCCATTTTCTGTTGGGGCCTTTCCTAGATATAAAATGACAAATACTATAAGCTACTGTTGTACTGTATGGCAGTATAAACCATCTGAAAAGGCAACACAAGCTGCAAATGCTTCCAAAGGTCTCCATTGCTTTCAGTTTTCCAAGCTGTGCAATAAAAATAACCCCAACTGCCTCCCACAAAACAAAGGCCTGCAGCAAGCATTTGGACTGGACATGATTCTTTGCACAGCAGGTCTGGTCACACCAATTCTATCAGCCACACCTGTAGCTCACCTGCACAAACTACAAGCCATTAAGAGCTGATGAAAGATTAGGCTGTTGTGTGCGCTCTACGATTCACCTTTAAAGATGAATACCACAAACATTGCACCTAGGAGAACTCTTTACTCCTGTAGTCCCACACCTTGCCCCCCACCCCTCTCCCCCCCCCCAAAAAAAAAAACCCAAGCCAATAATTTAATTGATTTCTGCAAATCTCACATTGATTTTGCCAGCACAAACACAACGAGGAACTCTGCTCTTCGTGATAGCTTTGTAGGATGCAGACTGTGACAGTTTAGGCTGTGCCTTTAAGAAAGGATAGCTACAGAATGCTCTAGCTGAATGTTTGGGTGTAAAGAGGAAAAGAAAAGGAAGATAATCCTAAACTAACTTCATTGGTAGATGAGTGGGACGTAGTTTCACGATCTTATGTTCTGTTCTCACCCCGGCTTCTGTCTTTCTCTTGGCATGCACGCTGACCCTGGCCAGAAACTGGTAAGATAAGCAGCTAATTTCTTAACAAAGCTTTGAACTAAGTGAAATTAGAACAGAGTAGAATAGAATAGGAAGAGGAGACTTGAGGAGAGGAGAGGAGACTTAGAGGAGAGGAGAGGAGACTCGAGGAGATGCGAGGAGAGGAGAGGAGAGGAGAGGAGAGGAGAAGGAGAAAGAGAGAAAGAGAAAGAGAAAGAGAAAGAGAAAAGAGAAAGAGAAAGAGAAAGAGAAGAGAAAGAGAAAGAGAAAGAGAAAGAGAAAGAGAAAGAGAAAGAGAAAGAGAAAGAGAAAGAGAAAGAGAAAGAGAAAGAGAAAGAGAAAGAGGAGAAGGAGAATAAACCAGGTTGGAAGAGACCTTCAAGATCGTCGCATCCAACCCATCATCCAACACCATCAAATTCCCCTAACATCCTTTTTTCTACTCTTCTCTTACTTCTAATTGACTAGAGGGAAAGGGGAGAGGGTAAGAGAGGTTGGGGGAAACCCAAGGTGGGATCCTCCTCGGGAGGATTTCCATGTTGCCTCTTTTCTTGTAGATTCTTGTATGATATTGTAAGCACTGTATATTTTGTATATATTCAGTGCATTTCATTATTGCTTGTAAAATACAGTTTTCCATTCGCTTCTCTGGCTGGCCTCAGCTGAGCTTTTTGTTGGTGCATGTGGGCAAAAGCATCACACCACCACAAAAATAAACTGGCTCCCAATGTGGGGCTTGGAATAATTGCCTTCCAGATGCAAGGCAAGATTGGCTTGATTTATTTCTGCTCAGATCAGGGATCTGCATGTTGGCCACAGCAACCCCATGCAGTGCTACAGGCTGGGGTCAGAGTGGCTGGAGAGCAGCCAGGCAGAAAGGGACCTGGGGGGTGCAGGTTGATGACAGGCTGAACATGAGCCTGCAGTGTGCCCATGCAGCCAAGAGGGCCAATGGCATTCTGGCCTGTATCAGGAACAGTGTGGCCAGCAGGAGCAGGGAGGTCATTCTGCCCCTGTATACCACACTGGTTAGGCCACACCTTGAGTCCTGTGTCCAGTTCTGGGCCCCTCAGTTTAGGAAGGAGGTTGACTTGCTGGAGCGTGTCCAGAGAAGGGCAACAAAGCTGGGGAGGGGTTTGGAACACAGCCCTGTGAGGAGAGACTGAGGGAGCTGGGGCTGCTTAGCCTGGAGAAGAGGAGGCTCAGGGGTGACCTTCTTGCTCTCTACAACTCCCTGAAGGGAGGATGTAGCCAGGTGGGGGTTGGTCTCTTCTCCCAGGCAAGCAGCACCAGAACAAGAGGACACAGTCTCAAGCTGCGCCAGGGGAGGTTCAGACTGGATGTTAGGAAGAAATTCTACACAGAGAGAGTGATTGGCCATTGGAATGTGCTGCCCAGGGAGGTGGTGGAGTCACCATCATTGGTGTTTAGGAAGAGACTGGATGGAGTGCTTGGTGCCATGGTTTAGATGATGAGGTGGTGTTGGATGATAGGTTGGACGCAATGATCTTGAAGGTCTCTTTCAACCTGGTCTATTCTATTCTTCTATTCTATTCTATTCTATTCTATTCTATTCTATTCTATTCTATTCTATTCTATTCTATTCTATTCTATTCTATTCTACTCTACTCTACTCTATCCTATCCTATCCTATGTAGGTTTGTGGATTCTTAGACATCTGATCCTTGTTATTTTCAGTGTTCTTGTTTACAACTATTTGGTGGGCCTCCTTTGTGATGGGTTAGGGAGGTACCTGACATATAAATTGTATTTGTGGTTCAAGTATAAAATTCAGCTTCTCTGTGATGGGGTTTTGGGATTCCTTTGTCTAAAGAGATATGGGAACATGACTGCTATGACACTGCCCATCGAAATACATGAGTTTAAAATCCCTGCAGGTGAGAGAGTAATTCCAAGTGATGGCTGGGATCCAAAAGTGATTTATTTGATGTGTGTAATCGGCTGCTGGTAATAATTAATGTGTTCTTGTGAGTAGCTCTGTTACGAGAGAGAAAGGTATCTGAGACCTGTGTCAGTACACAGGTGGTGAAGGTGTAAGGAAACCACAGCTCCACATGTGAGAGCTCTAGCCAAGGACAGGGAGACTCAGAAGAAAAAACAGACAGCTAAGATAAAAGCAACTTTTATTAAAATACTCTCCAAGCTTCAGAAAGCATAAATTACTGGCTGTGTAGCTACTATAATACAGTATTTTACAGGAGAAATCACAGGGCCAGGAAGCTTTTATAAATAAACACCAGAAAGCCTATGAGCTTCACTCGGTAATAAATAAATACTACTCTCTTATTTGGTGCCTGGCAGAGGATGTGCTGAGCCTCTTACAAGTACACAGCAAGGTATTTCTCAGGCTTTTGTGGGTTGGGTGTTTTTTTTTTTTCTGCTTTAAGTTTTCCACAACAGGAACATTTTCTCAGCTTAAGAAACAGCATCTTTATATTGAGCTTGCACTTCAAATCACAGCATGGCAGTAGCATTATTATTATTATTATTATTAATATTGTCCTTTAAATGTTAGGCTCTGCTTTGTAAAACATTTACAACCACTCTCAAACCGACCTGCTGCTGGCAGGCTGCTGAAATCCAAGCTAATTGTTCTTGTCTGAAACAAGTGCACACGCTTCCTCTTTGCCTTCTTCCTCCAAACCCCACCCCTGCTCCTCCCCTCCCGCCAAAACCCAAAGGCACACAACTTCCTTCGCCGTTTGTTCAGACTTTTTCCTGCTTTCTAAGCAACCCTCCAGTGAACTCAAAACTCAGCAAGGCAAATGACTCCTTTAAGGCAAAAAAAATAACCAAAACCAAAACCCCAAAGAAACCCCAAAACAACAAAAATAACTGCAACACCCATCTCCCTCCACGATGGGAGATTCAGTCACTGGAGTTGTTCTGGGGGAGGGGGAGGGGGTTTCTTTTGTTGTCAACTAGTGATCAGCACAAACCCCATTTTCATCTCCTTATTTTTTTGTCATCTCTTTTTTGTTTTCTTTTTTCATCAGTAGGAAAGTGTTAGAAAAAGTCTAGAAAAGGACAGGATTTCTCTTGCAGTAAGGCTAGTGAAATACATTTTCTATTTTACCTAGTGTTTTTTTTCTCCTTTTTTTCCCTTTTTTTTGCAAAGCAGATGGAAAAGAAGAAAGGAAGGAAGGATTTTTTTCTTTTATAATATATATATATATATATATTATTTGTATTTTGCTTTAGCAACTCAGGTAAAAATCACTGGACATTAAGAGCACGTGCTGAGACTTCATGGTGCCAGTCACGTAATTTGGTATATTTGGGGCTAAGGACGTGCATGGGGACCTTTTCCCTGTGGAAAAAGAAACAACAAAACAACAAAAGGGACAGAAGAAAAAATAAGAATGGAAGAAAGGTTGACTTAAGCAGCTTCACAAGCCAGCATGCAATCTCCATGCACTATTCCTTTCTGCACATAGCCTTCCTCTCTCGTCAAGAGCATGGATCGAGCGTTAGGAAAAGTCAACAGCAGAACTCCTACTGACTTGCATGAACCATCGCGTAGCAACAAACCATGCTTGAGTCATCTGTCCAGTTATGGACTCCTCAATTTAAGAAGGCCATTGAGACACTTGAATGTGTCCAGAGAAGAGCAGTGAGGCTGTGGACAGCCCTGTGAAGAGAGACTGAGGGAGCTGGGGGTGTTTAGCCTGGAGGAGGCTCAGACCTTATTGCTCTCTACAGCTACCTCAAAGGAGTTTGTAGCCAGGAGGGGGTTGGTCTCTACTCCCAGGCAACCAGCACCAGAACAAGGGGACACAGTCTGCAGCTGTGCCAGGGGAAGTTTAGGCTGGAGGTGAGGAGAAAGATCTTCACAGAAAGAGAGATTGGCCATTGGAATGTGCTGCCCAGGGAGGTAGTGGAGTCACCGTCCCTGAAGGTGTTCAACAAAGGATCAGATGTGGCACATGGAGCCATGGTTTAGTTGTCAGGAGGTATTAGGTGTTAGGTAATAGGTTGGACTTGATGATCTCTGAGGTATTTTTCAACCTGGTTGATTCTATGATTCTATGATTATAGTTAGCCACAAGTTTCTTCTCGTTTGCAACAACTGTGGTAGTTTTAGGCTGATGGCTAGGAATGTTTTCCACAGATTTTAAGTAGACAGTGGTAGAATGCAAATAAAGTACCATTGGATGCAAATGGAAAATAATTATAAGGTCTAAATCATAGAATCACAGAATTGTTAGGCTTGGAAGGAACCTCAAGGATTATCTAGTTCCAATCCCCCTGCCATGGCCAGGGACACCTCACACTACAGCAGGTTGCTCACAGCCACATCCAGCCTGGCTGCAAAAACCCCCAGGTATGAGGCTTCCACCACCTCCCTGGGCAACCTGTCCCAAATCCCATAAATAATCCCATTGGTCTGATTACTAACACAGTTAGTTGTACAAACTAACTCTTTTCGGCTTCTTGGCTCTGGCTGACACTAGCTGGTAGCTTTTGCTTGGTTGTTGCTGACCTTGGCTATGTTCTTCTTGTGTCTAAGTACTAACACAATACTCTCTGCTCTTCTCTCTCTTTCACTTGTACAGTGTTGGGGGGAAGGGAGCAGAGAGGAGGAAGCCTTTGATAGCCCCCTGGTTTTGTCCAGGGGAGTTCTTACGTTGTTTAGATATTGCAAACATAGGCAAATATTGTTTATTTTGTACCTATTTGTTGCATTCTCTATTTCTAGATTATAGTCTGCTTGCAAACAGAGCTTCATTTGCTTTCCAGCTGAGCTAGTCTGGCAGTTTGATTTTGGGGGGGGAGTGGGGTGTACTTTCAACCCACCACAAACAGCACTTGGCCCAAAGGCGGCAGCTGACCCCCACTGGCAGTCCAGAGCGGTACCATTTCCCCAGCTATGTTTTGCAATCTGATCCACACCCACAAATCAAAGCTGCCTGGTGAGGCTTAGGAAAAGGACAGCACCTTGACAAGGCTGATCTTGCACAGAAAAAGATAAAACAAAGTACAATAAAACACAATGAAAAGCAATCAGTTCAGGCTTATGGAAATTCTCAGACTCCTGCAGGGTCATTAATGCTGCACTTCACCACCAGATTTAGAAAGGTTGCTCTATGCACACACACACACAAACACATCTAGATTTTCACATGCCAAGCTAGAAGGCAAAACCAGGAGCAACACTTGAAACAAACCAAAAGCCCCCCAGGTGTGACACAAATGCACCAAACTATCAGTTAAGAATGAAGACATGCAAAGGATCGAAGTATTAAAAGTCATAAAAATGCATGACAGGAATAAAAATGAGAAACAATCAACTCACTTTGTCTTCTTTGCAGCTTCCTGCTCTGGCTCTTTCACTGCAACAAATTAGAAAAGCTTTATTTTCTCAGGCACTGAAGGCACAGTGCCACTGTCCTAGTTTAGGGTGGGACAGATTGCCCCACTGCTCCAAAAAGGGGCAAAAGAATCATGCTGACACGAACAGACTGGATAGGCATGGAAAGGTTAAAGGGGAAAGCAATTCATACACTACAAAAACTGCAAAGCACAGTGGTGAGCATAGCAAAGCACAGAAGGTTCAAAGAAATCCCCAACCTAATCTTAACACACAAGTTCCTTTACACCAGACCAAAAACCCAACACTCCCCTTCTCCCCACCTGGTGTTCACCAAAACTGCCAAGTCTCTTTCTTCCCCCGCCTTGCTAGGCTGGTTTCAGGCGGGCCAGGCCTGAACTGCCCCCACACCCCCTTCTTACCCTGGCATTTGGTCTAAACAGGCCAAGATTGCACAGGAAGAAGAAAATTACTCAGGCCAAAGAGGCCTCTGATACTGCCCCCCCGGGTTACCAGATAAGTCAGAGTCTCTCTTCCACAGGAGCAGAAAGGGAAGAAAGAAAGAGACAGTAACTCTGCAGCCAGATTGATAAGGGTGCAGGATTGATGGGTAGCAATCCACTATGGCCTGTGTGCATCCACTGGGGTGGGCACCCTGGGCACTGGAGGGCTCAACCCTGTGGCTTCCCTTTTTTTGGAGGCACACAGCCCAAACGGCCACAACCACCTCACACTGAAATTCTGCCCTGTGCCAATGCCTTCAGTGCAGCAGGATGTGACAAGGCTTATCAGGACTCCTCAGTTCTATGTCCCAGTGGAAATGAGGGATGTTTATAAAGAGCCTCTTTGCCATCACATTTGCTTAAAGGTAGCTCTGCTGGTGTCTGCCCTTTCCCTTGGCCTACTTGCCATGCTGGTGCTGAAAAAGGCAAGTCAAGTGGAAGATGAATGGAAGTTAGAATCACAGAATTGTCAGGGCTGGAAGGGACCTCAAGGATCAGCCAGTTCCAACCCCCCTACCATGGCCAGGGACACCTCACACTACAGCAGGTTGCTCACAGCCACAGCCAGCCTGGCTGCAAACACCTCCAGGCATGAGGCTGCCACCACCTCCCTGGGCAACCTGTGCCAGTCTCTCACCATCCCTCATGGGGAAGAACTTCTTCCTCACATCCAATCTGAATCCACCTATTTCTAGTTTTGCTCCATTCCCCCCAGTCCTATCACTCCCTGACACCCTCTGAAGTCCCTCCCCAGCTTTCTTGTAGCCCCCTTCAGATCCTGGAAGGCCACAAGGTCTCCTTGAAGCCTTCTCTTCTCCAGACTGAACAGCCCCGACTCCCTCAGTCTGCCTCTGTATTTAGAATAGAATAGAATAGAATAGAATAGAATAGAATAGAATAGAATAGAATAGAATAGACCTGACCCCTCTTCCCCAGCTTTTAAAGCCACCTATCTGCCCCAGGCCACTCCTGTTCCCAGCAGGGTACTCACTGTGGTCAGTGCCGGTGATCTGGGCCAGGATGCGGAAGGAGCGGGACTGGGTGGTGCCCGTCCGGGGGTGCCAGTCCTCGGTGTCCTCAATCAGCCGCTTCTTGCTGGCGTCGCTGTGGGTGGGCGTGTGGTAGAACTCCGTGTAGGTATCCACAATGTGCTTCCGCGGGGGGCTGCCTCAGGGAGAGGAGAGAGCAGTGACTGAACACCTTCCCAGGCTCTGTGGGTTGGGGCAGTTACAAAGACAGGGGTGCAATGGTGACTTGCTGCAGTATTTAACAGGCAGCTCCTGCGTCTGCATGCAGGTGTGCAGCAGTCAATCACAGGCACAGAGAATCACAGAATGGTCTGGGCCAGAAGGGACCTCCAAAGCTCATCCAGTCTGACCTCACCACAGTCAGCAGGGGCATCCCCAACTAGATCAGGTTGCTCAGGGCCTCATCCAGCCTCACCTTCAATACCTGCAGGGAAGGAGCCTCAACCACCTCCCTGGGCAACCTCTTCCACTGTTCCACCACCCTAATAGTGAAGAATTTGTTCCTAACATCCAACCTCAATCTGCTCTGCTCTAGTTTGAAGCCACTGTCCCTGGTCCTGTCCCTGCAGGCCTTTGCAAACAGTCTCTCTCCAGCCTTCCTGTAGCCCCCTTCAGGTACTGGCAGGCTGCTATTAGGTCTCCTTGGAGCCTTCCCTTCTCCAGGCTGAACACCCCCAGCTCCCTCAGCCTGTCCTCATAGCAGAGCTGCTCCAACACCCAAATCGTTTTCACGGCCTCCTCTGGACCCTCTCCATCAGCTCCATGTCCTTCCTAGATTGAGGGCTCCAGACCTGTACACAGCACTCCAGGTGAGGTCTCAGCAGAGCAGAGCAAAGTGTCAGAACCACCTCTCTGGCTCTGCTGGCAATGCTGCTTTGGATGCAGCCCAGGATGTATGAAACACAGATTCAATTCTCTGAACCAAACAGAGCTTTACAGTTACTTTAAGCCAACTGAAATCTTCTCCCTTGTCTCACTGCTGAAACATTTTAAACAGCAAAAGACAGTATTATTGGGACACTGACACGCTTAAGCCTTTACCGTTTGGGTGGGTTTTTCCTTGCAGATGACAGAGTAAGACAGCAAGAGAAAGTTTTTCCCAGCAGAAACAGGAAAAGGAGAGAAAAGAAAACAAGGTGAAATGAAGTCAGAACGCTGAAACAGAAGTGCAGCTAATTACTCTGTTGCATTAGATTTGGGGGAGAGAGCACTGAAATCCAATTAACGGCAAGATTCACATCCTGCTAATGACGGCACAGCACCACAGCGCTGTATTAAGCTCACAGCAGTTTCCTTACAAGGCCTACAGGGTGAATATATTTTGGAAATCAGGGCAAGGTTAGTTCAGATCAAGTGCCCCTCATCATGTTCTCCCTTTGGCTCACAGGAGGCAAAGAGCTAAATGTGCCACTCAGTACACACCAAGTCTTTAGTCCTCGGCAAAGCCTGGATCAGAACCAGGCCATCTGAAAGCGCAGGGGCAGCGACACGGGGAGCAGGACATAGAGATGCTGATGCTCAGTGCCCTCTCTGAAACTCAAAGCAGCAGGCTGATCCTTTCCTTTGGTAATTTTCCCCACAGCACGCTGTCATCAATCCCTGCACTGGCAGACTTGCAACAGCACGGGATTCTAAACCTCTGCTTTCAAGTAACTGATGTGGAGAACCTGCACTGGCACTGCTCCGTGTGGGAAACGAGAACAGAAGAGTCATGCTGTAAGCATTGCTCCCAGATTCCCCATCTGTTATCCCAAGGCATTAATAAATATCAGTATGCTCACACTACTACTCTGTCTGCTGATTTTGACAGAATTCACAGGAGATGGGCAGTGCAAGAGCAGCTCCTAAGGCACAACAGTTTAAAAACACTACAACAAAACTTCCAAAAAAACCCCAAACCCAACCCAAAACCCCTTTCATTTTTGCAATTATTTCCCCACTTTCCAAAGTGCTTCTGGTGAAGAAAGGTGGAAAACAGGAATAAGAAAGGGTGTAAATTATTAGTGCACAGGCTCACAGGATGTTAAGGATTGGAAGGGACCTCTGAAGATCATCGAATACAACCCCTTTGCCACAGCAGGACCAGAGAATCCAGCACAGGTCACACAGGAACACATCCAGATGGGGCTGGAAAGTCTTCAGAGGAGACTCCACAACCTCTCTGGGCAGCCTCACAGTGAAGAAGTTCCTCCTCATGTTGAGGTGCAACCTCCTGTGCTATAGTTTCTATCCATCACCCCTTGTCCTATCCCAGGGTGCAACTGAGCAGAGCCTGTCCCCTCCCTCCTGACCCTCAGCCCTCAGATATTGAGAGACATTGATCTGATCCCTTCGCAGTCAAAGAGCTAAGAATTAGGCCCATTAAATGGAAAGCCATAAGTAAATATGTAGGCTTAAAAGCATACTTAATGCTTCAAGGAATGAAATGAAAGGTGTCATGCAAAATTATTTGACACAGAATATTAGTGAAGCATAGGTAGCACAGATCAAAGGTACCAGATGAGGGAGAAGTACACAGACAGGACAATGGCATTTCCAGGACTGAGTACAGAGAGGGAAATTAAGTAAAGCATCAAAGCAGTTAACAGAACAAGAGGACACAGTCTCAAGCTGTGCCAGGGGAAGTTTAGGCTGGAGGTGAGGAGAAAGTTCTTCCCAGAGAGAGTTGTTAGCTGTTGGAATGTGCTGCCTAGGGAGGTGGTGGAGTCACCGTCCCTGGAGGTGTTCAAGAGAGGATTGGATGTGGCACTTGGTGCCATGGTTTAGTAGTCATGAGGTCTTGGGTGGCAGGGTGGACTTGATGATCCTTGAGGTCTTTTCCAACCTTATTGATTCTATGATTCTATGAAAATAAAATCTGACATTTAAAGCAGTAATTAAAGGGATGGAATTGCAGGGAAATGGAACTATTTACAAGCGGTTGGCTGCATTCTAGCAACTACCCCAGTGAAATAAGTAGCCTTTTACAAGTGTTGTAAACGAAGTGTCCTGCTGACTTCTCTGGTGGATCCTACCAGTCGCTTTTTCGAGGCGTGAGTCTGCTGGTTATTACTCACTGCGGCCACAAGGTGGTGCCAGAGACAAAGGAAGATTCAGCGGCACGGCTCTCCCTTAACTCAGTTTGGAGGCACGGGGAGGAAAGGCAAGCCAATGAAACCTCCGGCGTGCACACATCACACTATACGGATGCTACTCCTCTTTTATTGTATGGTCTGGGTTGGAAGGGACCTCCAAAGATCATCTTGTCCAACCCCCTCTGCAGTCAGCACGGGTGTCCCCAACTAGGTCAGGTTGCCCAGAGCCCTGTGGAGCCTCACCTTGAACACCCCCAAGGATGGGGCTTCAACCACCTTCCTGGGCAACTTTTTCCACTGTTCCACCACCCTCACGGTAAAGAACTTCGTTTGCCATCCCTTCACTCCATAATTCTCAAACCATTTTTGCTTTTATACTGTATTTCACCATTTCCAAGTTGTATCACCCACACCCATTAGCCACAGATGCAACTTACCAATACACCCACACCAATTAGCCATAGAAGCTCCAATTACTTTATCAATACACCCACGCCAATCAGCCATAGATGCATGAAGAATTCATCAACGCAAACACCACACAAATAAATAAATAAAGGGAATAAACCAAAACAAACCCCTGTAAAATCTTAGCACACAGCGACAAGCAAGGATCACACCGTGTCCAATGCAGACAAAACCCCTTGGAGCACTAAGAAGTTACTCAGAAAAGCTGAAGCTGTTTTGCAAAACGTAAATAACAAAGCTCAGTGAGAGCTGCTGACTTTTGCAAAACAAGAAATACATGCTGGTTATTCCCACAGGGAAAAAAAACAACCCAAACAACCATAGCTCCACTCCAGTGCTGTTGATACTAACTTTGTCACTGCTGTTATCTGCAAGGGAAAAAAAAACACAGTATTTGATGTGTCAATACATTCTCTGCTTCTCGAAATGTGAGAGGATTCTTTCCAAATTCAAGCTCTGGTAAAGCCATATATTGCCTAAGTCAAACTTAGAACCATCAAGAGAACCTACAAGGCAAAGAATATATTAGCCTAGCTGAGCTCAAAGTGAGCGAAGCCTGTGGACATCTTACCTGTTTTAAGCAGCAGGCACGCTTCCATGCAAGAGCTGGCAAGAAGGTCCTGAGAAAAGCATCACTGCATGCAGCCCAGCGAAAGCAAATTGCTTTCCTACTGAGCCAAGACTAAACAAAGGAAACAAAACTTCCTTCCCCATTCTGAAGTGAAAGTAAATATTTGAGGTCCCGAATGGAGTCTGAGGGGAACAAGTAGAAAGGGAGGAAATTCTGGAGGTGACAAGGTGCATGTCTGAAGAACTGCATTTGCTCAGCAGGGCTGCTTATGGAGAAGGATTACACAAAACACAGAAGCAAGAAGGAATTTATTCCAGACTAATCAATTCAGTTGGTATTACTCTTTCTGAAACCTAAGGTGGGGCAGTAAGAGTTGTTCTAAGCAGTGAACCCATCAGGATTGTCAAGTGCTTACATTTAGCCTGCAGCACTTCGTTCCTAGAAGACTTAATTTCGTTGCTATTGTTCCACTTTGTAAGCACTAATTGCTGCTTTTGAATACTCCTTACTCAGTGATTCGCTAAAACAACATTCCTGGGAAGATAAGAGAGGGTTTCCTAATGTGTATTCAACGGGTCTACCAAGCAGCATTGAGTAAGTCCCGGGGATCTTCCGATTTCACAGAATCACAGCATTGTCAGGGCTGGAAGGGACCGCAGGGATATTCCAGTTCCGAGCCCCCTGCCATGGGCAGGGACACCACACTACAGCAGGTTGCTCACAGCCACAGCCAGCCTGGCTGCAAACACCTCCAGGCATGAGGCTGCCACCACCTCCCTGGGCAACCTGTGCCAGTCTCTCACCACCCTCCTGGGGAACAACTTCTTCCTCACATCCAATCTGAACCTACCTATTTCTAGTTTTGCTCCATTCCCCCCAGTCCTATCACTCCCTGACACCCTCCAAAGTCCCTCCCCAGCTTTCTTGTAGCCCCCTTCAGATACTGGAAGGTCACAATTAGGTCTCCTTGAAGCCTTCTCTTCTCCAGACGGAACAGCCCCAACTCCCTCAGTCTGCCTCCATAGCAGAGCAGCTCCAGCCCTCTGCTCATCCTCGTGGCCCTTCTCTGGACACCTTCCAGCACCTCCAGATCCTCCCTGTAACAGGGGCTCCAGAACTGGACACAGTGCTCCAGTTCCTTTCATCCCACTTCTATGCATCACGGACTCTGGCCGCCAGCTGTTCAAGAAGGAGCTGGATACTACCATACCAACAGCATTCTATGAGTCCAAGTGTGGAAAATATTGATACTGCAACCCAAAGAGAACAGGCACCTAAGAAAATTTCCTCCCTCTGGGAGAAGGTCAACTGAAACTGCTCTTTATTTTGTGTTTTAATTGATGTGGATGCTTACTTTTCTGCAGGCTTCTTCACATACTTTATGAACTTGGAGAACATCAGAGAATGGAGGCACTAGGCCTCTTCCTCCAGCCTGTCCTTTGAGGGATGGGAAACAGTAACCACAGGTTTTAAGGGCAGCTTTTATGTTTTTGAACCTGCAGTTCCCCTTTTGCCCTTCTTACTACCTAATCCAATCTGCCAGACACTGCTGCTAGGCGTGGGGGCCAGCTGGCAGGACACTGCTTGCACTCCTCACCCTGGCACAGCAGATGCTGGGATCCAGTATCAGGGATGCTGCAGCTCATGAGCCCTGCCCAGGAAGTGCTAGGAGAGCCCGAGGTGGCCACGGCCAAAAGCATGGCAACAAAACAGGGCAGTGGTACAGGTCTGAGTGCCCAAGACCACTGCTGGGCTCCTCAGTTAATTTTTCAATCTATTGTTGATTGGTCCAAATGAGTATACAAGATAGAGTATAAGCAACAACCCCATGCAGTGCTACAGGCTGGGGAGAGAGTGGCTGGAGAGCAGCCAGGGAGAGAGGGACCTGGGGGGTACCGGTTGATAGGAGGCTGAACATGAGCCTGCAGTGTGCCCAGGTGGCCAAGAAGGCCAAAGGCATCCTGGCCTGCATCAGGAACAGTGTGGCCAGCAGGAGCAGGGAGGTCATTCTGCCCTGTGCTCAGCACTGGTTAGGCCACACCTAGAGTCCTGTGTCCAGTTCTGGGCCCCTCAGTTTAAGAAGGACATTGAGACACTTGAAGGTGTCCAGAGAAGGGCAACAAAGCTGGGAAGGGGTCTGGAGCACAGCCCTGTGAGGAGAGGCTGAGGGAGCTGGGGTTGCTTAGCCTGCTTAGCTCAGGGGTGACCTTATTGCTGACTATAACTCCCTGAAGGGAGGTTGTAGCCAGGTGGGGGTTGTTCTCTTCTCCCGGGCAAGCAGCACCAGAACAAGAGGACACAGTCTCAAGCTGTGCCAGGGGAGGTTTAGGCTGGATGTTAGGAAGAAATTCTTCCCAGCAAGAGAGATTGGCCATTGGGATGTGCTGCCCAGGGAGGTAGTGGAGTCACCATCACTGGAGGTGTTTAAATCCAGCCTCGATGAGGCACTTGGTGCCATGGTTTAGTTGGTTAGATGGTGTTGGGTGATAGGTTGGACTTGATCTCGAAGGTCTTTTCCAACCTGGTTAATTCATTTTATGCAGCCTTACTATCCCTTAAATGTTAGGCCTCCAATATGCAACTTCAACATAAAAAACCCCTCCTATCTGTCTGAACAAAAAATTACTCAGGTTTCAAATCTGTGTTGCTTTTTGTAGGGTAAAAGTAACACTTCCAGTTGAGGTGTTTACATTTTAATGCTGCCAAGAATCTGCTAAACCCTGCTGGATTCCTCAAACATATCTTAAACTTTCTCTTGTTTTGTGCAGAGAAGCAACCTGCTGTGGTGTGAGGTGTCCCTGCCCAGGGCAGGGGGGGCTGGAACTGGATGATCCTTGAGGTCCCTTCCTCCCCTGGCAATTGTGTGATCTGCCTCCCTTCTGGGACTTTTCTCCACCAGTCCTGCTGGTGCCATAGTCAGTCTTTCAGTGCATTCCACTTCCAGCCAACCCACAGCACCCACCGACCCTTCTTGACATCCTGCTTTGCATTTCTGAGTGCCTGCTGCTTTCGGTCAGGAATCAATACACAGAGTGAGAGACACGGACAGTGGAATCCACACCAGGCTTGTCGTAAGGTCCAGAACACAGCTGACACAATCCAGCAGCTCAAGCATTTTGGTGGTCCCGACCCAATTTAGCTGTGACACTCTATGAACTGAGGATGTCACTCCTGAGAAGCATCATCCCCAAAGGGCTGCCTCAGCCCGTGGAAGCGTCACTTTTAAGATGAGTCCTTCACTCCTGAGGAGAGAAGTCCTCCACAGCTGTGTTTTACTTAGCCCTTACACAAGCCCAGCTTTTTGCCTGTGAGGAAAGACCCTCAACAGCACACAAAAACCCCCACAACCAAAAGCAAACAATCCCACCTACCCATTTTGCTGTTTACTCTCCCCCTGGTTCTCTCTGCCTCCTCGTCGCGGCCCCTCGGCTACATCCTGGGCGCCATCGGCGGCACTGGGGGCCGCAGGGTGCGCGGCAGGGGGCTGCCGTAGGACATTAACGGCGGGTTTAGAGGCGCTCGGCACGGGTGCCCCCTGCCCAGCCCTAGGCTTGGCGTCGGTAACATGCAGTCCGGGTGCGCCAAACAGCGCCGGGCCGGCAGCCGCCGGAGCCGCCGCCGCCTGAGCTGGGGTGAAGGCGGAGGATGGTGATGGGATGGAGGTGACTTTGGAGGAGGTTACGGCTCCAAACGGCCTTGGTGTCTTATTGTAAGCCACGCTTGGCACGGCAGTGACTTTGGGTGCAACAGCAGAGGCAATGGGCACAGGCTTAACTACTTCTGTAGGTTCCCCCTATGCGAGATGAAAAACAAAAAGGGAACACACAAAACCGCACCAAACGCATGCAGCACGTTCCTCAGCAGGGGGTTCTCGCTGCTTTCGGGAGGAAGAACCTGCTAAGCACCAAAGGAAGAAGCAGAGAAGCAAGCCTTGCCAAGAGTGCAGCCAGGAGAGGTACAGAAAGAAAACAAACAGTGAGCCATGCACTTCAGGAAAGGCAGCGCTGCAGGCATACACAATCAATATGAAATCCCATGGTGCTAACTCCTCTCATCATGTCATAGACTCATGGAATTGTCAGGGTTGGAAAGGACCTCAAGGATCAGCCAGTTCCAAGCCCCCTGCCATGGGCAAGGACACCTCACACTACAGCAGGTTGCTCACAGCCACAGCCAGCCTGGCTGCAAACACCTCCAGGCATGAGGCTGCCACCACCTCCCTGGGCAACCTGTGCCAGGCTCTCACCACCCTCATGGGGAACAACTTCTTCCTGAAATCCAATCTGAATCTACACATTTCTAGTTTTGCTCCATCCCCCCCAGTCCTATCACTCCCTGACACCCTGAAAGTCCCTCCCCAGCTTTCCTGTAGCCCCCTTCAGATCCTGGAAGGCCTCAAGAAGGTCTCCTCAGAACCTTCTCTTCTCCAGACTGAACAACCCCAACTGTCCCAATCTGTCTCTATAGCAGAGGTGCTCCAGCCCTCTGATCATGCAAAACATGCACCCCAGAAAACAAACTCAAGAGCAACTGAAGAATCACTTCACTGCAAAACCCACAGGGTAAACTCATGTGGAAAAAAACAGTGTTCTTTTAAAAAACCCACATTCCACTCCTCAAACCCCCAATTTGGGATGTATGCATTCCCCATACACAATCAGCATGGCTGGAGCACCTTTCCTATGAGGACAGACTGAGGGAGTTGGGGCTGTTCAGTCTGGAGAAGAGAAGGCTCCCAGGAGACCTAATTGTGGCCTTCCAGTGTCTGCAGGGGGCTCCAGGAAAGCTGGGGAGGGACTTTTTATGGTATCAGGGAGTGATAGGACTGAAAGGGGTGGCAAACAGAAACTAGAAGTGGGTAGATTCAGATTGGATGTTAGGAAGAAGTTGTTCCCCATGAGGGTGGTGAGAGACTGGCACAGGTTGCCCAGGGAGGTGGTGGAAGCCTCATCCCTAGAGGTTTTTGCAGCCAGGCTGGATGTGGCTGTGAGCAACCTGCTGTAGTGTGAGGTGTCCCTGCCCATGGCAGGGGGGTTGGAACTGGCTGAGCCTTGAGGTCCAGCCCTGGCAATTCCACGATTCTATGCGTGTGTGTGTGTGTGTACAGACAGCATGTATGGATCAGTTGATGTGGTCCTTAGGAAGGAAACCAGAGCACTGGAGCTCATTTATTAGGGGCCAGTGCTTTGGGACTTTGAGCTTTTCCAGTTGCACTCCACTCAGATGTCCCAATGTCATCTTTATTTTTTTCTCTCCTGGGAGCTATGTTTTCACATTGTGGTTGCCAAACTGTGGCCTTTCACATCACAGTCTGCAGAGCAGTGGGTACTATGGATACTGCTCATTATTTCTGCCCACTGCAGAGGATTATTAAGTATTGGCCATTGCTAAGCATTTTCAGGTCTGCAAACATTCTTCTTATTAAAAAGGGGGGGGGGGGGGGGAGGGGAGGTGGTGTTTGAAACTATTGCTTGAGGGGAAAAAAGTGTACTTTAGAAGAACTTGAGAGCAAGCGACTCCCCAGGGCTCTAAGGAAAATAAGGGGAATTGTTCTACCAAATCCTAATATTTAGATCACAGTATCACAGTATCACTAAGGTTGGAAGAGACCTCGAGGATCACCGAGTCCAACCTGTCACCACAGATCTCATGACTAAACCATGGCACCAAGTGCCACGTCCAATCCCCTCTTGAACACCTCCAGGGATGGGGACTCCACTGCCTCCCCAGGCAGCACATTCCAATGGGCAATCACTCCCTCTGTATAGAACTTCTTCCTAACCTCCAGCCTAAACCTCCCCTGGCACAGCCTGAGACTGTGTCCTCTTGTTCTGGTGCTGGTTGCCTGGGAGAAGAGACCAACCCCTTCCTGGCTACAACCACCTTTCAGATAGTTCAGTATCCAGTATCACTAAGGTTGGAAGAGACTGGCAATGAGGTCACCCCTGAGCCTCCTCTTCTCCAGGCTAAGTAACCCCAGCTCCCTCAGCCTCTCCTCACAGGGCTGTGCTCAAGGCCTCTCCCCAGCCTTGTTGCCCTTCTCTGGACACCTTCAAGTGTCTCAATGTCCTTCTTAAACTGAGAGGCCCAGAACTGGACACAGGACTCAAGGTGTGGCCTAACCAATGCAGAGTACAGGGCACAATGAATTCCCTGCTCCTGCTGGCCACACTATTCCTAATGGAGGTCGTGAGTTCAAGCCTGCAGTGGGCAGTAGTGTCCTCCCTACTCTAGTCATGAGGTCTGTGGTGACAGGTTGGACTCGATGATCTTTGAGGTCTCTTCCAACCTTAGTGATACTGAAATACTGAAATAATGCAGGCCAGGATGCCCTTGGCCTTCTTGGCCACCTGGGCACACTGCTGGCTCATGTTTAGGCGGCTGTCAATCAGCACCCCCAGGTCCCTCTCTGTTTGGTAGCTCTCAGCCACTCCGACCCCAGCCTGTAGCTCTGCATGGGGTTGTTGTGGCCAAAGTGCAGCCCCTGGCACTTGGATTTGTTGAATGCCATCCTGTTGGACTCTGCCCATCTGTCCAGTCGGTCGAGGTCCCTCTGCAGAGCCCTTCTGCCCTCTAACTGACCAACATCTGCTCCTAACTTGGTGTCATCTGAAAATTTGCTGATAACTGACTCAATCCCCTCATCCAGATCATCAATGAAGATGTTAAAGAGGATGGGGCCCAGCACTGATCCCTGGGGCACAGCACTGGTGCCTGGCTGCCAGTTGGCTGTGGCACCATTCACTACCACTCTCTGGGCTCAGCCTCCAGCCAGTTCCTAACCCAGCTCAGAGTATTGTGATCCAAGCCACGATTATTAGTTTCTTAGCTGTTACTGTTTTTATTATTTATTTTTTATTTTTCATTATTTATTGATACATTTTTATTTTATTGTGTATTATCTATTTTTATAGTTTATTATTGTTATCATTTATTCCTTTTTCATGTTCATATGCATCACTAATTGTTTTGTTCTTGTTATTTTCCTACTTTATCATTTTTAGTTGATTGTTAATTATTGTCCCTCATTTCATGTTTACTTATTTTTATTGGGTTGGGGTTTAGTTGAACTGCTGTTCAATTATTTTTTTATTGTTTATTATTTGTTATTTTATTTATTTGGGATGAATGCAAAGCGAGATTTCAGGGTCAATTAAAAACAACCAATCAACCAACCAACAAATACCCCAAACCCAAACCAACCTAACCCAGAACCCCACCAGCAATAAAGCACTGCTTGTGCTCCTCTCTTAGGGACAGAGGAAACACTTCAGCAGCATCCTTCTAAAAAAAATGTTCCAATAATTGTATGAAGACTTTTATTCACTTCTCTTATTAGTTCTTAATAACTTTGGGGGCAGGTCTCTCAATTTAATGTTTCTTTTAAATGTTTTAATTTGGTGAGGGTAATCTCTCCAAGATTTCATTGTTGTAATACTCTTAAGGTAGCAGAGGGAAGTCAAGCATTAAGGGCAAGTTTGAATGACAGTGCTTATCAACAGCAGCGGTTGACAGATGGGTAACAGTGCCACATGCATGGTTTTGATGATGATGAAGATGATCAACATACCTTTGGTACATGAATCAGATCAGGTTTTGTTACAGCAGTCACTCTGAAAGAGAAAAAGAACACACACCACTGTAAACCCCAAGTTCTTTAAACAGTGCCCTCTTTCAACTCACCAAGTACATGCACAGATACATAAACCATATATGAACCATATATATAGAAACCACATATAAACCATAACATCATAAAGTTGTCAGGGTTGGAAGGGACCTCAAGGATCAGCCAGTTCCAACCCCCCTGCCATGGCCAGGGACACCTCACACTACAGCAGGTTGCTCACAGCCACAGCCAGCCTGGCTGCAAAAACCTCCAGGCATGAGGCTGCCACCACCTCCCTGGGCAGCCTGTGCCAGTCTCTCACCACCCTCATGGGGAACAACTTCTTCCTACATCCAATCTGAATCTACCCAGTTCTAGTTTTGCTCCATTCCCCCCAGTCCTCTCACTCCCTGACACCCTCAAAAGTCCCTCCCCAGCTTTCTTGGAGCCCCCTTCAGATACTGGAAGGCCACAAGAATGTTTCCTCAGAGCCTTCTCCTCTCCAGACTGAACAACCCCAACTCTCTCTGTCTGTCTCCACAGCAGAGCAGCTGCAGCACTGTGATCATCCTCATGGCCCTTCTCTGGACACCTTCCAGCACCTCCAGTTCCTTCTTGTGATAGGGGCTCCAGAACTGGACACAGTGCTCCAGGTGTGGTCTCAGCAGAGTGGACTAGAGGAGGAGAATCCCCTCCCTTGCCCTGCTGGCTATGCTTCTCTTTGCTAATGCTGAACCTTGAAGTTTCAGCCTCACAAAAAGAACATACTTAATTTCTTTCATTTATTTTCACAGAATATCCAGCCTTGAGTTTGCAGGGGATAAGACCACTCTGCATTCACCAATACAGCACTGAGCTGAAATGATTTCAGACTGCTTGCAAGTGATCTGAAGACATACTCTTAGCAAAACAAACCAAATCCAATCAAATCAAAAGAAATCAAATCAAAACAAAACAAATCAATACAAACCAAACCAAATCCAACCTATACAAAAAGAAGAAAAAAAAAAGGGGGGGGGGAAGGGAGGGAAAGGGTGAAAAAAAAGGTTTACATAACTGACATGCTCCCAATGTTCTCTAAATGTTGGAGTCAGACAGCATAATATTATTTTATTGCCCCTAAACATACTTTAAACAAGGACATAAATTTGTGTGTCCCAGACATACTTTGAACAGTTTAACTTGGCCTTGTGGCCTTCAGCCCATAATCAGCCTACCAGCTGTGATTTATCCCATATTGTGGCAAGAAAGTGCTCACCCAGCACATTGAGCCACCAAGATCTGAATGTGAAAAATGCATGGTGGTTAGACAGGACAGTACAAAAGGAAATGCACACTTGTCAAGGGGTCAGGGCTGGGCCAGACAATGAATGACAGACAGAGTCTATTAACCCCTAGGGGAAAAGGATGGGAAGGAGGGAGAGAGCCTTATGAATTGGAGAACAAAACTCAAACTACTTCAATGAAAACAGGAACAATAAAATAGAAGATGTACAAATATACATTAAACTACCATCCAACCCAACCACCCCAATGGCACTTGGTCACTCTCACCACTGATGCTGTGGCAGATAGAATAGAATAGAATCAAATGGAATGGAATGGAATGGAATGGAATGGAATGGAATGGAATGGAATGGAATGGAATGGAATGGAATGGAATGGAATGGAATGGAATGGAATGGAATGGAATAGACCAGACCAGACCAGACCAGGTTGGAAAAGACCTTTGAGATCATCGAGTCCAACCTATCACCAACACCACCTAATCAACTAAACCATGGCACCAAGCACTCCATCCACTCTTCCTAAACACCTCCAGGGATGGTGACTCCACCACATCCCTGGGCAGCACATCCCAATGGCCAATCTCTCTTGCTGGGTAGAACTCTTTCCTCACCTCCAGCCTAAACCTCCCCTGGCATAGCTTGAGATTGTGTCCTCTTGTTCTGGTGCTGGTTGCCTGGGAGAAGAGCCCAACCCCTACCTGGCTACAACCTCCCTTCAGGGAGTTGCAGACAGCAAGAAGGTCTCCCCTGAGCCTCCTCTTCTCCAGGCTAAGCAACCCCAGCTCCCTCAGCCTCTCCTCACAGGGCTGTGCTCCAGACCCCTCCCCAGCTTTGTTCCCCTTTTCTGGACACATTTCAGCATCTCAACATCTTTCCTTCTTAAACTGAGGAGCCCAAAACTGGACACAGCACTCGAGGTGTGGCCTCCCCAGAGCTGAGTCCCAGGGGACAATCCCCTCCCTGCTCCTGCTGGACACAGCATTGCTGATCCCAGCCAGGAGGCCTTTGGCTTTCTTGGCCACCTGGGCACACTGCTGGCTCCTCTTCAGCTGTTTGTCCATGAGCACCCCCAGGTCCCTTTCTGCCAGCAGCTTTCCAGCCACACTGCCCCAAGCCTGCAGCCTTGCTTGGGGTTGTTGTGCCCCAAGTGCAGGACCTGGCACTTGGCCTTGTTGAAGCTCCTCCTGTGAACGTTGGCCATGGATCCAATCTATCCAAGTCCCTCTGTAGAGCCTCCCTGCCCTGCTGCAGATCAACACTGCCACCTCACTTGGTGTCATCTGTGAACTCACTGCTGGCACACTCTGTGTCTTCATCAAGGTCATCAATAAAGCTGTTCAACAGAAGTGGTCCCAGCACTGAGCCCTGAGGAGCACCACTTGTGACTGGCCACCAGATGGATTCAACTCCACTGACCACCACTCTTTGGGCCCTTCCTCCCAACCAGGGCTTCATCCAGCAGAGCTTTGCTCAGCCAAGCCACCAGCAGCCAGTCTGTCCATGGGAATTCTGTGGGAAATTGAGTCAAAAGCTCTTCCAAAGTCTAGGTAGACAATATCCACAGGCTTTTCCTCATCCAATAGTTGGTCATCCTATCATAGAAGGAGATGAAGTAACATGCTCTCAGCTTCAGAAAGAGCAGTCACCCAGCAGAGCCTGAGCTGAAAAGCAAAAATCACTGAACAGAATTAGCTCCACTCTAACTCAAACCAGGACAACACTGCAAGCTGAAAAGCAAAACATGTCCAACACAGATGTTTAAGCAAATGCTTCCCTTAGGATTTTGATAGATACTACCAAATTCCATAGCAACAAAGTAATTAAGCTACAGAATCTTGTAGATTCCTACAGCTGTTAACACTTCCCTTGCCACCTAGCAATTAAACACATTAGGATTTCATGCTGGTTTGGGCACACTAAATGTATGAATGACTGATGATGAAGCCTTTCAAACTGAAAGGAACGACTTGCCCTTGTTAACTACTTACTAGAAAAGCATGATGGCTCGAAGCAGGGCATTATTTGAATGAAGAGAGCTCAGTATGTCAACCTATGCAGTATTTGCAATAGCATACAAACAAAGCACAGACATAAAAGCCCTGCATAAACACTCATCATAAACAACACACACAAAACAGCCAACAGGGCCAGGGAGGGGATTCTCCCCCTCTGCTCCACTCTGCTGAGACCCCACCTGGAGCACTGTGTCCAGTTCTGGAGCCTCTATCACAAGAAGGAACTGGAGGTGCTGGAAGGTGTCCAGAGAAGAGCCACGAGGATGAGCAGAGGGCTGGAGCTCCTCTCCCATGAGGACAGCCTGAGATTGTTGGGGGTTGTGCAGTCTGGAGAAGAGAAGGCTCCAAGGACACCTTTCTGTGGCCTTCCAGGATCTGAAAGGGGCTACAGATAATCTGGGGAGGGACTTTTGAGGGTGTCAGGGAGTGATAGGACTGGAGGGAATGGAACAAAACTAGACATGGGTAGATTGAGATTGGATGTTAGGAAGAAGTTGTTCCCCATGAGGGTGGTGAGAGACTGGCACAGGTTGCCCAGGGAGGTGGTGGCAGCCTCATCCCTGGAGGTGTTTGCAGCCAGGCTGGATGTGGCTGTGAGCAACCTGCTGTAGTGTGAGGTGTCCCTGCCCATGGCAGGGGGCTTGGAACTGGCTGATCCTTGAGGTCCCTTCCAAGCCTGACAATTCCATGAGTCTAAAACACCTTGGCAAATGGTTAGGGTTTCAAGATTCTTACAAGTTATAACAGACAATGAAAACAGAAGCAGCTGGAGCCACTTGCTGTCTAATACTGAAAATGCAAGTGCACCAAGTTTTTACACAGGCTTCTCCCCACAAGCCAGTTGTTCTTTCAGGAAATAGCTATATTTAGCCTGTGTAAAAGTTCTTTTTGACCAAAAAAAGATCAGTTTTGCTCTTTAAGCATACCACAAGCCATTCCTCTCTGATGAATACTTTGGGTGACATTTGAGGCAATTCAAAACATTCCAGTTTCCAGCATAGCCTTTTTAGGAAAATGCATTAGTTTGCTCTTTGTTGGGACAAGGTGCCCAGCAAAAACCATTCATGGCTTAAATTCTCATCTTACTTATTCCCTCTCCAAGTATTTTACCCATTAAAAAAACAAAAAACCAAACAAAAAAAACCCACAAGAAGGATCCAAGCAAATCACAAAATCATAGAAGATCAGAGATTGGAAGGGACCTCCAGAGATCCTCCAGTCCAACCCCCCTGCCAGAGCAGCATCACCCAGGGCAGTCTGCACAGGAATGCATCCAGGTGGGGTTGGAAAGGCTCCACAGAAGGAGACTCCACAACCTCTCTGGGCAGCCTACTCCTGGGCTCTGGCAACCTCACTCTAAAGAAGTTTCTCCTCATGCTGAGCTGAAACCTTCTCTGGTCAAGTTTGTCTCCACTGTTCCTTGGCTTATTGCTGTGCACCACCCAAAAGAGTTTGGCCCCCTCCCCTTGACCCCCAGCCCTCAGCTATTGATAGGCATTGATCAGATCCCCTCTCAGCCTTCTCTTCTCCAGACTCAACAGCCCCAGGGCTCTCAGTCTCTCTTCCCAGGGCAGATGCTCAAGTCCCCTAAGCATCCTCCTGGCTCTCTGCTGGACTCTCTCCAGCAGGTCTCTGTCTCTCTGGAACTGGGGAGCCCAGAACTGGACACAGGATTGCAGCTGTGGTCTGAGCAGGGCAGAGCAGAGCGGGGGAAGAACCTCCCTAGCCCTGTTGGACAATTTAAAAGCTAAAGCTGCAGTATTACATGCTTCTGCTATGAGTGCAAGTTGACACAAATCCAAAGACCAACAAAACCACTGTAATGCCAATAATTAGAATTATGGAAGTAATTTCAGTGCAGCCAGGATGTTGGGTTTGGGTTTTTTTTATGTCTTTACTAGAAAGCCCAAACTTTCAGTCAATAAATCTCTAAACCTACATAGATGCTTAAATCCAAGACATTTCTGATTCATCTGAAAAACAATTAGAGTGTCACCATCCCTATGCCTTCTGTCCCTTAAACACAGATCACAGGATGTTAGGGGTTGGAAGGGATGTCTGGAGATCGAGTCCAACCCCCCTGCCAGAGCAGGACCAGAGAATCATAGAATTAGTAAGGTTGGAAAAGACCTCAGAGACCATCAAGTCCAACCTGTCACCCAAGACCTCCTGACAACTAAACCATGGCACCAAGTGCCACATCCAATCCCCTCTTGAACACCTCCAGGAATGGTGACTCCACCACCTCCCTGGGCAGCACATCCCAATGACAAATGACTCTCTCTGTGAAGAACTTTCTCCTCACCTCCAGCCTAAACCTCCCCTGGCATAGTTTGAGACTCTGTCCTCTTGTTCTGGTGCTGCTTGCCTGTCTCGGAGAAGAGACCAACCCCCTCCTGGCTACAACCTCCCTTCAGGAAGTTGTAGAGAGCAAGAAGGTCTCCCCTGAGCCTCCTCTTCTCCAGGCTAAGCAACCCCAGCTCCCTCAGCCTCTCCTCACAGGGCTGTGCTCCAGACCCCTCCCCAGCTTTGTTGCCCTTCTCTGGACACATTTCAGCATCTCAACATCTTTCCTTCTTAAACTGAGGAGCCCAGAACTGGACACAGGACTCAAGGTGTGGCCTAACCAGTGCAGCGTAGAGGGACAGAATGACTTCCCTGCTCCTGCTGGCCACACTATTCCTGATGCAAGCCAGGATGCCATTGGCCTTCTTGGCCACCTGGGCACACTGCTGAATGCAGCACAGGTCACACAGGAACCTTAACAAAGGCACTGTTTCAGATTCAAAACTTTAAAAGCAAATGCCATACTTGGTGGGTAAATCACCACTAGGTGACTGTGCTTATGACCCCCTCTCTAAACAAGGGGAGCACAGAACAGCAGTACTAAGGCAGGTACTGCCTTTGGGGTTTTGGCCTCACTGTCACTTAGATCCTGGTGTAAGATACAGGAAGGAGCTGCTGCAAAACCTCCATTGCCAAAATGAAGTCAAAGTTGAATGAGTTTTTCCACAAAACTGAATTTGCTGTTCTGAACTAAACCTTTCCAAGAAGAGGAAAAAAGAAAAGAAGGAATTTTTCCCCATCCCTCCTGTTTTCAAAACTCCTTTCCCCAAGCAGATCAAACAAGATTCACTTTCTGGCAGCAGCTACTCCATCCTGGAGGAGAAAAGGCTCCAAGGAGACCTTCTTGTGACCTTCCAGGATCTGAAGGGGGCTACAGGAAAGCTGGGGAGGGACTTTTGAGGGTGTCAGGGAGGGATAGGACTGGGGGGGATGAAGCAAAACTAGAAATGGGGAGATTCAGATTGGATGTTAGGAAGAAGTTCTTCCCCAGGAGGGTGGTGAGAGCCTGGCACAGGTTGCCCAGGGAGGTGGTGGCAGCCTCATGCCTGGAGGTTTTTGCAGCCAGGCTGGATGTGGCTGTGAGCAACCTGCTGTAGTGTGAGGTGTCCCTGCCCATGGCAGGGGGGGTGGAACTGGCTGAGCCTTGAGGTCCCTTCCAACCCTGACAATTCTATGATCCCTGAAAAGTCGCTGCTCAGATCTTGCTCCCAACAGCCTGTTGTTTTAGCAGCTCTGCCACTGCTCTCTGCAGTTTTCTTTCTTTGCTTTCTTTTTATTTCTAGAGAGCAGTCAGCTGACAGCACAGAAAGCTAAATCCATTTCCTTCTCATAAATTAGCCAACTCATGAAAGAGAAAGATGACAAGCAGAAAATGTTTAACATATAGAACAAGTCATGACTTTCACCAGGGGTTATCTGAATGAAAACAAATGCAGATGTAATTTAAAGCACAGGGAAAAAACAAAACCCAATAAGCCAAATATATTTCTTTTCCCTTAGACCCAAGCCCCTTCTCTATCACAGACCTAATTAATTTCTTATCAGTCTTCCTCTGGCTCACACTGGAAAAGCAAAAACATTCTTAAGCCTGCTCCTCGATGCAGCTTACATACCACCACCAATAGCTGCCTCCCATACTCTAATGTAACATGCCCATTTCCTCTGCTCTTTCCCACTTTACTCTGCTCTGCTGAGACCTCTATACAGGAGTGACATGGACCTGATGGAGAGGGACCCAATACTCCAGATGTGACCTCACCAGGGCAGGAGAATCTCTCTCAGCCTACTAGGCACACTTCTAATCCAGCCCAGAAAGGCACTGGCCTTCTTTGGCCACAAGAGCACATTGCTGGCTCATGGCTGACAGCAGAGGGCTGTGCTGCCATTCAGTCAGACTTAGGCTGAGAGTTGGGCAGGGAGAAATTGAATGAAATTCAACAAGGGCAAGGGGAGAGTCTTGCACCTGGGAAGGAACAACCTCATGGACTAGGACAGGCTGGTGACTCTCATGGACTAGGACAGGCTGGTGACTGACCGGTTGGAGAGCAGTGAAGGGGAAAAGGACCTGGGGGTCCTAGTGGAAAGGAGGTTGGCCATGAGCCAGCAATGTGCTCTTGTGGCCAAGAGGGCCAATGGCATCCCAGGGTGGATTAGGAGGGCTGTGGTTAGTAGGTCAGAGAGATGTTCTCCTCCCCCTCTACTCTGCCCTGGTGAGGCTGCAGCTGGAGTATTGTGTCCAGTTCTGGGCCCCTCAGTTCAAGAAGGACCTCAGGGAACTGTTTGAAAGAGTCCAGCACAGAGCCACAAAAATGATGAAGGCAGTGGAACATCTTCCTTATGAAGAGAGCCTGAGGGAGCTGTTAGGGTGACAGAGCCTTGGAAGAGGCTGCCCAGGGGCGTTGTGGAGTCTCCTTCCCTGGACACATTCAAAACCTACCTGGATGCATTCCTGTGCAGGCTACCCTGGGTGATCCTGCTTTGCAGGGGGTATGAGTCACTGATTTCTGGAGGTCCTTCCCAACTCTTAACATTCTGTGGTTCTGTGAATGGAGCTTGCTGAGAGTATCATCACTGAATTCTTGAGAGAAGAGTACCTCGTGATAATACTTGACACCTTGCTTCACTCTTCCAACCTGCTCTGTTCTACTCTATTCTACTCTACCTCTATTCTACTCTATTCTATTCTATTCTACCTCTATTCTACTCTACCTCTATTCTACTCTATTCTACTCAACTCTATTCTACTCTACTCTATTCTACTCTACCTCTGTTCTACTCTATTCTATTCTACTCTACCTCTATTCTACTCTATTCTATTCCACTCTACCACTATTCTACTCTATTCTATTCCACTCTACCACTATTCTACTCCATTCTATTCTACTCTACGCTGTTCTACTCTACCTCTATTCTACTCTATTCTATTCCACTCTACCTCTATTCCACTCTACCTCTATTCTACTCTACCTCTATTCTACTCTATTCTATTCCACTCTACCACTATTCTACTCCATTCTATTCTACTCTACGCTGTTCTACTCTACCTCTATTCTACTCTATTCTATTCTACTCTACCTCTATTCTACTCTATTCTATTCTACCCTACCTCTATTCTACTCCATTCTATTCTTCTCTATTCTACTCTACCTCTATTCTACTCTAGTCTATTCTACTCTACCTCTATTCTACTCCATTCTATTCTACTCTATTCTACTCTACCTCTATTCTACTCTAGTCTATTCTACTCTATTCCATTCTACTCTATTCCATTTATCCTGGGAATATTGGGTCCTTAGTCACTTACAACAGATTCTGCATCCTCAGTAAGTAAATCTGGAGAATTAATATCATCTATGTTCTGGCATTAGTGGCAATTTGACAGCTGGCCAAATGAAATGTGGGTCCTCCCTCTTAAATTTAAATCAAGTCTGGGATTTCATCACGATGTGTTGAAATAAACACTGCTGAAACTCTAGGAGAGAAACAAGCTGCCCTATGCTTTGGTATTCCTACCCACAAAGGACTGGTTGTTTTCAAGACCTCCCAAAGACAGCCACTGCTCATAGTCTCATTCCTGTGGTCTGTGGCAACCCTACCAAACGCATTTGTAAAGAGAGTTTAAGTACAGGCAGACAATATTTTATTCTATTTAAGCAAAACCCAAATCCAAACAAAAAGCTGGGGGGACAAAAACACCATGGGATTTATCTCACTCGCTCCTGACTGCCAGGGACTTTTAAAACATGCTTCTCACTCCTGGAAGGCAGAAGGTTTATAAACCTGGAGCACCTAACCTATGAGGAGAGGCTGAGAGCCCTTGGGGCTGTTTAGTCTGGGGAAGAGAAAACTGAGAAGGGATTTAATAAATGTTTATAAATACCTGAGGGCTTGGGGTCAGGAGGGAGGGGACAGGCTCTGCTCAGTTGTACCCTGGGATAGGACAAGGGGCAATGGATATAAACTACAGCACAGGAGATTCTACCTCAACATGAGGAGGAACTTCTTCCCTGTGAGGGTCCCAGAGCATTGGAACAGGCTGCCCAGAGAGGTTGTGGAGTCTCCTTCTCTGGAGCCTTTCCAGCCCTGTCTGGATGTGTTCCTGTGTGACCTGTGCTGGATTCTATGTTCCTGCTCTGGCAGGGGGTTGGACTCAATGATCTCCAGAGATCCCTTCCAACCCCTAACATCCTGTGAGCCTTCAAAGACCCTGTGTATGGCCACCACTGGACTAGAGCAGCAGGTCTGTTTTGTGCTTGCTTATGACTCCCTTGGACAAAGCCCCAAAAGGAAAGCTTCCCCAATACCAGGTATGGAAAGCACCTTACAATCCTCTATGACAGATCACTGCTGGTTGTCCAAGAAAAACTCTAGAGCAGCAAGAGGTAGCTCAGTGTCTCCAAACTATCGAGTCTGCTGCCCAGGGAGGTGGTGGAGTCCCCAAGCCTGGCTGGGTTTCAAGGTGGTTTGAAAATAGAATAAAATAAACCAGGTTGAAAGAGACCTTCAAGATCATTGTGTCCAACCCATCAACCAATCCAACACCACCTAAACAACTAAACCATGGCACCAAGCACCCCATCAAGTCTCCTCCTGAACACCTCCAGTGATGGTGACTCCACTACCTCCCCAGGCAGCCCATTCCAATAGGCAATCACTCTCTCTGTGTAGAACTTCTTCCTAACATCCAACCTGAACCTCCCCTGGTGCAGCCTGAGACTGTGTCCTCTTGTCCTCTTGTTCTGGTGCTGGCTGCCTGGGAGAAGAGACCAACCTCTGCCTGTCTACAACCTCCCTTCAGGTAGTTGTAGAGAGCAAGAAGGTCTCCCCTGAGTCTCCTCTTCTCCAGGCTAAGCAACTCCAGCTCCCTCAGCCTCTCCTCATAGGGCTGTGTTCCAAGCCCCTCACCAACTTTGTTGCCCTTCTCTGGACTCGTTCCAGCAAGTCAACCTCCTTCCTAAACTGAGGGGCCCAGAACTGGACACAGGACTCAAGGTGTGGCCTAACCAGTGCTGAGCACAGGGCACAATGACCTCCCTGCTCCTGCTGACCACACTGTTCCTGATGCAGGCCAGGATGCCATTGGCCCTCTTGGCTGCCTGGGCACGCTGCAGGCTCATGTTTGTTTGGACATGGTGCTTGGGGCTATGGTTTAGGGGTGACCCTTGTAGAGCAGGGTTCTGGGTTGGACTTGCTGCTCCTGAGGGTCTTTTCCAACCTGAATGTTTCTGTGATTCTGTGAAGTTACCTATTTCAGAACAGCCTGCTCAATGAATTACACCCAGCCCTAGCCAGTCCTCCAAAGCCCTCAAACAAAAAATTAAAAGCTCAGCAGCTACACTTCATGCTGACTTCAAGTCTTTCATCAAATCTAGGTTATAATTTAGGAGATTTGAAACTAAACACCAAATTATTTCTTCCACAATACGGTGACTAATGCTTAAATTACCTCCTTTTGTCTATGACACAGTCCAAGTAAGTTTGAAAGTGAGGTCTTATCTACTTTAACTGGAATTCATGACAAACAGCTCCCCAGTACCAACATATCCTTATTTGGGATTTTTATTTTTAACCCTTAAGTGCATGCTTGGGAACTAACGATTTTTTTCCCCTCTCTCTTATATTAAGAATTTGGCCACTTAGAGAGCCATTAGATCATATTTGACTTGTTATGGGAGCTACGTCCATCACTCCTCCACAAAGCAGCTCACCCATCCATGGCTTCAGGCACAACTGAGAAATCACAAAAACATTGAGGTTGGAAAAGACTCTCAGGGTCACCAAGTCCAACCCACAACCCTACTCTGCAAGGGTCACCCCTAAATTATAGCCCCAAGCACCACATCCAAACCACCTTGAAACACAGCCAGGCTTGGGGACTCCACCACCTCCCTGGGCAGCACATTCCAATCCCTGACCACTCTGCATGGGAAAAAATGCTTCCTAATGTCCAGTCCTAACCTACCCAGTCACAGCTTGAGGCCATTCCCTCTTGTTCCATCACTAATTACCTGTGAGAAGAGACCAGCAGCAGCCTCTCCACAAGGTCCTCTCAGGTAGTTGTAGACAGCAATGAGGTCTCCCCTCAGCCTCCTCTGTTTCACACTAACCATCCCCAGCTCCTTCAGTTGCTCTTCATCAGATTTATTCTCCAGGCCCTTCCCAGCTTCCTTGCCCTCCTCTGCCCTGGCTCCAGCACCTCCACATCTCTCTTGTGTTGAGGTGCCCAAAACTGGACACAATACTCAAGGTGTGGCCTAACCAGTTCTGAGTCCCAGGGCACAATCCCCTCCCTGCTGCTGCTGGACACAGCATTGCTGATCCCAGCCAGGATGCCTTTGGCTTTCTTGGCCACCTGGGCACACTGCTGCCTCCTCTTCAGCTGCTTGTCCTTCAGCACCCCCAGGTCCCTTTCTGCCAGCAGCTTTCCAGCCACACTGCCCCAAGCCTGTGGCATTGCTTGGGGTTGTTCTGCCCCAAGTGCAGGACCTGGCACTTGGCCTTGTTGAAGCTCCTCCTGTGAACGATGGCCATGGATCCAATCTATCCAAGTCCCTCTGTAGAGCCTCCCTACCCTGGTGCAAATCAACACTGCCACCTCACTTGGTGTCATCTGTGAACTCACTGCTGGCACACTCTGTGTCCTCATCAAGGTCATCAATGAAGATGTTTAAGAGAAGTGGTCCCAGCACTGAGCCCTGAGGAGCACCACTTGTGAATCGATTCTACTGGAAACTCTGACACTCCTTCCCTGGAGATATTCAAGGTGAGGCTGGATGAGGCCCTGGGCAGCCTGATCTAGTTGGAGATGTCCCTGCTGACTGCAGGGAGGTTGGACTGGATGAGCTTTGGAGGCCCCTTCCAGCCTGGACCATTATCTGATACTATAAATGTGCAGCAACTATGAAGGGAAAAATTAATAATCCCACCTGACTCTGATGGATCCAGCTAAGAGCTTTCCAGTTCAGCTCCAGAGATAAAAAAACCCCAAACAACAACTTTCACCCTTTTAAGCTCAGAATAACTTTGGCATAACCTTCATAGCACACTCAGAGAGCACTCTGCCCTGCATTAGAAACTGGCTGGAAGCTGAGCCCAGAGAGTGGTGGTGAATGGTGCCACATCCAGCTGGCAGCCAGGCACCAGTGGTGTGCCCCAGGGATCAGTGCTGGGCCCCATCCTCTTTAACATCTTTATTGATGATCTGGATGAGGGCATTGAGTCCATCAGCAGTAAATTTGCAGATGAGACCAAGCTGGGGGCAGGAGTTGATCTGTTAGAGGGTAGGAGAGCTCTACAGAGGGACCTTGACAGGCTGGACAGATGGGCAGAGTCCAAGGGCATGAGACTGAACACATTTAAGTGCCAGGTTCTACACATCAGCCACAGTAACCCCATGCAGTGCTACAGGCTGGGGTCAGAGTGGCTGGAGAGCAGCCAGGCAGAGAGGGACCTGGGGGTGCTGGTCCATGGAAGGCTGAACATGAGCCTGCAGTGTGCCCAGGCAGCCAAGAGGGTCATTGGCATCCTGGCCTGCATCAGGAACAGTGTGGCCAGCAGGAGCAGGGAAGTAATTCTGCCCTGGACTCAGCACTGGTTAGGCCACACCTTGAGTCCTGTGTCCAGTTCTGGGCCCCTCAGTTTAGGAAAGATGTTGAGATGCTGGAAGGTGTCCAGAGAAGGGCAACAAAGCTGGGGAGGGTTCTGGAGCACAGCCCTGTGAGGAGAGGCTGAGGGAGCTGGGGTTGCTTAGCCTGGAGAAGAGGAAGCTCAGGGAAGACCTTATTGTTGTCTGCAACTCCCTGAAGGGAGGTTGTAGCCAGGTGGGGGTTGGTCTCTTCTCCCAGGCAACCAGCACCAGAACATGAGGACACAGTGTCAAGCTGCACCAGGGGAGGTTTAGTCTGGATGTGAGGAAGAAATTCTTCCCAGAAAGAGAGATTAGCCATTGGAATGTGCTGCCCAGGGAGGTGGTGGAGTCACCATCACTGGAGGTGTTCAGGAGGAGACTTGATAGGGTGCTTGGTGCCATGGATTAGTTGATTAGATGGTGTTGGATGATAGGTTGGACTTGGTGATCTCCAAGGTCTCTTCCAACCTGGTTAATTCCATTCTGTTCTATTCTATTCTATTCTATTCTATTCTATTCTATTCTATTCTATTCTATTCTATTCTATTCTATTCCATTCCATTCCATTCCATTCCATTCCATTCCATTCCATTCCATTCCAAATATGAAGCCATTAACTGCTTTTGTGGGCAACTAAGCACTGATGCAAAACAGATGCAAAACATCTGCCAGTCCCAAAGGCTGCTGAGGTTTTCTCCACGCCGCTGCAAACACGCCTCCGGCTGTGTCAAGCAAGACGAAAGGGAGCAACGTGTGACAGGCACAATATGTGTTTTTATTACCTCATGGGGTCTTGTGGTTCTGTGCCACAGACAGGGCTTTCTACTGACAATGCCCTGGGCTTTTTCAAAGGCAGTAATCTTGCAAAAACCTTGGAAAACAAATACACACAAAAGCCCAGAGCACAGTGCAGCTGTGCAATCCAGCTAGTACGAAGCACTGGGCTCTGCAGCTGTGTTACCGTTGGCAGAGGGAAATTTAACCTAGTGCCTGACTCCAAAGACTTAAAATTACCATTGCATACAGAAGGAAAAAGAATGCTAAGGTCTGTGTAATTCATTGGCTTGCTAATGGAGATATAGAGCAGAGGCAGAAGCAGTTCTTGCTGCCTTTTCTTCTTCTGTCACTTCTGCTTGCAACTTCTCTCTCCCTCTCCTCTGTGGCCTTGCCAGGGGATCTCTGTTTTGACTTCTGTGTGAGGTTTGGTTCTGTTCTATTCGGTTCTATTCTATTCTATTGGCCATTGGAATGTGATGCCCAGGGAGGTGGTGGAGACACCATCACTGGAGGTGTTTAGAAAGAGACTGGATGGGGTGCTTGGTGCCATGGCTTAGTTGATTAGATGGTGCTGGGTGATAGGTTGGACTCAATGATCTCAAAGGTCTTTTCCAATCTGGTTAATTCTATTCTGTTCTACAGGAAGGAGGGAGGTAGTGGGGCAGGAGGTGGACAGCCCCCCCTCCCCCCCCCAGGATCCATCCAGGGGGTCTGAGGAGTCTCTGTGTTGTTTATAAGTGGTCAATATCTATCTACTGCCCAGCTATTGGGTATTTTGTACACATTCACTGCATTCCACATTCCCAGATTGTAGTTTGTAAATAAACTTGCTTCTTCATTTGCTTCCATCCCAAACTGAGCTGCTCTGAGCAATTTATGACAGTACCACAGTATAACTTAGGTTGGAAAGGACCTCGAGGATATGGGGGGAAGGGTACAATTTCAACCCACCACAAGCTGCACCTAAGCTTTCTGTGAGGTGATGTAACAGATCTCTAGTTAAACTGTCATCAGTGGCTCTCCACTTCTGTTCCTCTTTGTTTCACACCCCTGGAAAATCCTCTGTGCCTAAAAACCTGTCTGCTCTTCCCAGCAGTACCAAACCATTACCATCTTGGTTATGCTGCTGCACATTCATGACACCACCATTACCCTTCAGGAAGGCATTCATTTTCCTGTCAGTCACCATTAATTTATTCCCCTCCCGCTCTTCACTAGAGGAGGGTAACAGGAGCCCGCCCGATGAGTCAGGACGCCACAATTTTGATGCTCAACAGCTGAGAAGATGATCTTGCACAGCAGAGGACAGGTTTTATTTAAACAGTGCCTCAGTTTTTCCTCTGGGCTGATGCTTAGGAACAGTTTATCTAACAACACTGCTTGTGGGGGGTTGAAGAAAACAAGCTAGTCAGTTTTTCTTCAGGGCTCCATGCCCTTAATATGCCACTGAAGGTCTGTTCCCACATCTACCTTCCTTTATTTTCTATTCTTTACACTCCACGTTCACAGAGGTGCAAACTGCAGTTGGTAGTGCATAAGAACATTGATGGGAAGGTCGTGAGTTCAAGCCTGCAGTGGGCAGTAGTGTCCTCCCTACTCTAGTCATGAGGTCTGTGGTGACAGGTTGGACTCGATGATCTTTGAGGTCTCTTCCAACCTTAGTGATACTGATATTGAGCTACCTGAAGCCTAGAAAGCACACACTAACCTGCATAAACCACACTGCCTAGCCAGGTTGAGCTCACTTGAACTATTTTCAACACATGAAGGACACACATGCCCTCAATGTGCTCCCAGCCAAGCTGTCAGCCCATGGATTGGATGAGAGCACACTGTGCTGGGTTAGGAACTGGCTGGAAGCTCAGCCCAGAGAGTGGTGGTGAATGGTGCCACATCCAGCTGGCAGCCAGGCACCAGTGGTGTGCCCCAGGGAGCAGTGCTGGGCCACATCCTCTTTAACATCTTTATTGATGATCTGGATGAGGGCATTGAGTCCATCATCAGTAAATTTGCTGACGACACCAAGCTGGGGGCAGGAGTTGATCTGCTGGAGGGTAGAGAGGCTCTGCAGAGAGACCTCGACAGGCTGGACAGATGGGCAGAGTCCACGGGTATGAGATTGAACACATCCAAGTGTCAGGTTCTGCACATTGACCACAGCAACCCCAGGCAGCGCTACAGGCTGGGGTCAGAGTGGCTGAGAGCAGCCAGGCACAAAGGGACCTGGGGGTGCTGGTTGATGGTAGGCTGAACATGAACCTGTAGTGTGTCCAGGCAGCCAAGAGGGCCAATGGCATCCTGGCCTGCATCAGGAACAGTGTGGCCAGCAGGAGCAGGGAGGTCATTCTGCCCCTGTACACTGCACTGGTTAGGCCACACCTCAAGTCCTGTGTCCAGTTCTGGGCTACTCAGTTTAGGAAGGAGGTTGACTTGCTGGAGCATGTCCAGAGAAGGGCAACAAAGTTGGTGAGGGGTTTGGAGCACAGCCCTGTGAGGAGAGGCTGAGGGGGCTGGGGTTGCTTAGCCTGGAAAAGAGGAAGCTCTGGGAAGACCTTATTGCTGTCTACAACTACCTGATGGGAAGTAGCAGACAGGCAGAGGTTGGTCTCTTCTCCCAGGCAGCCAGCACCAGAACAAGAGGACACAGTCTCAGGCTGTGCCAGGGGAGGTTTAGGTTGGATGTTAGGAAGAAGTTCTACACAGAGAGAGTGATTGCCCATTGGAATGGGCTGCCCGGGAAGGTGGTGGAGTCACCATCATTGGAGGTGTTCAGGAGGAGACTTGATAGGGTACTTGGTGCCATGGGTTAGTTGATTAGGTGGTGTTGGATGATAGGTTGGACACAATGATCTTGAAGGTCTCTTCCAACCTGGTCTATTCTATTCTATTCCATTGTATTCTAAAGGTCTGTTTCCACATCTACCTTAGTTTATTTTCTATTCTTTACACTCCACGTTCACAGAGGTGCAAACTGAGCTACCTGAAGCCTAGAAAGCACACACTAACGTGCATAAAGCACACTGCCTAGCCAGGTTGAGCTGACTTGGAACTATTTCTAGCAGATGAAGGGCACAGCCCATATTTAAACTGTGCAAGCTTCTTTTAATCCATTTAGAGACAACTGTCCCTTGGCAGATCATCACATATCCCTCTTATAATTAAAGAATGCCTGCAAGTTAGCATCATAAACTGTGCATGTGATGGAAATGTGCTTTTCAAAGGAAAGCAACAGCTGTGAGGCACATTCTATACTCAGAAAACAAAAGTGTAAATAGAGACAAGCAACATCACTCATGGAACCCAAACAAGGAGATGAGTGCTTATGAAGGTAAAAAATGACAACAGATTTACACAGTGGACTGATGGTAGGATAGAACAAGAGGGAACGGCCTCAAGCTACAACTGGGCAGATGTAGACTGGACAGTAGGAAGAATTTTTTCCCATCAAGAGTGGTCAGGCATTGGAATGTGCTGCCCAGGGAGGTGGTGGAGTCCCCAAGCCTGGCTGTGTTTCAAGGTGGTTTGGATGTGGTGCTTGGGGCTATGGTTTAGGGGTGAGCCTTGTAGAGTAGGGTTGTGGGTTGGACTTAGTGATCCTGAGGGTCTGTTCCAACATGAGTGTTTCTGTGATTCTTTGACTTGGGCACCACTGGGTCAGGTAAACTGCCAGTACGTGACCAGATTTTAAGCCATAGAGAGGCCACAGCAGAGAGAACAGTAAAAAACACTGTAATCCCATTGGTAACACAGGGGTAACAGGAGCAAGATTAAATCAATTTTCCAAAGAGGATTCAAAATAAACAGCATGAAGCACATCACACAATCCAGGTAACAGATTAAAGACAAACCCTTGTACTTACAGTATCAGTATCACAGTACAGGTTGGAAGGGACCTCAAGAGATCATCCAGTCCAAGCCCCCTGCCAGAGCAGCATCACCCAGGGCAGTCTGCACAGGAAGGCATCCAGGTGGGGTTGGAAAGCCTCCACAGAAGGAGACTCCACAACCTCTCTGGGCAGCCTGCTCCAGGGCTCTGCCACCCTCACTCTAAGGAAGCTTCTCCTCACATGGAGCTGAAACCTTCTCTGTTCAAGTTTGTCTCCATTGTTCCTTGGCTTATTGCTGTGCACCACCCAAAGGAGCTTGGCCCCCTCCCCTTGACCCCCAGCCCTCAGCTATTGACAGACATCGATCTGATCCCTTCTCAGCCTTCTCTTCTCCAGACTATTTTCTGACAAAGAGGCCAAAAGCTACGCTCTCAGTTATATATTCACATATTACTCAAATTGCCAGGTAGGAAAATCCTGCTCTGAGAAGTGTTTCAACTTTCCAGACTGCAAGCTTTTCCGTTTACCTTGCCTTGGCCAGGAGCGCAGGAAGCACCACAGCTCACACATGACTGTGGAGTTACTGCCAAATCCCAAGGCTACTTCAGATTCTGGGAAGCAAACCAACAGGGCTTTAGCAACTTTTTGACCAGAAGACTTTTGGACCTGGGTCAAATGGCTGTTCTTCAAGCTTGCTGTCTTTCTGGCAATCTCATGAAACTGCTGAATTCAATGGAGAGCACTAGCAGTGGAGACTCAAATGCAGCAGCAAGACAGTGTTTGCAGGGAAGCATTGTTTCCTTGGCTGCCTGCTATCTTCAAATCACAGAAAACATCAGGTTGGAAGAGACCTCCAAGCTCATCCAGTCCAACCTTCCACCCAACTCTCAAGGCTCAACACTAAACCATGTCCCTAAGCACCAGCTCCACACACTGCTTCAACACCCCCAGGGATGGTGACTCCAGCACTGCCCTGGGCAGAACATTCCAATGGCTGAGAGCCCTCTCTGGGAAGAAAGATTTTCTCATGTCCATCCTGAACCTCCCCTGGCACAGCTTGGAACCATTTCCTCTGCTCCTGTCCCTTGACACCAAGGAGCAGAGGCTGCTCCCTCCTTGCTCCAACCTCCCTTCAGGGAGCTGTAGAGAGCAAGGAGGTCTCCCCTCAGCCTCCTCTTCTCCACACTGAACATCCCCAGCTCCCTCAGCTCCTCCTCACAGCCCAGGTGCTCCAGGCCCTTCTCCAGCCTCACTGACCTTCTCTGAACATGCTCCAAAACATCAATGTCCCTAGAACTGAACACAGCACTCAAGATGTGGCCTCAGCAGTGCTGAGCACAGGGGGGTGATCACCTCCCGTCCCTGCTGCCCACCCTGTTTCTGAGCCAAGGCAGGACGCCATTGGCTTTCTTGGCCACCTGGGCACTGCCAACCAGCACCCCCTGGTCCCTCTCTGAGGGGCAGCTTTCCAACCACACATCCCCAGGTCTGTAGCTTCCTACTAAAAAGTTTATTTATGTCACTGTTCTAAGGAATAAAACCCCAAAAGTACTGCTCAGTGCCCCAAAGCACTACAGTCAGAAGCACAGTTATACCAGCCTCTAGGAGCTACTGGCTCTTTGTAAAGTGTTAATGCAGGCAAAATGAGAGCTGTGCTGCTGTCTTCCTCCAGGACATTGCAGTGCACACGAGGCACATTAGCCTTCCAATACAAAAACCCTGGGGCAGACGTGCAGGCCTCCCCTTATTTCCTAGTTTGAGAATTTGACAGCTATGCTCTTGGTCTCCTTCAGCTTTCTGCAGTGGAATCAGAGGCTACTGAAGGCTTCCTCTAATAGAAACCCCATGTGGCAAACAAGACACAGGCAGCATGATGACAGTGATGATGACAAGGCTGGTTTCCATCACGGGGAAAGAATTTCTTCAACTTTCTCTCCAGGTCCTCGAATGCTCACAGGCACAAAACATGCCTCAGCAACAGGCACAGGACAACATTAGCTGTTCCTGCCAATTATCTTCAGAGCTACACACCAGCATGTTAGAAAAGGTAAGAGCACCCCCAAGACTCTTGTCTCCATTTTGCTACTGGCTTGATTAAGTCACCTTCATTATTCCCATCTTTGTCTTCAATAAATCACCCTGCGTTTAATGCTGTTGAATTCATCTTCACAAGTACAAACCAAGCACCCCTGGGCTATATAAAGAAATGCCAGGCAAAGCCATTTGTAAGGAAAGGAGCACACAAAGTGATTAATTAAACTACTTCTTGTCATCTGTGACACAAGGAATTTGATGTGCTTTATGCAGGCTGCAGTGCTATGGGGTCAACAACAAATACGCTGCTCCAGACACGAGAAAGATTTTGGCAACTCAGGACCCTCAGCCCCTGTGCTCAGCACTGGGTAGGCCACACCTTGAGTCCTGTGTCCAGTTCTGGGCTCCTCAGTTTAAGAAGGACATTGAGACTCTTGAAGGTGTCCAGAGAAGGGCAACAAAGCTGGGGAGGGGTCTGGAGCACAGCCCTGTGAGGAGAGGCTGAGGGAGCTGGGGTTGCTTAGCCTGGAGAAGAGGAGGCTCAGGGGAGACCTCATTGCCCTCTACAACTCCCTGAAGGGAGGTTGTAGCCAGGTGGGGGTTGGGCTCTTCTCCCAGGCAACCAGCACCAGAACAAGAGGACACAGTCTCAAGCTGTGCCAGGGGAAGTTTAGGCCTGAGGTGAGGAGAACGTTCTTCTCAGCATGACAGATTGGCCATTGGGATGTGCTGCCCAGGGAGGTGGTGGAGTCACTGTCCCTGGAGGTGTTAAAAAAAGAACTGGATGTGGCACTTGGAGCCATGGTTTAGTTGTCAGGAGGTGTTAGGTAATAGGTTGGACTTGGTCATCTCTGAGGTCTTTTCCAACCTTATTGATTCTATGATTCTAAAAGAGATAGATTTAGACTGGATACCATTTTTACACTGAGAGCAGCGAGACACTGGCCCAGGTTACCCAGAGAGGTGGTGGATGCCCCATCCCTGGAACCATTCCAGATCAGGTTGGATGGGACTCTGAGCAACCTGATCTAGTTGAAGGTGTCCCTGCTGACTGCAGGGGTGGGAAGGGGTTGTTGGACTAGATGACCTTTAAAGGTCCCTTCCAATCCAAACCATGCTGTGATGCTGGATTGTGGAGGAGTTTTAACAGCTACGTTTCCCTCACGCAGCTGCTCACAATTGCTGGCACGGGTTGTGAGGCACTTCTGATTACTGCCTGTTTATATATAAACACATTACTTTGCTACTCAAAGGCTTGGCATTCAGAGGGTTTCTGCAAGGCTTCAAAACTGTAGCCTGCCTGTGATACCCCAGCTGGCTATTTCAGTGTGTGCCAGCAGAATTAAAATGCCACTACGGATCATGCCACTTTTTGAGGTATCTGTGTTATTTTAAGGAGTGAAGATAAACTGTGGCCAACTTCACATTGTTTCCTTAAATCACTCCCTCAGTTAACTATAGGCACAGCTTAAAATAAATCTGGAAGGTCAATGGCACCACAATTGACATGCTAGCTAACAAGCCCCTAAACTTCCAAAAAGGTATTGCAGAGGTCAAACCAGAAATCATAGCATCATGGAATGGTCCAGGCCAGAAGGGACATCCAAAGCTCATCCAGTCCAACCTCCCTGCACTCAGCAGGGACATCCCCAACTACATCAGGTTTGCCCACAGCCTCATCCAGCCTCACCTTCAATATCTCCAGGGAGGGAGCCTCAATCACCTCCCTGGCCAACCTCTTCCACCGTTCCACCACCCTCATGGTAAAGAACTTGTTCCTAACATCCAATCTAAATCTGCTCTGCTCTACTGTGAAGCCATTGTCCCTGGTCCTGTCCCTGCAGGCCTTTGTAAACAGTCTCTCTGCAGCCTTCCTGGAGCCCCCTTCAGGTACTGGCAGGCTGCTATTAGGTCTCGTTAGAGCCTCCTCTTCTCCAGGCTGAACACCCCCAGCTCCCTCAGCCTGTCCTTGGAGCAGAGCTGATCTTTTTCATGGCCTCCTTTGCACCCTCTCCATCAGCTCCATGTCCTTCCTATATTGAGGGCTCCAGACCTGTGCGCACCAGAGCAGAGCAAAGTGTCACAATCACCTCTCTGGCTCTGCTGGCAATGCTGCTTTGGATGCAGCCCAGGCTGTGATTTGCCTTCTGGGGGGCAAGCTCACCCTGCCTGCTCCTGTCCAGTTTCACTCGAGTCTGTGCATGCCAAATTGTCATCACAGAATCACCAAGGTTGGAAGAGACCTCAAAGGTCATCAAGTCCAACCTGCCACCACAGACCTCATGACTAGACCATGGCACCAAGTGCCACATCCAATCCCCTCTTGAACACTTCCAGGGATGGTGACTCCACCACCTCCCTGGGCAGTCACAGAGAAGAACCTACACACTCTGCCAAGGTTATTAGCACAGAAGTCTGAATTTGGAGAGCAGAGTTGGGGGGGGAACATTTAAATTCTTTACCCAAAACACAAGAGCTCTGAAAGCACTAGCTCACTGCCTGCAGGAAGTGCTCATTATGAACAGCTGCAAGTTCAGACAGTCCTGCAAATTGCTGTTGTATGGATGCTGTCTTACTACAATATACTGTCCTGGTAAGCCAAGCTGAGGAGAAAAGTACAATGCAGTGACCAATAGTATTTTTCTTGGGCTGAGTACAATTCAGGCACCTAAAGTATTTTTCTTGGGCCAACTGCTATCTCCAAGAGAAAACATCTGTGAACAAGGAGAAAAATCCACCACTGACCTGGGGAAGGTTTAAGCTTTTTACAGCCTGATGCAAGAAAGAATTCCTTCACAGTCCTGAAAAGCACCCTGTGTAATTACACAAAGCTTGCTTGCCTATCCAAGCCTTTCCTACAGGCTTCACCAGCACCAGAGGTGCAGAGTTTGAAATGCCTGCAACAAGAACTTCTAATCACATACTGAAAGACTTCCACATCTGCCATCACACAGTCCAACCACCACCTGATCACACAGTCCAACCACCACCTGGGTCCTGCCTATTTCTACCACTTTTCCCTTTTGCCTCCCTTTCTGACCATTAGCAATCCACTGCAACCTAAACCAGGAGAGAGTATTAGACCATCAACAGCACATTCTGTGTCCACCTGGGTCACAAGCTACAGACCTGGGGATGTGTGGTTGCAAAGCTACCACTCAGAGAGGGACCTGGGGGTGCTGGTTGGCAGTTGATTAAATCTGAGCCAGCAGTGCCCACGTGGCCAAGAAAGCCAATGGCATCCTGGCTTGGATCAGAAACAGGGAGGGCAGCAGGGACAGGAGGTGATCATCCCCCTGTGCTCAGCACTGGGGAGGCCACACCTAGAGTGTTGTGTTCAATTCTGGGCCCTTCACTACAAGAAGGACATTGAGCTTCTGGAGCATGTTCAGGGAAGGTCAATGAGGCTGGAGAAGGGCCTGGAGCACCTGGGCTGTGAGGAGGAGCTGAGGGAGCTGGGGGTGTTCAGTGTGGAGGAGGCTGAGGGGAGACCTCATTGCTCTCTACAGCTCCCTGAAGGGAGGTTGGAGCAAGGAGGGAGCAGCCTCTGCTCCTTGGTAGCAGTGCATAGGACCAGAGAAAATGGTTCCAAGCTGCACCAGAGGAGGTTCAGGCTGGATGCCAGGAAATCTTTCTTCCCAGAGAGGGCTCTCAGCCATTGAAATGTTCTGCCCAGGGCAGTGCTGGAGTCACCATCCCTGGAGGTGTTGAAGCAGTGTGTGGAGCTGGTGCTTAGGGACATGGTTTAGTGTTGAGCCTTGAGTGCTGGGTGGAAGGTTGGACTGGATGAGCTTGGAGGTCTCTTCCAACCAGATGTTTTCTGTGATTTGCACATCTTTAAATAAGTAGCAGCACAGCCTGACAGATGTTCTTTAGGAAGAGTAGGGTGGGGGTGGGAATAAAAGGAGAGAGAAAGAAAACAAAACCAACAAAACCAACCCCAAGCTACCAAAGGGAAAAACCCTCAAACACAAAAAGCCACTCAGATTGATAGACAAAGAGACTAAAAGGGAAAAATGCTGAAAATGTCAAGAGGTAGCTTAACTTGGTGAGTCACCATGAGATGAGTCTTTCATGGTGCTTAAAAACACAAACAGCAACAGGACTGTGCCTCATGAGAAGGGCCAGATGAATTCTGAGCATTTTTTTAAGACTGAACTCATTTGGGCAAATTATACAAGGAAAAGGATGGTGAAGAGTAAGTACCTGATGTTTGTGGTTATCCCCCAGAGCTCACCCTCATTACTTCCTTTTAGCCTCACCTACAGCGTGCAGGGGTCTGGAGCACAGCCCTGTGAGGAGAGGCTGAGGGAGCTGGGGTTGCTTAGCCTGGAGAAGAGGAGGCTCAGGGGAGACCTTCTTGTTGTCTGCAACTCCCTGAAGGGAGGTTGTAGCCAGGTGGGGGTTGGTGTCTTCTCCAGGGCAAGCAGCACCAGGACAAGAGGACACAGTCTCAAGCTGTGCCAGGGGAGGTTTAGGCTGGAGATGAGGAAGAAATTCTTCCCAGCAAGAGAGATTGGGCATTGGAATGTGCTGCCCAGGGAGGTGGTGGAGTCCCCATCCCTGGGAGTATTTAGGAAGAGACTGGATAGGGTGCTTGGTGCCATGGTTTAGTTGATTAGATGCTGTTGGGTGATAGGTTGGACTCAATGATCTCAAAGGTCTTTTCCAACTTGGTTAATTCTATTCTATTAATGGTATCTCATCCCAGCGAGGAGCCATTCCCTACTGCTAACGTATGAAGAGGGATGGAAAAACTCTACTTCAACCAAGGAAAGTGTCCACAAGTAAAAGTAAAGGTATAGTCATAAAATTACACCCTCAGACAAAGCCACATACCAAGCTACAAGCTTTCTCCATTTTTCTTTTGGAAAGAAAGACAGACAGACAAAAAGGAACTTTATTTTGTCCCAACTTCCACAGAAGTCCAAGATACCAGTTCACAGCACTGTGCTACCTTATTCCAGCAGGACATAAGGACAACTTGAGTTTGTCCTTCCTGCAGCGTGCTCGAATTGTACTACAGAATAACAGAAAACACCCAGCTGGAAGAGACCTCCAAGCTCACCCAGTCCAACCTTCCACCCAGCACTCAAGGCTCAACACTAAACCATGTCCCTAAGCACCAGCTCCACACACTGCTTCAACACCTCCAGGGATGGGGACTCCAGCACTGCCCTGGGCAGAACATTCCCATGGCTGAGAGCCCTCTCTGGGAAGAAAGATTTCCAAGCATCCAGCCTGAACCTCCCCTGGCACAGCTTGGAACCATTTCCTCTGCTCCTGTCCCTTGCCACCAAGGAGCAGAGGCTGCCCCCTCCTTGCTCCAACCTCCCTTCAGGGAGCTGTAGAGAGCAATGAGGTCTCCCTCAGCCTCCTCTTCTCCACCCTGAACATCCCCAGCTCCCTCAAATGTTCCTCTGTAGCCCAGGTGCTCCAGGTCCTTCTGGAGCATCATTGCCCTTCTCTGAACATATTCCAGAACCTCAAAGCTCCTCTTGCAGTGAGGGGCCCAGAGCTGAACACAGCACTCGAGGTGTGGCCTCAGCAGTGCTGCACACCTCCCCTGGGGCAGCTTGGATCCATTTCCTCTAGTCCTGTTGCTTGCCTCCATGAAGAAGAGGTTGCCTCCTCCTCGCTACAACCTCCCATCAGGTGGCTCATTGCAGAGAGCCATGAGGTCTCCCCTCCAGGAGAGCTCATTGCAGAGAGCCATAAGGTCTCCCCTCCAGGGGAGCTCATTGCAGAGAGCCATGAGGCCTCCCCTCCAGGAGAGCTCGCTGCAGAGAGCCATGAGGTCTCCCCTCCAGGAGAGCTCACTGCAGAAAGCCATGAGGCCTCCCCTCCAGGAGAGCTCATTGCAGAGAGCCATGAGGCCTCCCCTCCAGGAGAGCTGCCTCCAGCCAAGTGTAAGAGCCACAGAAATCCCACAACAATACTCTCTTTATGATTAAGTCATTCAATGTCAATCCTTTGCAGGCAGCTCCAAGAGATGCAGCACAAAAATCACCATCCCCAGCATTCACTTAACCAACATGCTAAGGGGGTGGTCTCTCAGGGGTTAACAAGACTGGGTGGAAAATGACTCCTCAAGCCATAACCTTCCTTTCAAAACTTGGAACGGAGATAAGTGGAAACTGTTGTGGCCCAGGGAGTCCAAGATCACTATTAACAGCAGGAACACTCACAAACTGCAGCACTTGAGTGGAAAATAACACACATTTTCACACTTGCAAAAGCTGTTATTCCTTATGCTGGGCCCAGTATGTGTATTTTAGTGGCTCCACGTGTCACTGAGACTTATAAGTCTGCTGATGTCAACTGGATTTCTATGTAAAGGAAAAAATCATCTGTTAGCATTCGAGAAGCATCAGTTACCTCTGGAGCACTGTGCTCATGAGCATTTTGGCTTCCTAAACTCTCTACTACACCTCAAGAGTCCATTCTATGTTCCATTTTTCATGTAGCAGCTTAGCAGTCAGAAAGGCCACTCCATGGTCAACAGACTAAGTACCCCAGGTTTGGTCATTTTCCTTCCACAAGACATTGAGTGCTAAACCTTCACCCTGCCGAAGCTCCTGTAATCAGTGTAATTCTTTCACAGAAGCACAGAATGTTAGGGGCTGGAAGGGACCTCAAAAGCTCATCCAGTCCAACCCCCTGCCAGAGCTGGAGCACACAGAGCAGGTCACACAGGAACACATCCAGGTGGGGTTGGACTATCTCCAGAGAGGGAGACTCCACAACCCCCCCGGGCAGCCTCTTCCAGGGCTCTGTCACCCTCACAGGGAAAAAATTCTTCCTCCTGTTTCCATGGCACTTCCTCTGCCTCAGCTTCCACCACTGCCCCTTGTGCTGGCATTGGGCATCCCCCAGCAGAGCCTGGCTCCAGCCTCTGGGCACTCACCCTGCACAGCTTTATCAACATCAATGAGGTCACCTCTCAGGCTCCTCCTCAGCTCCCTCAGGCTCTCCTCATCAGGAAGATGTTCCACTCCCTTCATCACCTTCGAGGCTCTGTGCTGGACTCTCTCTAGTAGCTCCCTGTCCCTCCTGAACAGAGGGGCCTAGAAGTGGACACAATACTGCAGATGTGGAATATCCTTATGTGGCTCTGCACTGGACTCTCTCAAGCAGTTCCCTTCTGTCCCTCTGTCAAGATGTTTTCTCTTATACAGCAGCACACAGTCACAGCTTAAATGCAACCAACAAACCAAGCCCACAAAGCAAGCCCCCCGACACAACTGCCACTCAAAAACCCCATTCACCATTTCAACAGACTTCCCTCAGCTAACACAGGCCCACAGGATGTTAGGGGTTGGAAGGGACCTCCAGAGATCATCAAATCCAACCCCCCTGCCAGAGCAGGACCAAAGAACACAACCCATAAGAATGCTGGATAAGAGGTAGAGCTCAATCTTTTGTTTCACAAAGTATGTGGTGAATGGTGCCACATCCAGCTGGCAGCCAGTCACCAGTGGCGTCCCCCAGGGATCAGTGCTGGGCCCCATCCTCTTTAACATCGTCATTGATGATCTGGATGAGGGCATTGAGTCAGTCATCAGCAAATTTGCAGATGACACCAAGTTAGGGGCAGATGTTGGTCAGTTAGAGGGTAGAAAGGCTCTGCAGAGGGACCTCGACAGACTGGGCAGATGGGCAGAGTCCAACAGGATGGCATTCAACAAGTCCAAGTGCCAGGGGCTGCACTTTGGCCACAACAACCCCATGCAGAGCTACAGGCTGGGGTCAGAGTGGCTGAGAGCTCCCAAACAGAGAGGGACCTGGGGGTGCTGATTGACAGCTGCCTAAACATGAGCCAGCAGTGTGCCCAGGTGGCCAAGAAGGCCAATGGCATCCTGGCCTGCATTAGAAATAGTGTGGCCAGCAGGAGCAGGGAAGTCATTGTGCCCCTGGACTCAGCACTGGTTAGGCCTCACCTTGAGTCCTGTGTCCAGTTCTGGGCTCCTCAATTTAGGAAGGACATTGAGACACTTGAAGGTGTCCAGAGAAGGGCAACAAGGCTGGGGAGAGGCCTTGAGCACAGCCCTGTGAGGAGAGGCTGAGGGAGCTGGGATTGTTTAGCCTGGAAAAGAGGAGGCTCAGGGGTGACCTCATTGCTGACTATAACTACCTGAAGGGAGGTTGTAGCCAGGAGGGAGTTGGTCTCTTCTCTCAAGCAACTGGCACCAGAACAAGAGGACACAGTCTCAAGCTGTGCCAGGGGAAGTTTAGACTTGAGGTGAGGAGAAAGTTCTTCACTGAGAGAGTTGTTGGCCATTGGAATGTGCTGCCCAGGGAGGTGGTGGAGTCACCATCCCTGGAGGTGCTCAAGAGGGGATTGGATGTGGCACTTGGTGCCATGGTTTAGTTAGTCAGGAGGTCTGTGGTGACAGGTTGGACTTGATGATCTTTGAGGTCTCTTCCAACCTTGGTGATTCAGTGGAAACCTCCCCTCACTTCAGGTGCAATTAAGTCTAAGCTGAGAAAATAAGCCAGGAGTAGAATTATTTAATCAATTTAGAAAAGAAGCAGATGTCATGAAGCAAACACAGGCAAATCAGTCCATCCAGGTTCAGTTCTGGTTTAAGCAGAGGCACAACTTCCCCACTGCAGCTCCAGAGGTTCTGTTTAGAGCATCTAAGACAAGTGAGCAAACTTGCTCTGATATTGAAGTGGGCAAATTTCCAATTTTGGTGATCCTGAAGGACTATTCCAACCTGAATGTTCCTGTGATGGAGTGTATGAAGAGTGTGTCCAGCAGGTCAAGAGAGGTTCTCCTCTGGTGAGACCACATCTGGAGTATTGTGTCTAGTTCTGGGCTTATCAGTTCAAAGTTGTTTAGCCTGGAGAAGAGGAGGCTCAGGGGAGACCTCCTTGCTCTCTACAACTACCTGAAGGGATGTTTTAGCCAGGTGGAGGTTGGTCTCTTCTCCCAGGCAAGCAGCACCAGAACAAGAGGACTTGGTCTCAAGCTGTGCCAGGGCAAGTTTAGGCTGGAGGTGAGGAGAAAGTCCTTCCCAGAGAGAGTTGTTGGCCATTGGAATGTGCTGCCCAGGGAGGTGGTGGAGTCACCATCCCTGGAGGTGTTCAAGAGGGGATTGGACGTGACACTTGTTGCCATGGTTTAGTAGTCATGAGGTGTTGGGTGACAGGTTGGACTTGATGATCTCTGAGGTCTTTTCCAACCTGGCTAATTGTGTATTCTGTAAGAGGGACAGGGAGCTTCTGGAGAGAGTCCAGTGGAGGGCTACAAAGAAGATGGGATGACTGGAGCATCTCTCATACATGGCAAGAGACCTGGAGCTGTTTAGCCTGGAAAAGAGCAGAGTGAGATGGGATCTTATCAACGTTTGTATAGAATCTAAAGAGCAGATGGTGAGAGGATAGGGCCAGGCTCTTTCCAGTGCTCACAGTGACAGGACAAGGCCCAAACTGGAACATGGGATGTTCCACCTGAACATGAGGAAAGAATTCTTTACTTTGAGGATGATGGAAAACTGGAACAGACTGAAAAGAGAGGTTGGAGAAGTTGTGGAGTCTTGTTCTCTGGATGTGCTCAAACCCCACTGTAGACATGATACAGTGAAACCTGACCTAAGAGAACCAGCTTTAGCAGGCAAGCCAGGCTAAGTGATATCCAGAGGTCCCTTCCAACTCCTACCATTCTGTAATGCTAGGAGCAACTGCAAAGACAAAGTGGGAATAAGGATGCAGATGTGACTGAAGTGTCAGATAAACCCTTTGACAATTTGTATTGTAAGCTGCAAAGCTGCCAAAGGCTCAGACCTGTGCAAACCCTACTGAAAGCAGAAACAGTCACTAAAAGTGGGCAGCTTTGCTGATGACACCAAACTGGGTGGAGTGGCTGACACACCAGAGGGCTGTGCTGCCATTCAGGGAGACTTAGGCTGAGAGTTGGGCAGGGAGAAACTCAATGAAATTCAGCCAGGGCAAGTGTAGTCTTGTACTTGGAAATGTAAAGTATCAGTACAGGTTGGGGAATGGCCTGGGGGAGAGCAGGGAAGGGGGAAAGAACCTGGGGGTCCTAGTGGATGGGAGGTTGACCATGAGCCAGCAATGTGCTCTGGAGGCCAAGAAGGCCAATGGCATCCTGGGGTGGATTAGAAGGGCTGTGGTTAGTAGGTCAAGAGGGGTTCTCCTCCCTCTCTGCTCTGCCCTGGTGAGGCTGCAGCTGGAATATTGTGTCCAGTTCTGGGCCTCTCACTTCAGGAAGGATCTCAGGGAACTGCCCCTAACATTCTGTGAGTCTGTGAACAACGAAATATTTTTCTGAAAACTTCACCATGCACTAGGTGTAAGTGGGGACACCCTGTGGAGGAAGGACATGACCTGATAGAGAGGGTCCAGAGCAGGTCACAAAAATCATCAGGGAGTTGGAGCAGCTCTGCTCTGAGGACAGGCTGAGGGAGCTGGGGGTGTTCAGCCTGGAGAGGAGGAGGCTCTGGGGAGACCTAATAGCAGCCTCCCAGTACCTGAAGGGGGCTACAGGAAGGCTGCAGAGAAACTGTTTGCAAAGGCCTGCAGGGACAGGACGAAGGACAATGGCTTCAAACTAGAGCAGAGCAGATTGAGATTGGATGTTTGGAATAACTTCTTTACCATGAGGGTGGTGGAACACTGGAACAGGTTACCCAGAGAGGTGGTTGAGGCTCCTTCCCCGGAGATATTGAAGGTGAGGCTGGATGAGGCTTTGGGCAACCTGATGTAGTTGGGGATGTCCCTGCTGAGTGCAGAGAGGTTGGACTGGATGAGCTTTGGAGGTCCCTTCTGGCCTGGACCATTCTATGAATGTGCAACTTAAATCCTTTCCACCTGCACACAGCAGCCTGCTGGTGTCAACCTGTGTGGGACCAGAGCTGTGTTTGAGAGAGCAGTGAAGCGACACTCATGAGACCCCAATCTAATTACTAGTTACAAGTGTTTATGCCAATCACAGCCACATCTTTTGTGGAAGCACCCAAGTTTCCACCGTGCAGGGGATACAAAGGCATGGCTTGCTTCTCATCTCCATCTGCTGAATCACCAGATACCAGTCACAATGGGTGTGGATACCAGACCTACAGGTTCACTGAGCCAATACATTCCTCTAAGACAGAGCCATTCATACCCTTTTTTTTTTACCCCCACTCATTTCTCTTATTTTTCAGGGTTAGCACTCATGGCATGTTTCCTGAAACAAATCCCAGTCACCATCTAGCCCAAACATGTCCTATGGGAAGCGGTGAGGTAGCGGTGGGGATGTAAAAATCAACATATAGACAGCTCTTTGTTACTCAACTGTTACCTGAAGCTGGATTTTACTTCTAATATCTGGACTAACAACAGCATCATAGGATGAAACCCTAAAGTCTAGTGTGATTTGCACCAGAGTACCACAGAATCACAGAGACATTCAGGTTGGAACAGACCCTCAGGGTCACCAAGTCCAACCCAGAACCCTACTCTACAAGGGTCACGCCTAAACCATAGCCCCAAGCACCACATCCAAACCACCTTGAAACACAGCCAGGCTTGGGGACTCCACCACCTCCCTGGGCAGCACATTCCAATCCCTGACCACTCTGCATGGAAAAAAATTCTTCCTAATGTCCTGTCTAAATCTGCCCAGTCACAGCTTTAGGCCATTCCCTCTTGTTCCATCACTAATTAACTGTGAGAAGAGACCAGCAGCAGCCTCTCCACAAGGTCCTTTCAGGTAGCTGCAGACAGCAATGAGGTCTCCCCTCAGCCTCCTCTGTTTCACACTAACCATGCCCAGCTCCTTCAGTTGCTCTTCATCAGATTTATTCTCCAGGCCCTTCACAGCTTCCTTGCCCTCCTCTGCCCTGGCTCCAGCACCTCCACTTCTCTCTTGTACTAAGGTGCCCAAAATTGAACCTAATAAAAGGCACACCCTTTTTCCTCATTTTCTTTTGTTGTAGGAAGAAGTCCTAAAATGATAGAATGGTGTTGGTTGGAAGAGACCCCTGGAGATCTAGTCCAACTTCCCTCCCCTGAAGCAGGTTCACCTAGGGCAGGCCAGACAGGAATGTGTCCAGGTGGACTTTGAAAGACTCCAGAGAAAGAGACTCCACAACCTCTCTGGTTGCAATGAATCATAGAATGAATCAGGTTGGAAAAGACCTCAGAGACCATCAAGTCCAACCTATTACCTAACACCTCTTGACAACTAAACCATGGCTCCAAGTGTCACATCCAAGCCTTTTTTTTGAACACCTCCAGGGATGGTGACTCCACCACCTCCCTAGGCAGCACATTCCAATGGGCAATCTCTCTTGCTGGGAAGAACATTCTCCTCACATACAACTTAAATTTCCCCTGGCACAGCTTGAGACTGTGTCCTCTTGTTCTGGTGCTGCTTGCCTGGGAGAAGAGACCAACCTCCACCTGGCTACAACCTCCCTTTAGGGAGTTCTAGAGAGCAATGAGGTCTCCCCTGAGCCTCCTCTTCTCCAGGCTAAGCAACCCCAGCTCCCTCAGCCTCTCCTCACAGGGCTGTGCTCCAGACCTCTCCCTAGCTGAGACATTTGCTTAGTTTTTGTTCCTGTATTCCTAATTATATGTATTTTGAAAAATAATTCAGTCTACTCCTTGGAAGCATCTATGCTATTAAAGATCTCTTAGGAGAGTGACACAGAATGGTAGGGGTTGGAAGGGACCTCCAGACATCATCCAGTCCAACCCCCCTGCCAAGGCAGGGTTACCTTCAGAAGGTCACACATGAACATGTCCAGGAAGGTTTGGAAATGCGTCCAGAGATGGAGACTCCACCACCTGTGTGGGCAGCCTGTTCCAGTGCTTCTTCACCCTTACATTAAAGAAGTTCCTGCTCACGTTTAGATGGAATTTCTTATGCTCAAGTTGGTGCCTCTTACTTTTTTTCCCATCACTGGCAACACTGTAGAAAGACTGGCCTCATCCTCCTGACACCCACCCTTTAAGTATTGATCAGCACTGATGAGATCTCCCCCTCAGTCTGCTCCTTTTCAAGAGTCACAGAATGTTAGGGGCTGGAAGGGACCTCAAAAGCTCAGCCAGTCCAACCCCCTGCCAGAGCAGGAGCACACAGAGCAGGTCACACAGGAACACATCCAGGTGGGGCTTGAATATCTCCAGAGAGGGAGACTCCACAACCCCCCTGGGCAGCCTCTTCCAGGGCTCTGTCACCCTCACAATGGAAAAATTCTTCCTCCTGTTTCCATGGCACTTCCTCTGCCTCAGCTTCCACCACTGCCCCTTGTGCTGGCATTGGGCATCCCCCAGCAGAGCCTGGCTCCAGCCTCTGGGCACTCACCCTGCACAGCTTTAGCAACAGCAATGAGGTCACCCTCAGGCCCCTCCTCTCCAAGGTACAGAGCCCTCAGCTCCCTCAGGCTCTCCTTGTAAGGACAATGTTGCACTCCTCCTTTTCAGACTAAACAGCCTCAATTCTCTCAGCACTTCCTCCTAAGAGAGATGTTTCAGTTCCCTCAGCATCCTTGTAGCCCCTGTAGCACTTCCTCATTTGGATATTTGAGGATGTAGAGCATGTTCTGCTTCCAGCCTTCAACAGCAATAAAAAGGCTTTTCAAGACCAAGACTGCAAATCAGCTTAAAAGCTAAGCAAAACTACCTTGAGGACTCCCTTGCCACCTGCAGATTACTGCCAGGCAATGGTCAGACTCCCAGGAACAGTAGTGATCATCTTAATCAACCTGGACATATTTCTGGGTTACACTTCATCTTGCCAGTTCTTGCTTACAGCAAAAGCACATGGTATGCTTGTGTAAAACTGCTTTTGAAGCTCCTTTTGCACAATGTAGTATTTGCTTCAGCAACTGAATCTTTAGAATAGAATAGACCAGACCAGGTTGGAAGAGACCTTCAAGATCATGGCATCCAACCCATCAACCAATCCAACCCACCTAAACAACTAAACCATGGCATCAAGTGCCTCATCCAGTCTCCTCCTGAATACCTCCAGTGATAGTGACTCCACCACCTTCCTGGGCAGCACATTCCAGTGGGCAATCACTCTTTATGGGAAGAACTTCCTTCTAACCTCCAGCCTAAACCTCCCCTGGCGCAGCCTGAGACTGTGTCCTCTTGTTCTGGTGCTGCTTGCCTGGGAGAAGAGACCAAGCCCCACCTGGCTACAACCTCCCTTCAGGCAGTTGGAGAGAGCAAGAAGGTCTCCCCTGAGTCTCCTCTTCTCCAGGCTAAGCAACCCCAGCTCCCTCAGCCTCTCCTCACAGGGCTGTGCTCCAGACCCCTCCCCAGCTTTGTTGCCCTTCTCTGGACACCTTCCAACAACTCAACCTCCTTCCTAAACTGAGGGGCCCAGAACTGGACACAGGACTCCAGGTGTGGCCTAACCAGTGCAGTGTACAGGGGCAGAATGACCTCCCTGCTCCTGCTGGCCACACTCTTCCTGATGCAGGCCAGGATGCCATTGACCCTCTTGGCTGCCTGGGCACACTGCTGGCTCATGTTCATCCTACCATCAACCAGCACCCCCAGGTCCCTTTCTGCCTGGCAGCTCTCCAGCCACTCTGAACCCAGCCTGTAGCACTGCATGGGGTTGTTGTGGCCAATGTGCAGAACCTGGCACTTGGATGTGTTCAATCTCATACCCGTGGACTCTGCCCATCTGTTCAGCCTGTTGAGGTCCCTCTGCAGAGCCTCTCTACCCTCCAGCAGATCAACTCCTGTCCCCAGCTTGGTGTTGTCAGCAAATTTACTGATGATGGACTCAATGCCCTCATCCAGATCATCAATAAAGATGTTAAAGAGCACAGGGCCCAGCACTGATCCCTGGGGCACACCACTGGTGCCTGGCTGCCAGCTGGATGTGGCACCATTCACCACCACTCTCTGGGCTCAGCCTCCAGCCAGTTCCTAACCCATCACAGTGTGCTCCCATACAAGCCAGGGGCTGACAGCTTGGCCAGGAGTTTACTGTGGGGGATGGTGTCAAAGGCCTTGCTGAAGTCCAGGTAGACCACATCCACAGCCTGCCCCACATCCACCAGGCAGACACCTGATCATAGAAGGAGCTCAGGTTGGTCAGGCAGGACCTGCCCTTCCTAAATCCATGCTGGCTGGGCCTGATCCCTTGGCCATCCTGTAAGTGCTGTGTGATTGCACTCAAGATGATCTGTTCCACTTGAGCCACTGCAAACAAATGGCAACTTCTGGGATGCAACACTTTGTCCCTCCATTTTCAGTGATGAACCTTCAGATTACTGGAACAGGCTGCCCAGGGGGGTAGTGGAATCTCTCTCTCTGGAGATATTCAGAATCTGCCTGGATGTGTTGCTGTGTGATCTGCTCTAGGTGCTCCTGCTCTGGCAGGGGAGTTGGACTGGAGGAGCTTTTGTTAGGGGCAGGAATGGACCTCATTCTGTGTGATTCTGTGACTCAGGACTCATTCCCATTTTCCTGACAGAAAGGTAGGTATGATCCTACAAAAGTCATTCCACTTTTCCCCCTGCAACCTTCCATTTCAATCATAGCAACTCTCCTTTGAAGTCCCAAGCAAGCCTTCGGTTTATCAGGTTGGCTGAGCTGCAGCATGCTTTGTGGTTCCCCGAATTGCCAGATGACATGTGGCAAAGTGCTGTGTGCAACAGAAGATTCTGGATTCCAGCTGGAAGCAAGAGCTGTACCCTGCCATTTATTTAGTGTGGGAGCAGGCTTTCCAAAGGCACAGCTTAGCTACCAAAACCTGTTCTGCTGCTAAATATGGAGCAAAAGCTTTCCACCTTGCCTCCAAAAAGTGCATCTACAGCAAAACACCTTTGTATACGTGGCAAACCCAGTGGCCTTCACTAACTGAGCTCTGTGGACAACACTGTAGCTAACACTGCTTAATTTCAAACCCAGGTAAATCAGTTTAAGACTTAAGATTGCTGGCACTGAAGCTGCCAGCATAAAAAGCCACACATAAAACCCTTGGAGCTTGAGGCAAGAGTAGGAAGCTGGAAGGTTTCAGGTCGTCAACCTGAACCTTAGGCACAACTCATAGAATGGTCCAAGCCAGAAGGGGCCTCCAAAGCTCATCCAGTCCAACCTCCCTGCACTCAGCAGGGACATCCCCAACTACATCAGGCTGCCCAGGGCCTTACTGAGTTTTACCCTGAATATCTCCAGGGAAGGAGCCTCAACCACCTCCCTGGGCAACCTCTTCCAGGGTTCCACCACCCTCACAGTAAAGAACTTGTTCCTCACATCCAATCTCAATCTGCTCTGCTCTAGTTTGAAGCCATTGTCCCTGGTCCTGTCCCTGCAGGCCTTTGCAAACAGTCTCTCTCCAGCCTTCCCACAGTCCCCCTCCCAATGTACTGGCAGGCTGCCATCAGGTTTCCCCACAGCCTCCTCTTCTCCAGGCTGAACACCCCCAGCTCCCTCAGCCTGTCCTCATAGCAGAGCTGCTCCAACCCCCTGATCATTTTTGTGGCCCTCCTCTGGACCCTCTCCCTCAGTTCCATGTCCTTACTATATTATATACCACTCCATAAAGTCTGGGAAGGCATCAGGCCCATGCTTTGAGGAGAAGACGACATTCTTCCCTTAGACATTACCAGGAGAAGCATGAGAGAGGTGAAAACAGCCAGGCTCTAGTTCAGCAGAGCCTCACCTTCAAATCCTGGAGCTGACATTCACAGGGCACACAAGACTCCCAGTATTTGCTTTAGAGAAATACTGGCTCAAAACTTGCAGATGAAAAGCAACTTTCTCAGCAGCTACCTGGTCACTGCACTTCTCATAGCAGCTTTGGTCCTGCAGATCAGGATAGTGTAAGGCTCAAGGGTCAGATTGACAAGAAAGCACCTGCTGAGTTTCATGCCATGAGGCAGATGACCTGGGATCACTTCCTCCTCAATGAGCTCTGCACTGAACATCTCAGCCAGCTGGGTGTGGTGTGCTGGGCAAGTCTCAGCTCTGCAGGCTTTTTTCTTCAGTCCAACTCAGCAGCCCTGTACCAGGCAGCAAGCTCCAAAGCAGGCAGAAAAAGGGTCTGACAAAGCAGGCAGCCCCACAATGGGTGCACATGCAGCCCATTACATTTCACAGTATCACAGTGTCACTAAGGTTGGAAGAGACCTCGAGGATCATTGAGTCCAACCTATCACCACAGACCCCATGACAAGACCATGGCACCAAGTGCCACATCCAATCCCCTCTTGAACACCTCCAGGGATGGTGACTCCACCACCTCCCTGGGCAGCACATTCCAATGGCCAATCTCTCTTGCTGGGAAGAATTTCTTCCTAACATCCAGCCTAAACCTCCCCTGGTGCAGCTTGAGACTGTGTCCTCTTGTTCTGGTGCTGGGTGCCTGGGAGAAGAGACCAACCCCCACCTGGCTACAACCTCCCTTCAGGGAGTTGTATAGAGCAGTAAGGTCTCCCCTGAGCCTCCTCTTCTCCAGCCTAAGCAACCCCAGCTCCCTCAGCCTCTCCTCACAGGGCTGTGCTCAAGGCCTCTCCCCAGCCTTGATGCCCTTCTCTGGACACCTTCAATTATATCAATGTCCTTCCTAAACTGAGGGGCCCAGAACTGGACACAGGACTCAAGGTGTGGCCTAACCAATGTGGAGTACAGGGGCACAATGACTTCCCTGCTCCATGACGAAAGAGAGATTGCCCATTGGGATGTGCTGCCCAGGGAGGTGGTGGAGTCACCATCCCCGGAGGTGTTCAAAAAGGGACTGGATGTGGCACTTGGAGCCATGGTTTAGTTGTCAGGAGGTGTTGGGTGACAGGTTGGACTTGATGATCTTAGAGGTCTTTTCCAACCTTATTGATTCTATGAAAATGGCTCCCAAGACCAGTGTGCAAGCAGCCTATCCACACCCACCTGCCTTCCAGGCTGACCCTACCCCTTTACAGCACCACTACCATGGATCTCCTCCCTTTCCACCCCTTTAATAGAGACCAGCACTAATCTTTCTAGAATGTCCTTTCAGGTACTTGTAGACAGCAATAAGGTCTCTTCTCACAGGTGATTAGTGATAGAACAAGAGGGAACGGCCTCAAGCTGTGACTGGGTAGGTTTAGACTGGACAGTAGGAAGAATTTTTTCATGGCAAGAGTGGTCAGGGATTGGAATGTGCTGCCCAGGGAGGTGGTGGAGTCCCCAAGCCTGGCTGTGTTTCAAGGTGGTTTGGATGTGGTGCTTGGGGCTCTGGTTTAGGGGTGAGCCTTGTAGAGTAGGGTTCATGGTTGGACTTGGTGATCCTGAGGGTCTGTTCCAACCTGAATGCTTCTGTGAGTCTGTGATTAATCTTCCAATACTCAGTTTTTGACATCCTTGAAATAAGAGTTATTTCACAGATCAGATCACAGGATGTGAGGGGTAGGAAGGGACCACCAAAGATCATCCAAGTCCAACTCCCTGGCCAGAGCAGGAACATAGAATCCAGCACAGGTCACACAGGAACACACCCAGATGAGTCTGGAAAGGCTCCTGAGAAGGAGAATCCACAACCTCTCTGGGCAGCCTGTCCCAGTGCTCTGGGAGCCTTAAAAAAGGAGCTAAAAAAAAAAGGATTCCAACAAAAAATGGGTTTGGGATTTAATACAAATTACTCCAAAGCTGTTATGCTTCCCATCGATTTTTTGCCTCCTTTCAGCTGGCACAGGACTATTAACCTTCTTCTATGCCATGGAAGCAAATCACTGCAGAACAAAAGTGAAGTCCAAATGCCTATGTAAGGGAAACAACCACGAGCAGTAAGCCAAAGCTGGGGGGGAAAAAGACGACTTCCGAATGCATTCTTCGCATAGCTTTCTTAAAGCTCATCCTTATATGGTTTATGGAAACAAAACACCCACTCCAAGGAAACCGTGACTCATACATCTGAAAGCATGAATTAACCATCATCCCGAGTGAAGGCTCTATTGTGGAGAGCTCAAAATCCTTCCTACACTTGTTTTCTCCTGCTTGCTCCTTCTGTTTTCCGCGCAACGGCCTCAAGCTGCGCCAGGGGAGGTTCAGGCTGGAGGTTAGGAAGAAATAATACACAGAGAGAGTGATTGCCCGTTGGAAGGGGCTGCCTGGGGAGGTGGTGGAGTCACCATCACTGGAGGTGTTTAGGGGGAGACTTGATGGGGTGCTTGGTTGCATGGTTTAGTTGATTAGGTGGTGTTGGATGATAGGTTGGATGCAATGATCTTGAAGGTCTCTTCCAACATCGGCCACAACAATCCCATGCAGTGCTACAGGCTGGGGTCAGAGTGGCTGAGAGCAGCCAGGCAGAGAGGGACCTGGGGGTGCTGGTAGATGGTAGGCTGAACATGAGCCTGCAGTGTGCCCAGGCAGCCAGGAGGGCCAATGGCATCCTGGCCTGCATCAGGAACAGTGTGGCCAGCAGGAGCAGGGAGGTCATTCTGCCCCTGTACACTGCACTGGTTAGGCCACACCTCGAGTACTGTGTCCAGTTCTGGGCCCCTCAGTTTAGGAAGGAGGTTGACTTGCTGGAGCATGTCCAGAGAAGGGCAACAAAGCTGGGGAGGGGTCTGGAGCACAGCCCTGTGAGGAGAGGCTGAGGGAGCTGGGGCTGCTTAGCCTGGAGAGGAGGAGGTTCAGAGGAGACCTTATCACTCTCTACAACTACCTGAAGGGAGGTTGTAGACAGGGGGATGGTGGTCTCTTCTCCCAGGCAGCCAGCACCAGAACAAGAGGACACAGTCTCAGGCTGTGCCAGGGGAGGCTTAGGCTGGATGTTAGGAAGTTCTACACAGAGAGAGAGATTGCCCATTGGAATGGGCTGCCTGGGGAGGTGGGGGAGTCACCATCACTGGAGGTGTTCAGGAGGAGACTTGATGGGGTGCTTGGTGCCATGGGTTAGTTGATTAGGTGGTGTTGGATGATAGGCTGGACACAATGAACTTGAAGGCCTCTTCCAACCTGGTCTATTCTATTCTATTTTATTCTACTCTACTCCTGACATTTGATGTGAAGTTCTATTATTTTCTCATCTTTCTATAGAGAAAGCTGAAAAATTCTGAGCTTCAGGACTTCAGTTCCCTCTGCTCCAGTGGCCAAGGCTGTCTCCTGGGATTCACAGTGCTACCAATTCATACAATCATAGAATAGAATCAACAAGGTTGGGAAAGACCTCAAAGATCATCAAGTCCAACCTGTCACCCAACACCTCATGATTACTAGGTCCATGGCTCCAAGTGCCACATCCAATCCCCTCTGGAACCCCCCCAGGGATGGTGACTCCACCACCTCCCTGGGCAGCACATTCCAATGGCTAACAACTCTCTCTGGGAAAAACTTTCTCCTCACCCCCACCTGGCCACAACCTCCCTTCAGGTAGCTGTAGAGAGCAAGAAGGTCTCCCCTGAGCCTCCTCTTCTCCAGGCTAAGCAACCCCAGCTCCCTCAGCCTCTCCTCACAGGGCTGTGCTTCAGACCCCTCCCCAGCCTTGTTGCCCTTCGCTGGACATGCTCTCAATGTCCTTCTTAAATTGAGGGCCTGAAGTCCAGGCAGACCACATCCACAGCCTGCCCCACATCCACCAGGCAGTCACCCAGGCATAGAGAGAGATCAGGTTGGAGAGGCAGGACCTGCCCTTCCTAAATCCATGCTGGCTGGACCTGAGCCCTTGGCCATCCTTCAGGTGCGCAGTTATTGCCGCCAGGATAATCTGCTCTATCACTTTCCCTGGCACTGAGGTCAGGCTGCCAGGCCTGGAGTTTCCAGGTTCCTCCATCCGACCCTTCTTGTGGATGGGGACCACATTGGCCAGTTTCAGTCACCTGGGACCTCTCCAGTGGGCCAGGACAATTCCCCACACTGCTGGGTTTTATTTTTATGAAAATTCATAGATGACAGCTACCCTGTGTGCCCAAAGTGTATTTCAATACCTGAGGAGCAAAGTATGAGTCTTTTAAAACCTTGCTACATCAAGGTGCTTCACTTCTCTATCTTCACAATGGCCACATACCCCAGATACATTCATAGAATCATAGACTTGTTAGGATTGGAAGGCACCTCAAGGATCATCCTTGGCCTCCCCAACCCTGTAGCAATAAATCCATACGAGAGGAGTTTCAGCAGGAAAGAGAACTCAGAAGTGGGAATCTAAATTACAAATGTGGAACAGAGAGCAGAGCAGGAGGAAAATAATTGTCAAAAGGAGTATTCAAAGAAAGAAGAAGCAGATCCTCAGGAAAGACAGTGTGACTTTCAGCAGAAGGAAAATCAATCACAAACAGTAGGAAAAGAACAGTGACAATCACACAATTGTCAGGGTTGGAAGGGACCTCAAGGATCAGCCAGTTCCAAGCTCCTTGCCATGGGCAGGGACACCTCACACTACAGCAGGTTGCTCACAGTCACATCCAGCCTGCCTGCAAACACCTCCAGGCATGAGGCTGCCACCACCTCCCTGGGCAACCTGTGCCAGGCTCTCACCACCCTCATGGGGAACAACTTCCTCCTCACATCCAATCTGAATCTACCCATTTCTAGTTTTGCTCCATCCCCCCCAGTCCTATCACTCCCTGACACCCTCAAAAGTCCCTCCCCAGCTTTCTTGTAGCCCCCTTCAGATACTGGAAGGCCACAATTAGGTCTCCTCAGAGCTTTCTCTTCTCCAGACTGAACAGCCCCAACTCCCTTGGTCTGTCCTCATAGGAGAGGAGCTCCAGCCCTCTGCTCATCCTCCACCAGAAAGACCAGCTTAATCTTTAAGTTTATAATACATCTGCTATTAGAGCTTTTTGGTGGTTTCCCTCCTTGATCTGCATCTTACAAATGACAAACCAATCTTAGTTCCAAGAGCAGTGCAGCTAAGCTAGCAAGTGAAATGTTTCTTTCTTTGCTGTGAAGTAAGAGGCCAGAATTATTGGGGAGGTTGAGGTTCCTTTGCCAGTGACATCTACCTCTCCCCTGTGGTTCTAGACTTAGCTTGGCATATGGAAAGACATGGAGAAGTCCAGACTGAACAGCCCCAACTCTCTCAGTCTGTCTCCACAGGAGAGGTCCTCCAGCCCTCTGCTCATCCTCATGGCCCTGCTTTTCCAGAACACACATTGCTCCCATAGCAAAGCCCTCTTTCCCCCAGGCATTTCCAAAGCAGAGTGGGACTCTCCACACAATAAATGGCAATATCACTATACAGTTTTCTAATAAAATCAAGACTAGGAACAATACAAATAGTAGAGGAAAAAGCTAAACTAAAACTTACTACAGAAAACTCTTTCTGAATTGGCTCACTTGAAAAATGACCTTGGAGAACAGAAATCAAATGATCCATAATGGTCTCCCTGCCCCCCTGTCACTGCATCTCAAATCATGACAGTTTCAGCTGGTCTTAAGTTAGAAGTCTAGACTTCATGCTTCCTGAAAGAAAAAAGACCAGAAAGATCAGGAAGGAAGAGGGTATGATAAAGATGCAGGCAGGCAAAGTGAGTGTCAGGGGTTTAAACTCCTCACAGAATCACAGAATTTCAGCGGCTGGAAGGGACCTCCAAAGCTCAGCCAGTCCAAGCCCCCTGCCAGAGCAGGAGCACACAGAGCAGGTCACACAGGAACACAGCCAGGTGGGGCTTGAATATCTCCAGAGAGGGAGACTCCACAACCCCCCTGGGCAGCCTCTTCCAGGGATCTGTCACCCTCACAGGGAAAAAATTCTTCCTCCTGTTTCCATAGCACTTCCTCTGTCTCAGCTTCCACCACTGCCCCTTGTGCTGGCATTGGGCATCCCCCAGCAGAGCCTGGCTCCAGCCTCTGGGCACTCACCCTGCATATCTTTATCAACAGCAATGAGGTCACCTCTCAGGCTCCTCCTCTCCAAGCTACAGAGCCCTCAGCTCCCTCAGGCTCTCCTTGTGAGGAAGATGTTCCGCTCCCTTCATCATTTTTGTGGCTCTGCACTGGACTCTTTCATGCAGCTTACCGTCTTTCTTGAACTGAGGGACCCAGAACTGGACACAATACTCCAGATGTGACATCACCAGGGCAGAGTAGAGGGGGAGGAGGACCTCTCTTCACCTAGTGGTCACATCCCTTCTAATCCACCCTAGAATGCCATTGGCCTTCTTTGCCACAAGAGCACATTGCTGGCTCATTATCATCCTTCCATCCACCGTGACCCCCAGGTCCCTTTTGTCTTCAGTGCTCTCCAAAAGGTCAGTCCCAACCTATCCTTCTCCATGAGGTTGTTCTTTCCCAAGTGCAAGACTCTGCACTTGCCCTTGTTGAACTTCATCAAATTTCTCCCTGCCCAGCTCTCAGCCCGTCCAAGTCTCACTGAATGGCAGCACAACCCTCCTGTGTCAGCCACTCCAACTAGCTTAGTGTTGTCAGCAAACCTGCTCTCTGTGTCCTCATTCAGGTCATTGATGAATATATTCTACAGCTCTGGTCCCAGTACTGACCCCTGAGGGACTCCACTACACACAGGCCTCCAACCAGACTCTGTCCCATTGACCACAACTTTCTGACTTCTTTCCTTCAACCAGCGGAGTCCTAGTGGGCAGCAATGTGCCCTGGGGGCCAAGAGAGCCAATGGCATCCTGGGGGGCAGCAAGAAAAGTGTGGCCAGCAGGGCTAGGGAGATTCTGCTCCCCCTCTGCTCTGCCCTGCTCAGACCACAGCTGCAATCCTGTGTCCAGTTCTGGGCTCCCCAGTTCAAGAGAGACAGAGACCTGCTGGAGAGAGTCCAAGGGAGAGCCAGGAGGATGCTTAGGGGACTTGAGCATCTCCCCTGGGAAGAGAGACTGAGAGCCCTGGGGCTGTTTAGTGTGGAGAAGAGAAGGCTGAGAGGGGATCTGATCAATGTCTATCAATAGCTGAGGGCTGGGGGTCAAGGGGAGGGGGCCAAGCTCTTTTGGGTGCTGCACAGCAATAAGCCAAGGAACACTGGAGACAAACAAATAGAGAAGGTTTCAGCTCAGCATGAGGAGAAGCTTCCTTAGAGTGAGCGTGCCAGAGCCCTGGAGCAGGCTGCCCAGAGAGGTTGTGGAGTCTCCTTCTCTGGAGCCTTTCCAACCCCACCTGGATGCATTCCTGTGCAGACTGCCCTGGGTGATGCTGCTCTGGCAGGGGGGTTGGACTGGGTGGTCTCTGGAGGTCCCTTCAACCTGTAATGTTCTGTGACACCATCTGTGGCTTGGGATTCATGGGATCTAGGCAGAATTCAAAACAGCTGAGACCAGGAGACCACAGACCAGCAGAGCCACAAGAGAGGGCATCTGTCCCACGCCCAGATGCTGGATCAGAGGCTATTGCTTTGACTTCTGCTAGCCTGATCCTATCTTAGCCTTCAGCTCTCAGGTAGCTGACACTGGTGAGTCAGATGCCACAGAGACTAGGAAGGGTGAGAGCAGGAGGGAACTGGGCTAACTCAGTTTTCAAGCTACTCATCCCTGCACCCAACAAGAAGCAGCCTCAGACAAGTTATTGCCTGACAGAGACACACCTACTATTGCTTTCCTGTATCTGATATTAACCTGCCCATCTATTCACAGGAACAGGAGAAAGTGTGTCAAAGCCTCACAATCCCAGCTGCCTGCTGGAGTGACTCAGTGGGCTCCTGGAAAGTGCATTTCTGCACAACCTGCCTGCCTCGTGGGTAGGCAGAAAAGCAAGCAGCCAATGTGTGACTCTTCTGATGCCCTGGGATAACACTTCCTCTCATCAAGAAACTTCTCATGCTGCCTTTATAGGTTCATATGAGAAGGTGCCCTAGGCATGAGCCACACCACAAGCTACTCCTTTCCTCAGAGACTGAGCAAATGACAGCTGAGGACCAAAGTACAGAAGGCTAAAAGAAGACATGACAAGAAGTGATGAGTTGTAGCCTCTTAGAACAGAAAAGCACTCACACAGCCAGTGACAAGTGGAGCTCCTCAGGGATCAGTCCTGGGACCAGGCTTGTTTAACATCTTTATGGGTGCCATGGACAGTGGCATTGAGTGCACCCTCAGCAAGTTTGCTGATGACACCAAGCTGTGTGGTGCAGCTGAGAGCTGGAGGGAAGGGATCCATCCAGAGGGACCTGGACAGGCTGCAGAGCTGAGCCCATGACACCTCAGGAGGTTCAACAAGACCAAGGGCAAGCTCCTGCAGCTGGGTCAGGGCAATCCTGAACACCAATATAAGCTGGGCAGGGACTGGCTTGAGAGGGGCATCTGGGTCACAACCACCCCATGGTGAGCTACAGACCTGGGGATGTGTGGTTGGAAAGCTGCCACTCTGAGAGGGACCTGGAGGTTGACAGTTGATTAAATCTGAGCCAGCAGTGCCCAGGTGGCCAAGAAAGCCAATGGCATCCTGGCTTGGCTCAGAAACAGGGTGGGCAGCAGGGACAGGAGGTGACCATCCCCCTGTGCTCAGCACTGGGGAGGCCACACCTCGAGTGCTGTGTTCAGTTCTGGGCCCTTCACTTCTAAAGAGACATTGAAGTGCTGGAGAGTGCCTGGGGAAAGGCAATGAGGCTGGAGAAGGGCCTGGAGCACCTGGGCTGTGAGGAGGGGCTGAGGGTGCTGGGGGTGTTCAGGCTGGAGAAGAGGAGGCTGAGGGGAGACCTCATTGCTCTCTACAGCTCCCTGAAGGGAGGTTGAAGCAAGGAGGGAGCAGCCTCTGCTCCTTGGTGTCAAGGGACAGGAGCAGAGAAAATGGTTCCAAGCTGCAGCAGGGGAGGTTCAGGATGGACATGAGAAAATCTTTCTTCCCAGAGAGGGCTCTCAGCCACTGGAATGTTTTGTCCAGGGCAGAACCGTCCCTGGAGGTGTTCGAGAAGGTGTTTAATGTTGAGCCATGAGTGCTGGGTGGAAGGTTGGACTGGATGAGCTTGGAGGTCTCTTCCAACCAGATGTTTTCTGTGTGTGTGATTCTGCAACAGATGCTGCAATTAGCAGTGGGATGCTGCTACTCTGGAACAGTAGTATCCCTTCAGGAAACCTCTCTCTGTGACTCTGAGGTGCAGTATTTTCATCCATAAAGCTCAGGGGCAAACTGTTCTGAACCATCACTGTGTTTGTCAAGAAACATGGGGATGCAGGACTTGACCCCAAACCAAAGAGCCCCAGTCAGTTGGGGAGGGGTTGAGAAGAGCCTGCATAAGACCTGCTTTTAATTCAGCACCTTTACCAAACTGGAACTCAGAAAGAAGAGGAACTTGACTTCATTCAGTGTCCAACAGGTTGTGGCAGTTCAGGCTGGGTGCCTCCTGTTCCTGCCACACGAGTTACACCTCCAGTGTCCTGAGTGCCCAACCCAGCAGGTGTGCACAGGAAACAGCCTATTTCACACCCATCAATCCTGCACCCTATAAATCCCTCTGCAAAGTCATTCTCTGCCTCTCCCTTCCCTCTCTGCTCCCGTGGGAGATGCTCCCCATCGGGGAACACTGGGGGAGTATCTCAAGGCTCTTAGGCCTGGCTGGGCCTAGTGCCAGGAGGAGAAGGGGGGAGGGGCAGTCCCAGACCTGGCCAGCCTGAGACCAGCCTAGCGGGGGGGGAGAAGGAGCCCTGGGGGTTTTGGGTGGGGAGAAGGGAAGTGCTGGGGGCCTTTGGGTATGCTGTGAGGGACTCTGTACCTGTTGGGATTCTTTACCACTATGCTTTGTACTGTCTGTAAAACACTATCCAATCCATGTCATAGAATCATAGAATTGCTAGGGTTGGAAGGGACCACACCACCACAAGATTTGATTCACAGTGATGCTCCACAGAGAGAAACAGATATGTATATATATGTCACTTTACTCTGCTCTGGAGGGACCTCACCTGCAGTACTGCATCATTTACAGCATACAGAATTCACCAGCTTGGAAAAGACCTAGGAGATCATCAAGCCCAACCTATCACCCAACACCATCTAATCAACTAAACCATGGCACCAAGTGCCTCATCCAGTCTCATCCAGTCTCTTCCTGAACACCTCCAGGGATGGTGACTCCACCACCTCCCTGGGCAGCACATTCCAATGGCCAATCTCCTCACCTCCAGCCTAAACCTCCCATGGCACAGCTTGAGACTGTGTCCTCTTGTTCTGCTGCTGGTTGTCTGGGAGAAGAGACCAACTCTCACCTGGCTACAACCTCCCTTCAGGCAGTTGGAGAGAGCAAGAAGGTCTCCCCTGAGCCTCCTCTTCTCCAGGCTAAGCAACCCCAGCTCACTCAGCCTCTCCTCACAGGGCTGTGCTCCAGACCTCTCCCCAGCTTTCTTGCCCTTCTCTGGACACCTTCCAGCATCTCAACATCTTTCCTAACCTGAGGGGCCCAGAACTGGACACAGGACTCAAGGTGTGGCCTAACCAGTGCTGAGTACAGGGGCACAATGACTTCCCTGCTCCTGCTGGCCAAACTATTCTTGATCCAGGCCAGGATGCCATTGGCCTTCTTGGCCACCTGTGCACACTGCAGGCTCATGTTCAGCTACTGTCAACCAGTCCCTCCAGGTCCCTTTCTGCCTGGCTGCTCTCCAGCCACTCTGACCCCAGCCTGTAGCACTGCATGGGGTTGTTGTGGCCAATGTGTAGGACCCAGCACTTGGATGTGTTCAATCTCATGGCCTTGGACTCTGTCCATCTGTCCAGCCTGGCATGGTCCCTCTGCAGAGGGAGTGTGAGTGTCATTTGGGTGGGTGGCATTCTTTTGCCCCTTTCAGGGACAACAGAGCATCTGTCCTGCCTTCAACAAGGACACAGGTGACAGAAGCAACCTCCTGAAAATGTCTTTGTTGACTCACAGCACAAAGTTCTCACAAATGCTATAAATCAAGATGCATTTCAGGCTACAGCAGCACCCCTCACAACTGAGGCCACTAACCTCCACGCGCTTCACCTAATCACTTCCAGTATCTGTGCTCCAAACAGCCACTACAGTGATGATTACCTCTCTTCCATATATAGATAAATAAAAAGGTCTCTTACCTTTGCAGAGTCATGTTCAGATTGCCTGTACATGCCTTGATCTTGTTTTGTGCTTCTAGATGAGTCATCCCATCCGTGCTTATCCCGTCGATGGTGAGGACCACATCGCCGATGCCCACGTTGGCCTGGGCTGCCTTGCCGCCGTCGTTCAGCTGAAATACCACAAGAGTGACAGGTGAGAGACTTGGCTGCTTGCTGTTTGCACTCTCTCAACACACCACCACAAGATTTTATTCACAGTGCTGCTTCACTGAGAGAAATAGGTATGTATATACATGCCACTTCGCTCTGATCAGACCTCACCTGCAGTAGGCGTCCAGCTCCGGAGCCCTCAGCACAGGAAGGACATGGATTTGATGGAGAGGGTCCAGAGGAGGGCCATGAAAATTATCAGAGGGTTGGAGCAGCTCTGCTATGAGGACAGACTGAAGGAGCTGGGGGTGTTCAGCCCGCAGAGAAGAAGGCTCCAGGGAGACCTAATAGCAGCCTGCCAGTACCTGAACGGGGCTACAGGAAGGCTGCAGAGAGACTGTTTGCAAAGGCCTGCAGGGACAGGACCAGGGGCAATGGCTTCAGACTAGAGCAGAGCAGATTTAGGTTGGATGTTAGGAACAAGTTCTTCGCCATGAGGGTGGTGGAACACTGGAACAGGTTGCCCAGGGAGGTGGTTGAGACTCCTTCCCTGCAGGTATTGAAGGAGAGGCTGGACGAGGCCCTGGGCAACCTGATCTAGCTGGGGATGTCCCTGCTGACTGCAGGGAGGTTGGACTGGATGACCTTTGGAGGTCCCTTCTGGGCCAAACCATTCTATGATTTTATATATATACAGAGAGAGAGAAAAAGAGAGATCAGTCTAGAAATTTCTCTTTTCTCCTTTATGAGTACTTCCGTGTGAAAGTTGCTGTACTGTCTTTCTTTATGACCAAGCAATATTTATATTTCCTTCCTATATTTTCACAGAATCACAGAATCACAGGGTTGGAAGGGACCTCAAGGATCAGCCAGTTCCAAGCCCCCTGCCATGGGCAGGGACACCTCACACTACAGCAGGTTGCTCACAGCCACATCCAGCCTGGCTGCAGAAACCTCCAGGCATGAGGCTGCCACCACCTCCCTGGGCAACCTGTGCCAGGCTCTCACCACCCTCCTGGGGAACAACTTCTTCCTAACATCCAATCTGAATCTACCCATTTCTAGTTTTGCTCCATCCCCCCCAGTCCTGTCACTCCCTGACACCCTCAAAAGTCCCTCCCCAGCCTTCACGTAGCCCCTTTCAGATCCTGGAAGGTCACAATTAGGTCTCCTCAGAGCCTTCTCTTCTCCAGACTGAACAACCCCAACTCCCTCAGTCTGTCTCCATAGCAGAGCAGCTCCAGCCCTCTGCTCATCCTCGTGGCCCTTCTCTGGACACCTTCCAGCACCTCCAGATCCTTCCTATAATAGGGGCTCCAGAACTGGATACAGTACTCCAGGTGGAGTCTCACCAATATGGGTCAATTGTTATGGTTTGGAGCTGGCCTAGTGCCTAATTGTAAACAAAATTAGGCATTAGACACAGAATAACAATAAGTTTATGTCATTCCATTTGTTCACTGGATAGCTTATACTTGGCTGCACAGACCTTCTCTTCCCTTTTTCACTTGTCTGTCAGGGTTAGAAGGGACCTCAAGGATCAGCCAGCTCCAAGCCCCCTGCCATGGGCAGGGACACCTCACACTACAGCAGGTTGCTCACAGCCACCTCCAGCCTGGCTGCAAAAACCTCCAGGCATGAGGCTGCCACCACCTCCCTGGGCAACCTGTGCCAGTCTCTCACCACCCTCACGGGGAACAACTTCTTCCTACCATCCAGTTTCAGCAAAACTTCTTGCCTAGCTAAAGTGCTAGGAATTTCTACATGTGTAGTGCAGCTTTCTACAAAAAGCCTCAAAAGCAAAGCCCAAATCCCTCCAACATTTGGTGCTCATACTCCAATTCTGAGCTAAGAGACCTTGTTACTATAAAGCACACACCAGGGAATCCCACAAGCATATGGAAAGCTATGACCAACATAGCTATTTATAGGGAAGTTCCTCAAACCTTTGGCTAAGGGGTGGAACCTGCCATAAACAGATCCCTAAAAAAGGTATGTTACAGCATGCTGACATTTGCCAGCAAGCTTGGAAAAGGGAAAGGAACATAAGGGCACTAAAAGCTAAAGGTCAAGTGGATCACTGTGTTAAGTGATTGGACTCCCCCAGTGAATAAAATCAAGCTTTCTCTGAGCAGATATGAATGTGCACGATGCTCACAAGTTGTGACTGTGGTGAAGAAAGAAAAACAAGCAATCTGCAAATACTCAGCAGGAAGACATCAAAAGTAGGTGTGGTGGGTTTGAGACTATTCCCCCCCACAAACACACCAAACCTTTGGAGAATTACCCCCAAACTAACTCACCAGAGTAGCTCAGCTGGTTTGAAAAGAAGAATGAAGCTAAATTTACAAACCAAGCAAAATCTAGAAGTGTTAAATGCTATGAGTATCTACAAAATACATTTACATAGACTTACAATTAAGAAACAACACAAGGACCCCCCTGTGAATTGTTCCCAGACCCCTCTGGGAAGTCTAGAGGGGGCTGCTCACAACCTCCCCTTTCCCCACCCCCCTCTCCTTCCCTGTACCTCACAGAGTAGTCCACACAGAGATTAGAGAATCATAGAACTGTCAGGGTTGGAAGGAACCTCAAGGCTCAGCCAGTTCCAAGCCCCCTGCCATGGCCAGGGACACCTCACACTACAGCAGGTTGCTCACAGCCACATCCAGCCTGGCTGCAAACACCTCCAGGCATGAGGCTGCCACCACCTCCCTGGGCAACCTGTGCCAGTCTCTCACCACCCTCATGGGGAACAACTTCTTCCTAACATCCAATCTGAATCTCCCCAGTTCTAGTTTTGCTCCATTCCCCCCAGTCCTATCACTCCCTGACACCCTAACAACAAAACAAAAGCAAAAACAACCTCCCCCCCAAAAACCCACACACGTTTTTGTTTGATTCTGGTAGCCAACACACAAGAAGTCACAATGAATCACCTGACTTTGGAGAGTTCACTCTGAAACTGCTGCCTGCTGGGGGTGAAAAACTATTTGCAAACAACACATGGGAGACAGCTGTAAAATCAGTGCAGCAAAACTCCAGGCTGGAAAGCCCTTCAAGCATGGCTGAAAAACACACCCTGGAGAGGAGTAAATAAGTGGGCAGGTCCTGAGAAGTGTGACAAGGCCCTAGTTATGTCCACAAGCCTTGCTGGCAAGCGTGGAACTAAGCCTGCCTTATGGGGGAGGCCTCTCTCACAGACACAGCTGAACAAACAAACTACAGGACAAGACTGTGGAGAACTGCATGTGTAGAGAAGGAGGTCACAGCAGTAATCTCCTTATCAAGACACAGTGATGAGACTTCCCAGTAACACCTGCTGAAGGTGCCTGGAGCACCAGGGCTATCAGGAGGGGCTGAGGGAGCTGGGGGTCTTCATTCTTCAGTGTGGAGAAGAGGAGGCTGAGGGAGACCTCATTGCTCTCTACAGCTCCCTGAAGGGAGGCTGGAGTGAGGAGGGGGCAGCCTCTGCTCATTGGAGGCAAGGGACTGCACCAGAGGAAATGGTTCCAAGCTGCAGCAGGGTAGGTTTAAGCTGGATGCTAGGAAATATTTCCTCCCAGAAAGGGTTCTCAGCCACTGGAATGTTTTGCCCAGGGCAGTGCTGGAGCCACCATCCAGGAGGTGTTTAAGCACCAACTCTACACACTGCTTAGGGAAATGGTTTAGTGTTGAGCCTCCAGTGCTTAGTCAAAGGCTGGACTGGATGAGCTTGGAGGTGTCTTCCAACCAGATGTTTTCTGTTGTTCTGTGATTTCAGATATGAGACCTAAGCAAGACAGGTGAGGATGATACTCCCAGGAAATCTCAGCCAGATTAGTTATTGGGATGTGCTGCCCAGGGAGGTGGTGGAGTGCCCATTGCTGGAGATGTTTAATACCAGACTGGATGAGGCACTTGGAGCCATGGGTTAGTTCATTAGATGGTGTTAGGGACTCGGTGTGCTCTCGAAGGTCTTTTCCAACCAGGTCTATTCTATTCTGTTCTACTGGCCAGCATCTTTGCCTTGTGAAGTGCCCAAAGTGACACGGGCCTGAAGCTTCAAGGGCAGAGTTTTAACACAGCTGCAAGAGGATTTTAATTCCAAGAGCAGGTGTACAAAAATGAACAAACACCTACACTGAACACAGCAGAAGGATTTCTTTTGGCTTGTTTTATCCTGAATGAATGATTTTGTTCTTCAGCTGCAAATGTAATCTTAGTTTAGTAAAATGACCTGGCATCAGCCATCAGTGAACTGCAGTAGTACTTAAATACCAAAAGACATGGAAGAGGGGAAACCCAAAACATGTTGGCACTGCTAATGGTTTAGCACAAGGGCTAACCTGCCTGCTCCCCCAACACAGAAGTAATGGGAAAAGTAACACACAAAGTTGAGATAAAAATGATAAGAGTTTAATATAACATAAGAGATCATGATCACAATGCATAATTCCCTAAACTAATAATCCCATTAATCTCATAATACAATGATTACTTTAGCTTAGCCTATTTGCAGAAGCAGCACAGTGAAATACAGGGGGGGAGAAAACACAACAGCATCAAAGAGAAAACCCAAACCACCGAGGCCACCCCACTCCTACCTATCTCGCTGTCATCCCAGTGGAAAAGAGCCCACACTCAAGAACCCAGAAGCAGCAACCAGAACTGGAAGCCTCCCATGTTTCAATTTGAACATCAAGCCCCATCATATTTAGCCAGCAGTGTGCCCAGGTGGCCAAGAAGGCCACGAGCATCCTGGCCTTCATCAGGAACAGTGTGGCCAGCAGGAGCAGGGAAGTCATTGTGCCCTGGACTCAGCATTGGTTAGGCCACACCTTGAGTCCTGTGTCCAGTTCTGGGCCCCTCAGTTTAAGAAGGACATTGAGACACTTGAAGGTGTCCAGAGAAGGGCAACAAAGCTGGGGAGGGGTCTGAAGCACAGCCCTGTGAGGAGAGGCTGAGGGAGCTGGGGTTGCTTAGCCTGCTTAGCTTAGGGGAGACCTTCTTGCTCTCTACAACTCCCTGAAGGGAGGTTGTAGCCAGGTGGGGGTTGGCTTTTCCCAGGCAACCAGCACCAGGAAAAGAGGACACAGTCTCAGGCTGTGCCAGGGGAGGTCTGGGATGGATGTTAGGAAGAAATTCTTCCCAAAAAGAGAGACTGGCCATTGGAATGTGCTGCCCAGGGAGGTGGTGGAAATGTTTATAAAGAGCCTGGATGAGGCACTTAGCGCCATGGTCTGGTCAGTGTGGTGGTGTCAGGTCATAAGCTGAGCTTGATGATCTCAGAGGTCTTTTCCAGCCTCCATAATTCTGTGAAAAGAATACCAGCTGGATAAACATTATTGGCCAGCAAGTGTAATCTCATTGTTGCAGACTGATGGGCAAAAGTGAAAACAAAACCAAACCAACAACCAACCAACCAAATCCCCTAATGCTTCATCAAGAACAGTGGCCTGCATCAGGAACAGTGTGGCCAGCAGGAGCAGGGAGGTCATTCTGCTCCTGTACACTGCACTGGTTAGGCCACACCTTGACTCCTGTGTCCAGTTCTGGGCCCCTCAGTTTAGGAAGGAGGTTGACTTGCTGGAACAAGTCCAGAGAAGGGCAACAAAGTTGGTGAGGGGTTTGGAACACAGCCCTGTGAGGAGAGGCTGAGGGAGCTGGGGTTGCTTAGCCTGGAGAAGAGGAGGCTCAGGGGAGACCTTATTGCTCTCTACAACTACCTGAAGGGAAGTTGTGGACAGGTGGATGTTGGTCTCTTCTCCCAGGCAGCCAGTACCAGAACAAGAGGACACAGTCTCAGGCTGCACCAGGGGAAGTTTAGGCTGCATGTGAGGAAGAAGTTCTACACAGAGAGAGTGATTGCCCATTGGAATGGGCTGCCTGGGGAGGTGGTGGAGTCACCATCACTGTAGGTGTTCAGGAGGAGACTTGATGGGGTGCTTGGTGCCATGGGTTAGTTGATTAGGTGGGTTGGATTGGTTGATGAGTTGGACACAATGATCTTGAAGGTCTCTTCCAACCTGGTTTATACTTTCTTCTATACTATCTTCATTTATAATAGGAAAAATAGCTTAGCCTTCACAGATGCCTTTATTTAATGTACATATGCAAACTCATGGAATCACTGCCACAATACCTAAGGCAGAGAGGAGTGTAGCATTAAAACTCTAAAACTGGCTACCTACCAAACTGACTTCTAAGCAGGATAAATATCCTTCCAATCCCCACTGGATCTGTACTAATTCTGTATTTACAATAGAAGGCAAGTTTTTTAAATCAAGCATGAGTTACATCTACAGGAAAAGAGAAAGGGGGAGGACAGACTTCTTTTTGATGTTACACAGCACACATACAAGCTCGAAATCTACTGAACCAGAAATGGTTCCTCCCACATAGTTTCATGCCTCTGCACTCTGGGAAGCTCATTTGGAAACAGAGGGGGAGGCAAACAGGGAAGAGATTTCATGATCAGGCACCTGCTGAGGCAAATCACTCCTACAGCCCCCAGCGGCACATTTCTTTCGAGGCCCTCAGGAGCAATCAGCTTCAAGGCTGAAAGCCAGAAGACAGCCTGTAACACCCAGAGATGCTCAGGACACTTTGGAGCAAAACTAGACATGGGTAGATTGAGATTGGATGTCAGGAAGAAGTTGTTCCCCATGAGGGTGGTGAGAGACTGGCACAGGTTGCCCAGGGAGGTGGTGGCAGCCTCATCCCTGGAGGTTTTGAAGGCCAGGCTGGATGTGGCTCTGAGCAGCCTGAGTTCATCCCTGCTCATGGCAGGGGGGTTAGAACTAGCTGATCCTTAAGGTCTCTTCCAATCCTGACAGTTCTATGAGTCTAATAAATAAAATAATCCATCTATTATGAGATTTCAGTTTTGTTTGACCAAAAGGGGGGGGGAAACCCAAAACCACCACAAAACTTTTCTGCTCCTCTTGTTTTAAACATCAGCATCTCAAACCTGCAAATATTGTCCTATAATGTATTCTGAATGGAGATAGAACAGAAACAAATCAGTTCCAAATCCAGGATGAGCATCAAAACCAAGAGTATTAAAAAGTAAATCTCAGCACAGTTGTGTCTCTCAGGTTTATAAAGCAGCAATCCAAAACACCTTGGGGTACAGTGCTTTCTTCAGCTGCATTTCACAGCCTATGAGTCTGTGTTGTAGTCAGCACCATTAAAGAAAGGAAAGAGAGCAAAGGAAAACACAAGCAGACACGATAAATGGCAAGGAAAACAGCTTTTTCTTTTAACCTCACGCTTTAATGACACATTTTGAAAGAGCCTTTCCAGTAAAATCATCTGTCCCAGAGCCAGAGCAATTTGAAGCTTGCTTCATTTCTAATTAACACATAACCAGCTATTTTTCCCCCTCACATGCCTAGGAAGAAAACTTGATAGCTTCTGTAAACTGTCCTCCATTTATTACTGCATAAAAGCTAAATAAATACTTCAATTGTATTTAGCCATAAGACAATGGTCTATTTAGAATCACAGAATTATCATTGTTGGAAGGGACCTCAGGGATGTTCCAGTTCCAAGCCCCCTGCCATGGGCAGGGACACCTCACACTACAGCAGGTTGCTCACAGCCACATCCAGCCTGCCTGCAAAAACCTCCAGGCATGAGGCTGCCACCACCTCCCTGGGCAACCTGTGCCAGTCTCTCACCACCCTCATGGGGAACAACTTCCTAACATCCAATCTGAATCTACCTACTTCTAGTTTTGTTCCATTCCCTCCAGTCCTATGACACCCTCAAAAGTCCCTCCCCAGCTTTCTTATAGGCCCCGTCTAGATACTGGAAGGCCACAATTAGGTCTCCTCAGAGCCTTCTCCTCTCCAGACTGAACAACCCCAACTCCCTCAGTATGTCTCTACAGCAGAGCAGCTCCAGCCCTCTGCTCATCCTTGTGGCCCTTCTCTGGACACCTTCCAGCACCTCCAGATCCTTCTTGTATAGGGGCTCCAGAACTGGACACAGAGCTCCAGCTGTGGTCTCAGCAGAGTGGAGCAGAGGGGCAGAATCCCCTCCCTGGCCCTGCTGGCCACACTTCTCTTGCTGCAGCCCAGGCTCTGCTTGGCTCTCTGGGCTGCAAGTGCTCACTGCTGGCTCCTGTTGAGCTTCTCCTCCACCAGCACCCCCAAGGCCTTTTCTTCAGGGCTGCTCTCAAGCCAGTCCCTGCCCAGCCTGTATCGTTGCTTGGGATTGCCCTGACTCAGCTGCAGGACCTTGAAAGCTGCCTTTTATCTTTTCCACACTGCCTGCTTTGAATCAATGCCAGCTGCAACTGGCTTGTGTGAGACTGCACCACAACCACTGTCCCAAATACATTCCTTCATAGCCTTACAGTAAATAGCATTACTCACATCACACAAACATCCTTCAGTGTTATATGCAGTGAGAAAGCTGCAGATAATTCATTGCTCCCAAGGGGCTGACCTCCCTCCAGCTTGATTTTTACTCCTCCAGCATTTCTGACATGTGGTTGGCTATAGGAAATCATTTTAAAGACAAAGAATCACAGAATGGCCTAGGTTGGGAATGGGCAGAGATGCCTCTCAACTAGACAGAGCTGCTCAAGGCTTCATCCAACCTGGCCTTGAACACCCCCAGGGAGGAGGCATCCACCACCTCACTTTGCTGCCTATACCAGAGTCTCACCGCCTTCATACTGAAGAGCTTCTTCCTAAGATCCAGTCTGAACCTACTCTCCCCCAGCTTAAAACCAACCCCTCTTGTCCTATCACTAGAAACCCTTGCAAAAAATCCCTCCCCAGCCTTCCTGTAGGATCACTTCAGGTATTGCATACTCGAAGCAGAAGTCAGAATACAGAATCAAGCAGGTTGGAAAAGACTTCAGAAAGCATCGAGTCCAACCTATTACCTACCACCCAACATGGCTTCAAGTGCCACATCCAAGCCTTTTTTGAACACCTCCAGGGACTGGGACTCCACCACCTCCCTGGGCAGCACATTCCAATGGCCAATCTCTCTTGCTGGGAAGAACTTTCTCCTCACCTCCAGCCTAAACCTCCCCTGGCACAGCTTGAGACTGTGTCCCCTTGTTCTGGTGCTGCTTGCCTGGGAGAAGAGACCAACCCCCACCTGGCTACAACCTCCCTTCAGGGCGTTGTAGAGAGCAACAAAGTCTCCCCTGAGCCTCCTCTTCTCCAGGCTAAACAACCCCAAGACAGGCTACATCCTTCCCTATATAACAGAGTAAAAAACCCCAAACCCCCACGTCGAGAAAGGACATGACAAGAGAACTTTGTAGAATCACAGAATATGCAGATAACCTCTCTAAGCAGAGAGCACTGCCTGTTCACATGGACATTCAAACCACAGGGGCTTTAGCTCCCTGCTGTAATACACTCTGTTCCAATATTTACACTCCTCACCTGTTGCTACCCAGTTCATCCCATGCCTCATTCCGCCTGACCAAAGTACGCTTTGCACCGACAATCAATACTTTTACAACCTGCTCTCAAACATACATAGAGCTCAAAGTACACAACAAAGGGCCCCACTGGGTGAGACACTGCAAGAGAAGATTTTCCCTCTCTGCTCCACTCTGCTGAGACCCCACCTGGAGCACTGTGTCCAGTTCTGGAGCCCCTGTTACAGGAAGGGTCTGGAGGTGCTGGAAGGTGTCTAGAGAAGGGCCACGAGGAGGAGCAGAGGGCTCTGCTATGAGGACAGACTGAGAGAGTTGGGGCTGTTCAGTCTGGAGAAGAGAAGGCTCTCAGGAGACCTAATTGTGGCCTCCCAGTATCTGAAGGGGGCTACAAGAAAGCTGGGGAGGGACTTATGAGGGTGTCAGGGAGTGACAGGACTGGGGGGAATGGAGCAAAACTAGAAATGGGTAGATTCAGATAGGATGTTAGGAAGAAGTTGTTCCCCATGAGGGTGGTGAGAGACTGGCACAGGTTGCCCAGGGAGGTGGTGGCAGCCTCATGCCTGGAGGTTTTTGCAGGCAGGCTGGATGTGGCTGTGAGCAACCTGCTGTAGTGTGAGGTGTCCCTGCCCATGGCAGGGGGCTTGGAACTGGCTGAGCTTTGAGGTCCCTTCCAAGCCTAAAAATTCGAAGGTGGTGCAGTGGCACCAGCTCTCTCACATGAATTGTGCACATCCTAACTGACTCCTGAGGGGTGTCCCCAGCCCCACACCACTCACAGCAGGTCAGCATAATCAGGAGTGACACCTGAACACCAGGAGCACAAAGAGGGTATTGCTGTGCTCCTACCTAATGATGCAGCTTACTAAAGCCTTTCCTCTCCTCCTTCCTTCCTGGGAAAGAAGCAAAACCACGTCACAGAATCACAGAAACATTCAAGTTGGAAAAGACCTCAGAATCACCAAGTCCAACCCAGAACCCTGCTCTACAAGGGTCACCCCTAAACCAGAGCCCCAAGCACCACATCCAAACCACCTTGAAACACAGCCAGGCTTGGGGACTCCACCACCTCCCTGGGCAGCACATTCCAATCCCTGACCACTCCTGATGGGAAAAAAAAAATCTTCCCGATGTCCAGTCTTAAACCTACCCAGTCACAGCTTGAGGCCATTCCCTCTTGTTCCATCACTAATTACCTGTGAGGAGAGACCAACAGCAGCCTCTCCACAAGGTCCTTTCAGGTAGCTGTAGACAGCAATAAGGTCTCCCCTCAGTCTTCTCTTTTCCACACTAACCCTCCCCAGCTCCTTTAGTTGTTCTTCATCAGATTTATTCACCAGCTCCTTCCCCAGCTTCCTTGCCCTCCTCTGCCCTGGCTCCAGCACCTCCACATCTCTCTTGTGTTGAGGTGCCCAAAACTGGACACAAGGTGTGGCCTCACCAGAGCTGTGTACCAGGGGACAATCCCCTCCCTGCTGCTGCTGGACACAGCATTGCTGATCCCAGCCAGGATGCCTTTGGCTTTCTTGGACACATGATTCTCCTACCCATAAACATGCCAGGCATACACAGACATTGCTGTAGAGGGCAATGAGGTCTCCCCTCAGCCTTCTCTTCTCCAAACTAAGCAGCCTCAGCTCCCTCAGTCATTCCTCCTCAGATTTATTCTCCAGGCCCTTCCCCACCTTCCCTGCCCTCCTCTGCCCTGGCTCCAGCACATCTTACACTCCAGACTCCTGACAAGTTTGGGACACGGGGTCTTGCTTACCATTTCTGCACTGCAAAAGAAAGAGCTGTGGGAACACCTGTTCTTTGTGGCAACTGAGCTTCCTCTGTGCTCAATGGAAAGCAAGAGCTGTATCATATTCCTCACAGCCTTTACTACAGCCATACTATTCACATAGCCAACAGATTAGCCAGGCAGCCTCGCTGCTCGCTTCCAAATCAAGAACATCCACCCTAAAGTCCAGATCAAATTCATACAGCTGGCTTATAAGAACCCTAATGCAGGGTTTGCAGTGGAAACCACTGACACAACCAGCTATAAAAAGGGTGCTGTGGTGAAGTCCTACAAATAAGCTAAAGCTTTTCCCCAAACCAACTAGGGATAAAGATTACCTTGGGTCCAAAAACCCTTCTGATGGCTTGCTGGCAAACCTGCTGTGACATGGCAGAGAGCAGGTGCAAGATGAACCATGTCCTTTGATGGTTAATGTGGAGTTAATCAGAATATACATGAAAATAGGAGTTTTCTCCATATGAAACAAATGTTTCCATATGAAACCTCCTGAAGACAGAAACAGAAGTTCAGAGAGGGGGCTATCTCCAAGCTTCCTGCTGGAGGAGAGCTTGGAAGATCTCTTTTCCAAAGGAACAAGCAATAGGACGAGAGGAAATGACCTCAGGTTGCACCAGGGGAGGTTTATGTTGGGCATGAGAAATAATTTCTTCCCCAAAGGAGTTGTCAAGGCTTGACCTAGGCTGCCCAGGGCAGTGATGGAGTCCCCACCTCTGGAGGGGTTTCAAAGTTGTGGTGATGTGGTGCTGAGGGCCATGGTTTAGTGGTGACTTGGCAGTGCTGCAATCCTGTGTCCAGTTCTGGGCTCTCTGGAGAAGAGAAGGCTGAGAGGGATCTGATCAATGCCTATCAATAGCTGAGGGCTGGGGCTCAAGGGGAGGGGGCCAAGCTCTTTTGGGTGGTGCACAGCAATAAGCCAAGGAACAATGGAGACAAACTTGACCAGAGAAGGTTTCAGCTCAACATGAGGAGAAACTTCTTTGCAGTGAGGGTGGCAGAGCCCTGGAGCAGGCTGCCCAGAGAGGTTGTGGAGTCTCCTTCTCTGGAGCCTTTCCAACCCCACCTGGATGCATTCCTGTGCAGACTGCCCTGGGTGATGCTGCTCTGGCAGGGGGGTTGGACTGGAGGATCTCTGGAGGTCCCTTCCAACCTCTAATGTTCTGTGACACTGTCATAGCTTAGTGTGCCTCTGGGCTCGCATTTTAGAGAAAAGACTGAATAGTTTCAATCTTCACTTCCTGCATTTCAACCCTGGACATCCTCCACAAAAGAAAGGAACAACAAGAAAATCCCAAACCAAACCAAACCAAACAAACCCCCAACTCAAGCATCCCCTTGCTTTTGCATTTCAAAGGAACTACTGCATGCACACACACAGCACCATCCCTCCTTGCACACACCAAAGGCAGAGCTATGTGCCTGCTGCGTACAAGAGGACACCAACTGCTAAAAACACCAGAGGCACCACATAGCCTCAACCACACCAGCCAGAGAGCTGATGAAGAAAACTACCAAAGAAACCAAATTAAATGTACAAAATTGGTTAAATGCACACAGGCCTTTTCGGACTGGGGCTCTTTCACTTGTCAATCAGCTAACACCAGTTTGCAGTGTGCCCAGGTGGCCAAGAAGGCCAATGGCATCCAGGCCTGCATTAGGAACAGTGTGGCCAGCAGGAGCAGGGAGGTCATTGTGCCCTGTGCTCAGCACTGGTTAGGCCACACCTTGAGTCCTGTGTCCAGTTCTGGGGCCCTCAGTTTAAGGAGGACATTGAGACACTTGAAGGTGTCCAGAGAAGGGCAACAAGGCTGGGGAGGGGTCTGGAGCACAGCCCTGTGAGAAGAGGCTGAGGGAGCTGGGGTTGCTTAGCCTGAAGGAGAGGAGGCTCAGGGGTGACCTTATTGCTGTCTACAACTACCTGATAGGAGGTTGTAGCCAGGTGGGGGTTGGTCTCTTCTCCCAGGCAACCAGCACCACAACAAGAGGACAGAGTCTCAAGCTGTGCCAGGGGAGGTTTAGGCTGGAGGTGAGGAGGAAGTTCTTCACTGAGAGAGTCATTAGCCATTGGAATGTGCTGCCCAGGGAGGTGGTGGAGTCACCGTCCCTGGAGGTGTTAAAAAAGGGATTGGATGTGGCATTTGAGGCCATGGTTTAGTTAGTCAGGAGGTGTTGGGTGACAGGTTGGACTTGATGATCTCTGAGGTCTTTTCCAACTTTATTGATTCTATGATCCTATGAATGCCAGGGCAGCAGCCCTCAGTCCCTCTGACTTGCCCTTGGACAGGTTGTTAATGGGAAGGAACAGTGTCCACATGTTGGAGGGTCTCTTAGTTATTGCCACCTCTAACTTGTCATGGCTTGACTCGTCACTGTTTCCTTGTATCTCTGTTCTTCCATAAGCAAATTTTACCTTTTGTCCTGTCTTCCCTTTCCCTTCCAACAGCCCAGTCACTGCAGGACATAAGGAAGCACAGGCTCACAGGATGTTAGGGGTTGGAATGGACCTCTGGAGATCATCAAGTCCACCCCCCTGCCAGAGCAGCACCAGAGAAGCCAGCACAGGTCACACAGGGATGCATCCAGACAGGGCTGGAAAGTCTGCAGAGAAGGAGACTCCACAACCTCTCTGAGGAGCCTGTTCCAGAGCTCTGGGACCCTTACAGCAAAGAAGTCCTTCCTTGTGTTGAGGTGAAATGTCAGAAATAACTTCATAAAAGATGCCTTCAGCTTTTTGTTGTTGACAGAACACCCCTACCTAATCATTACTGCAAGATCAATACAGTTATTAGAAAGGATGATCCCTACTTTTGAACTTACCAGTGGGAAAGGAAAGCAGCTAACTACATCACAGCCATAAGCTGATACAATTCATATGTTTTCACATGCCTGGAGAATAAATCTGATGAAGAGCAACTGAAGGAGCTGGGGATGGTTAGTGTGAAACAGAGGAGGCTGAGGGGAGACCTCATTGCTGTCTACAGCTACCTGAGAGGACCTTGTGGAGAGGCTGCTGCTGGTCTCTTCTCACAGGCAATTAGTGATAGAACAAGAAGGAAAGGCTTCAAGCTGTAACTGGGTAAGTTTAGACTGGGCAGAAGGAAGAATATTTTCCCAGGAAGAGTGGTCAGGGATTGGAATGTGCTGCCCAGGGAGGTGGTGGAGTCACAGCACATTCCAATGCCTGACCACTCTTCCTGGGAAAAAACAGTAGTTTGGATGTGGTGCTTGGGACTATGGTTTAGGGGTGAGCCTTGGAGAGTGGGGATCTGGGTTGGACTTGGTGATCTTGAGGGTCTGCTCCAACCTGAATGTTTCTGTGATTTCTGATTTTAGTCAGGTATTGACACTCAGGTTAAAATGGGGAAAGAGCCACTGGAATTCAAAGGATTATTAAAATTAGTCACAGTTCACATTTACTTCCCCAGAGGAATAAAGGAACTGCTCTCTGCCAGTGTAGCTCTATCAGCATCTAATGAAACTAAGCCTCTGGTCCCACTTCTCCAAGCCACTTGAAGTATCAATAAGAACAAAGAGGTGAAAAGATTGTCACTGAGATGGGATGGGCAACACTTCCTGCACTACAGGAGACAACCACTGCTGTGATTTAGAGAAGAGAGAAGGTCCCAACATCTAAAATCAAGTTGTCAAAAAAGACTAAGGGGAAAAAAATCCTCCAGAGACCGTGGCTGAAACCATATTCACAAGAAGAACACTGCTGGCAATAACAAAAAAAGAGATAAAAAGGAAGGAAAAAAGGCAAGAAAAAGAAAAAAGCTTTCCAAATACTTAAATGATGGAAAATGATCTACAGTCAAGTGCCAGAATGTCTGCAGATATTTAAGACTCTAAGTAAGTAGCTTTCACTAAGCCTTCTGTCAAGGAGCTCAGTGATGTTCTCATGCTGCCAGCGTGCCTCAGAGCCCTAATTTATTTTAACTGGCTGTCTTCTCTCTGGAGGTCATTCTTCTGTTCAGAGAGTTTACAGAAGTAATCCAGATTCCTCCCTCAGAGAATATATGCCAGTGGGTAAAAATTATTGCCTACTTAATTTCTCAGAGAGACAGAAAGAGGAAACGGAATGAAAACGAAGCGCGGTGTAAACTTTGTCTGGCCGTGTGAGCTTGTGGGAGCTGCAACCCTGCAGAGGCTCTGCTCCACTTGGGGAGCTGCTGGGATTTATTTTTTTGTTTTCTTTTGGATGGCCAAAACAAATTAGCTCCACAACCAAAACTCACACAATGAACTCGGGACTGCTGACGAGGCAGCGCCTCAGGAGCTGCGGGACTTGGGTCGGAACGGACGCCTGGCTCATTTGGAATAAACATTGTGGAAAGTTACTTAGCAAGCTTTATTGCTGGGGCCTCCTGGACAAACCCAGAACAAAGCAACTATTTTCCTCTAACAGAGCTGAAGTGCAAAGAGGCAACTAGCTAGTGAGCTCAGCTTCTTCCAAAGAGGAGATTTATTCCATACCGTAAAGGCCGTACACATGAAGACGTCTGCAGAGCATCTACTACTGTATGTGCTCCCTCGCTTCCCAAACTGGATTATTTAGGTTCATCTACAGACAGCTAGTCCAGCTAACTGAGTATCCATCTCTCTAACAACCCTAGCAGCCCATCAGGTATCATATTGTTTTCATGGCCTAGGATTTAGTCCCTCTTAATGGGATATATCTTTCCCACCTCAAACACGATGCAATCATAGAATGAATCACAGAATCAACTACAGAATCATAGAATCAATAAGTTTGGAAAAGAGCTCAGAGATCATCAAGTCCAACCTGTCACCCAGTACCTCATGACAACTAAACCATGGCTCCAAGTGCCACGTCTAATCCTGACTCCACCACCTCCCTGGGCAGCACATCCCAATGGCCAATTACTCCTTCTGGGAAGAACTTTCTCCTCACCTTGAGCCTAAACCTCCCCTGGCACAGCTTGAGACTGTGTCCTCTTGTTCTGGTGCTACTTGCCTGGGAGAAGAGACCAACCCCCACCTGGGTACAACCTCCACAGCTCACCTGAATGCCATCCAAAACTGGCAATCCCCAAAAAACTGTAGCAGTTGACTTTCAAGGTGAACCACAGGCCCAGCAATGAGAACCACCACATCCACTGCTCACAGAAAGCTTTGCCATATTTAGAATCACAGAATTAACCAGGATGGGAAAGCCCTTCGAGAACACCCAGCACCATCTAATCAACTAAACCACAGCACTCAGAGCCTCATCCAGGCTGTTTTCAAACACTTCCAGGCCTGGGGACTCCACCACCTCCCTGGGCATCACATTCCAATGGCCAATCTCTCTTTCTGGGAAGAATTTCTTCCTAACATCCAGCCTAAACAACCCCTGGTACAGCCTGAGACTGTGTCCTCTCTTTCTGGTACTGGTTGCCTGGGAGAACCTGGAAAACCACAAGAACCAACCAACCAAGCACACAAGAAAACAACCAACCAACAAATATCTCCCACATAAACTAGGGAGTAAATTGTGTTAGCATTATAATCAGCAGCCAAAAAAGCTGTGAAGTCAGAGCTCCACTTCTGCCAGCTCTCCTTTGAGCAGGCGGCCCAGAAATCCAAGCAGTAAGGGCAAGACAAACACACCAAGGTGCAGAATGCAAGCACGATAACCAAAACAGAGGGTGCACATTTTAAGTATAAAAGGCACTAACGCTGATGGCTCAAACTTTTGTTGCTGTGGAAGAAAAAGGCAACCTTAAACATGTGAGAGAAGAATATTTATTTCACACAAGCTAGCATGAAGACAAGCCATTTCCTAACCACGACAGTTTGGGAGATGATCTGCTGGAGAGCACCCCTGTGGAGAAGGACCAGGGAGTGCTGGTTAGTCATGAGGTCTGCGGTGACAGGCTGGACTTGATGACCTTTGAGGTCTCTTCCAACCTTGGCAATTCTGTGATTCTGTGCCCTGGTGGCCAAGAAGGCCAATGGGATCCTGGGGGGCATTCAGAGGAGTATGTCCAGCAGAGCCAGAGAGGTTCTCCTCCCCCTCTGCTTGGGTGAGGCCACACCTGGAATATTGCATCCAGTTCTGGGATCCTCAGTTCAAGAGGGACAGGGATCTGCTGGAGAGAGTCCAAGGGAGGGCTACAAGGATGCTGAAGGGACTGCAGCACTGCCTGGGGAGGAGAGGCTGAGGGACCTGGGGCTGTTTAGTCTGGAGAGGAGAAGACTGAGAGGGGATCTAGTAAAGGTCTATAAATATATGAGGGCCGGGGGTCAAGAAGGAGGGGACAGGCTCTGCTCAGTTGCACCCTGGGATAGGACAAGGGGCAATGGGTATAAACTCCAGCACAGGTAGTTCCACCTTAACATGAGGAGGAACTTCTTCACTGTGAGGCTCCCAGAGCACTGGAACAGGCTGCCCAGAGAGGTTGTGGAGTCTCCTTCTCTGGAGACTTTCAGGACTCATCTGGATGTGTTCCTGTGTGGATTCTGTGCTGTTCCTGTCCTGCATTCTATGGTGTTGCTCTGGCAGGGAGGTTGGACTCGATGATCTCTGGAGGTCCCTTCCAACCCCTAACATCCTGTGAGCCTGTGAATCAGAGTTGACTTTCTAGTGCCATTGTTCTTTTGAGTTTCAGCCAAATAGGTTTGATTCTTTCAATTCGACACCTGTGTTAGCATAAAGAGGAAGAGAGCGTCACAAGGACACCACTTCACAGTATCACAGTATCGCCAAGGTTGGAAGAGACCTCGAGGATCATCGAGGCCAACCTGTCACCACAGACCTCATGACTAGACCATGGCACCAAGTGCCACATCCAATCCCCTCTTGAACACCTCCAGGGGTGGGGACTCCACCACCTCCCTGAGCAGCACATTCCAATGATGAATGACTCTCTCCTCACCTCCAGCCTAAACCTCCCCTGGCACAGCTTGAGACTGTGTCCTCGTGTTCTGGTGCTGCTTGCCTGTCTCGGAGAAGAGACCAACCCCCACCTGGTTACAACCACCTTTCAGGTAGTTGTAGAGAGCAATGAGGTCACCCCTGAGCTTCCTCTTCTCTAGGCTAAGCAACCCCAGCTCCCTCAGCCTCTCCTCACAGGGCTGTGCTCCAGACCCCTCCCCAGCTTTGTTGCCCTTCTCTGGACACATTCAAGTGTCTCAATGTCCTTCTTAAACTGAGGGACCCAGAACTGGACACAGGACTCAAGGTGTGGCCTAACCAGTGCAGAGTACAGGGGCACAGTGACTTCCCTGCTCCTGCTGGCCACACTGTTCCTAATACAGGCCTGGATGCCATTGGCCCTCTTGGCCACCTGGGCACACTGCTGGCTCATGTTTAGGCAGCTGTCAATCAGCACCCTCAGGTCCCTCTCCGTTTGGCAGCTCTCCAGCACTTGTACTGCTCTGAAGTGCATGAAAGACAACAATTCAACCAATTTGTTTCTAATCTGCTGATCATGCTGAGATTTCTAATCCAGATGAATGAAAGCAAAAGTCCCAATCACCAGGCCTTTAATTAACACAATAGAGAGAGAACACCTCAAGATTAGTCCAACACAAACTGCTAGCACAAAGAAACAAAACAGAAATAGGAGACATGAGTTAAGTCCTGGTGGATATCTTGCCTTTTATATGCCAAGGGAATATTCCAGCAGACATTTGTTGGCTAAAATCCCAAAGTATAAAATATTGCAGACACACACACACACAAAAAAAAAGAGCCCAATAAACCCCCTCAGGAAACAAGAAACACATTTGAAAGGAGCTGCACGTTGTTCTAATAAATTCACCCCAGCTTTTTTATAGCTAAGACACAAAAATCACTGTCACAGCCTAATAAAGACCAAGGGAACCTGGAATAACTTCAGATTTGATTCTCCATTTTGACCTTACATAGATGCACACACCACAGTTTCAGTTTACCTGCATTTAAATACCATAGTATCAGTCAGGGTTGGAAGGGACTACAAGGATCAGCTAGTTCCAACCCCCCTGCCATGGGCAGGGACACCCCACACTAGATCAGCCTGGCCAGAGCCTCATCCAGCCTGGGCTTAAACACCTCCAGGGATGGGGCCTCGACCACCTCCCTGGACAACCCATTCCAGGGCTTCACCACTCTCATGGGGAAGAACTTCCTCCTCCCCTCCAGCCTGAATCTCCCCACCTCCAGCTTCATTCCATTCCCCCTAGTCCTATCACTACCTGAGATCCTGAGAAGTCCCTCCCCAGACTTCCTGTAGCCCCCTTCAGATCCTGGAAGGCCACAATTAGGTCTCCTCGGAGCCTTCTCTTCTCCAGACTGCACAGCCCCAACTCCCTCAGTCTGTCTCCATAGCAGAGCAGCTCCAGCCCTCTGCTCATCCTCCTGGCCCTACGCTGGACACCTTCCAGCACCTCCAGATCCCTCTTGGTAACACAGCCATGATCCACAGGGTAAGTATTGTGAGACTGTTGGACTCTGCTGGGAGATCTTGGTTTTGTATCCATGTGGTGGTTTAGGCTGGGTGCTGGCCCGGGGGTTTGCCCCAACCCATTACAATCCACCACTTGTGGCAGTTACAGTATCTTTCAATTTCTGTGCATTTCTCAGCTTCTGAAAATATGAACTCCTCACAAGAAAGTAAAGGAAAGTACAGGATGCCAGTGGGCTTTTGGTATAGACTCCTTAGTGGAAAGAAAATGATTGTCCACTTTTCTCGGTCCCTGAGATGAACCTTTTGTTGTGGGAGTAGTCATGAGGTGTTGGGTGACAGGTTGGACTTGATGATCTTTGAGGTCTTTTCCAACCTTATTGATTCTATGACTGCTAAACGTTTCAGGTCAACAAGTGCCAGCTGCTACTACAATGGTGCACCAGCAGGAATACCACTTCTACAGGATTTGCTTATACATATCTACAGACACATATATACACACACACACAATTCACACACACAATTGTTATTTATATTGATTTATATTTTTATCCACTATTTTTATTTCTTTTTATTTTCTTTACTATTATCTTTATTGATGATCTGGATGAGGGCATTGAGTCTATCATCAGTAAATTTGCTGATGACACCAAGCTGGGGACAGGAGTTGATCTGCTAGAGGGTAGAGAGGCTTTGCAGAGAGACCTTGACAGGCTGGACAGATGGGCAGAGTCCAACGGCATGAGATTGAACACATCCAAGTGCCAGGTTCTGCACATTGGCCACAACAACCCCATGCAGTGCTACCGGCTGGGGTCAGAGTGGCTGAGAGCAGCCAGGCAGAGAGGGACCTGGGGGTACTGGTCGATGGTAGGATGAACATGAGCCTGCAGTGTGCCCAGGCAGCCAAGAGGGCCAATGGCATCCTGGCCTGCATTAAGAACAGTGTGGCCAGCAGGAGCAGGGAGGTCATTCTGCCCCTGTACACTGCACTGGTTAGGCCTCACCTCGAGTACTGTGTCCAGTTCTGGGCCCCTCAGTTTAGGAAGGAGGTTGACTTGCTGGAACGAGTCCAGAGAAGGGCAACGAAGTTAGTGAGGGGCTTGGAACACAGCCCTGTGAGGAGAGAGTGAGGGAGCTGGGGTTGCTTAGCCTGGAGAGGAGGAGACTCAGGGGTGACCTTATTGCTGTCTACAACTACCTGAAGGGGGGTTGTAAACAGGCAGAGGTTGGTCTCTTCTCCCAGGCAGCCAGCACCAGAACAAGAGGACACAGTCTCAGGCTGCGCCAGGGGAAGTTCAGGCTGGAGGTCAGGAGGAAGTTCTACACAGAGAGAGTGATTGCCCATTGGAATGGGCTGCCTGGGGAGGTGGTGGAGTCGCCGTCACTGGAGGTGTTCAGGAGAAGACTTGACAGGGTGCTTGGTTACATGGGTTAGTTGATTGGGTGGTGTTGGATGATAGGTTGGACGTGATGATCTTGAAGGTCTCTTCCAACCTGGTTTATTCTATTATTCTATTCTATTTTTATGTTATTCTTTTCATATACTATTTTTATTTACACATTATTTTCTACATTCTTTTTATGTCTACATTATTTTTCTATTGTTACATATTTATTATTTATCTCTATTATTATATATATTATTTAAATATATATAATTTTTATATACATATCTATTATTTATAAATATATAGGTACCTTTTTTTATATATGAGGAGAGGCTGAGGGAGCTGGCGCTGCTTAGCTTGGAGAAGAGGAGGCTCAGGGGAGACCTTCTTGCTCTCTAAAACTCCCTGAAGGGAGGCCACACCTTGAGTCCTGTGTCCAGTTCTGGGCCCCTCAGTTTAAGAAAGACATTGAGACACTTGAACGTGTCCAGAGAAGGGCAACAAGGCTGGGGAGAGGCCTTGAGCACAGCCCTGTGAGGAGAGGCTGAGGGAGCTGGGGTTGCTTAGCCTGGAGAAGAGGAGGCTCAGGGGACACCTTCTTGCCCTCTACAACTACCTGAAGGGAGGTTGTAGCCAGGTAGGGGTTGGTCTCTTCTCCCAGGCAAGCAGCACCAGAACAAGATGACACAGTCTCAAGCTGTGCCAGGGGAAGTTTAGGCTGGAGGTGAGGAGAAAGTTCTTCCCAGAAAGAGTAATTGGCTATTGGGATGTGCTGCCCAGGGAGGTGGTGGAGTCACCATCCCTGGAGGTGTTCAAAAAGGGATTGGATGTGGCACTTGAAGCCATGGTTTAGTTAGTCATGAGGTGTTGGGTGCCAAGTTGGACTTGATGATCTCTGAGGTCTTTTCCAACCTTATTGATTCTATGATATATATATAAAACCCCCACAGCTGAAACAGTGTATTTGTTTTTGGATGTATGTAAAACACAGGCTATATTACTTCCAAGGGTGTTATTCACACATTCTTTAAGTAAATACCACAGAAAACATCTGGTTACGAGAGACCTCCAAGCTCATCCAGCCCAACCTTCCACCCAGCACTCAAGGCTCAACACTAAACCATGTCCCTAAACACCAGCTCCACACACTGCTTCAACACCTCCAGCACCATAGAATCCAGCACAGGAACAGCACAGAATCCACACAGGAACACATCCAGATGGGTCCTGAAAGTCTCCAGAGAAGGAGACTCCACAACCTCTCTGGGCAGCCTGTTCCAGTGCTCTGGGACCCTCCCAGTGAAGAAGTTCCTCCTCATGTTGAGATGGAACCTTCTGTGCTGGAGTTTATATCCAATGCCCCTTGTCCTATCCCAGGGTGCAACTGAGCAGAGCCTGTCCCCTCCTTCTTGACCCCCAGCCCTCAGATATTTATAAACAGTTATTAAATCCCCTCTCAGTCTTCTTCTCTCCACACTAAACCATGTCCCTAAGCACCAGCTCCACACACTGCTTCAACACCTCCAGGGATGGGGACTCCAGCACTGCCCTGGGCAGAACATTCCAATGGCTGAGATCCCTCTCTGGGAAGAAATATTTCCTAGCATCCAGCCTGAACCTCCCCTGGCACATCTTGAGACTGTGTCCTCTTCCAGGGAGAAGAGGCCAACCCCCACCTGTCTACAACCTCCTTTCAGGTAGTTGTAGTGAGCAGTAAGGTCTCCCAACTAATAAGCCTGCTGTCAACCAGTTAGTTTTATATTTGACTCCCCCCACAATGCAGAACCCTCCCAAATCCTCACACCATAACTGCATTAATGACTCCACTTGTAAAGAGCTCAGTAAAAAAGGCTCAGGTGTTCACACTGTGTGCACAGCACATTGCTGCACGAGTTCCTAAAGCCTGGGACCCAGCAGCACTCAAAGCAGGCTTTGTGGGCAGGCAAAGGAGAAACATCAGAGCCTGGCAAAGGTTTCCAAATAAATGCACAGACAGAGTAAGCAGACACAGAGGACAACAGATAAGGATGCTTCAGCACTCACTAGGATGCTCATTGGCTGGAGCAACAGGAGCAGGGTCAGCTCTACCCTCCTCCATCTGTGTGCACAGGTGTGAGCTGCCAAGATTACCAGCAGTGATAAAAGTCACTTATGCAGCAATGAATGGATGTTTGTTTGGCCTAATGCAGTCCTGGATCACATCCCCCTGATTCAAGGGCCATTGGATGACAAATGGTGCGTGAACCCTGTTGCTGCTCGAGCAATGAGATTCCAGAAAGGCAGAGAGCACAGAACCTCAGAAGTCCTCCCAGAAGTTCTTCCTTACTGCATTGTAGAATCCCCAGCACAACAGAGTCTCAGACTGTCCTTAACAGATGAAGGGACACAGTCTCAAGCTGTGCCAGGGGAGGTTTAGACTCGAGGTGAGGAGAAAGTTCTTCACCGAGCGAGTCATTCGTCATTGGAATGTGCTGCTCAGGGAGGTGGTGGAGTCACCATCCCTGGAGGTGTTCAAGAGGAGATTGGACGTGGCACTTGGTGCCATGACATAGTACTGACATCTGTGTTGATAGGTTGGACTCGATGATCCTTGAGGTCTCTTCCAACCTTAGTTATACTGTGAAGTCCAGGAAACCCTTAACAGACAATGTAGCTAACTAATTGAAGTAGAAGTCCCTAGCAGCCCTAACCTCCCTAAACCCTTGTACTGCTCAGAGTAGCTGTTTACATTCTCTCTTATCGATCACTTCACCAATAAATCCCAACTACATCTATAAGCTAAAATCTTTTGCCCATGAGACGTGCCAGCGTGCCAAGGAGGTGGCTCCTGCAGCATGTTCCAATCACAGGGTGCCAACATGTCAGGATGTTGTTCTTGGCACACATGGAATGTGATTGTCCTGCTCTTTGCAGAGTGCACTTGGTCAGCTAGAATGTATTGTGCAATCCCAAGCACTCTGCACACTTCCTAGCAGGGCAGTGGCTGCAACACCCTCTGTCAGGGTCACAAAACTAATTCCCACCTTGCACTAGGACAGATCACCTCAGGACTTCAAAGTCTCCATCTCAGGTGCTCATTCATCCAGCTCACAGATGTTTGCTCCACTGGTCTTGCAGATAGCATTTCCAGAAGAGTCTTGCCAAGGGGACAAGCCTTCATCCATCCATGGGAGCTAACAGCCCAGCCACTCTCACTGCCTCTGGGTATTTTACTGCCCCCAGGTAGTATACTGCCCTGAAGCACCTAGAGGACCTCAGTCTCCCATTTATAGGAGCCTCTAATTAAGACAAACTTCACAAGGCACCTAATTACTTCTGAAGTGCTTCTTTCATTAAGTAAACAAACCAAGGGAAGTACCAGCACTGGCAGCACTGTGTTGTGCAGCAGTGATTCATACTGAGCAGCACTGAGTCAAGTGCTGAAGAAGTTAGCCCTTCAGACACACAAACAAACCGAGTTCACTCCTTCAACCCAGAGTGCTTAAACAGAATGAGGAAAGTTCAAGCCTCTCAGAACTGACAGCATGCAAAACACCCTCAAATGAAAAAGACAGAAGCACAAGATGGGTGCCAGGGGAGGGTTTCTTCTACATTCCTATTAAATTGAGAGGGAAGGAAATAAGAAAAAAATATTGAAAACCCCAAACAAACAGAAGCACAACACCCAAAGAAACCACAGGAAAACAAACAAGCAAACAAACCCCTCCTCCCCCAACTGAAGAACAAAACCCTTTCCTGAATAAAGCTTGAAGTTCAACATGATCTCATGATCTGGGGTGCAGCAGGAAAAGTGCAGCCAGCAGGGCTAGGGAGGTTCTGCTCCCCCTCTGCTATGCCCTGCTCAGACCACAACTGCAATCCTGTGTCCACTTCTGGGCTCCCCAGCTCCAGAGAGACAGAGACCTGCTGGAGAGAGTCCAAGGGAGAGCCAGGAGGATGCTTAGGGGACTTGAGCATCTCCCCTGGGAAGAGGGACTGAGGGCCCTGGGGCTGTTTAGTCTGGAGAAGAGAAGGCTGAGAGGGGATCTGATCAATGTCTATCAATAGCTGAGGGCTGGGGGTCAAGGGGAGGGGGCCAAGCTCCTTTGGGTGGTGCACAGCAATAAGCCAAGGAACAATGGAGACAAACTTGAACAGAGAAGGTTTCAGCTCAACATGAGGAGAAGCTTCCTTAGAGTGAGGGTGGCAGAGCCCTGGAGCAGGCTGCCCAGAGAGGTTGTGGAGTCTCCTTCTCTGCAGCCTTTCCAACCCCACCTGGATGCCTTCCTGTGCAGACTGCCCTGGGTGATGCTGCTCTGGCAGGGGGCTTGCACTGGATGGTGTCTGGAGATCCCTTCCAACCTCTAACATTCTGTGATACTGTAATCTTTCTTAATTTTTTTTCCAGTCTAAGACACAAATGCAAACAAATATAATACAAAAAACCCCAAGCAGATTGATTAATGTCCCAGTGAAGCAGAAAGTTTGCATTCAAATGTCACCACGTGTAGTGATTAACCTGCCTGAGGTTGCACACCAGACCTCCCTGCTTCTCCTTTACTGCCACATGCACTTCCCAAACACTAACCACAACGCTCAGTGAACAGAAAAGAGCTGTTATTATTCCTCCCCCTGGTGCAGAGAAGACAAGGGCAGGCTGGTTTTCATCATCCTGAGCAGTACAAGCCTGATGTAGTAACTCAACAAGCAGAAGCGACAGCTTGGGAACGACAGCAATCAAGTACAATCTGCTTGAAAACAAAAGAACTTGTCACAACCTTCCCTGTGCTGATTAGGGCTCAGGGAAGAGAGAGCTATGCAAAACCACCAGCACATGAAAAGGAAGCACAGGGAGATAAGGAAAGGAAGATAACAGAGGAACTAAGTATTCACAAAGTGTCCCTGGTCAGATACATGCACAGCACCTCCCTGGACATTACCAAGTCTAATGCAGGTCACTAGCAATTGAAAGGCAAATTACTTCCCAGCATAGGTGAGGAAACTCTTACATCCCCGTGGTGGAACCATGCCAACCTTACCAACACCAGAATGTGCCCTAACTTCCAGTTTATGCAGTTGCATTTGATGCTTCATTAACACAACGTCCTGCAGTTACAGGTACTTAGAACCAGAGAATGGTCTAGCCCAGAAGGGACCTCCAAAGCTCATCCAGTCTGACCTCGCCACAGTCAGCAGGGACATCCCCAGCTAGATCAGGTTGCCCAGGGCCTCGTCCAGCCTCACCTTCAATGCCTGCAGGGAAGGAGCCTCAACCACCTCCCTGGGCAGCCTCTTCCAGTATTCCACCACCCTCATAGTGAAGAACTTGTTCCTAACAGCCAATCTCAATCTGCTCTGCTCTAGTTTGAAGCCATTGTCCCTCATCCTGTCCCTGCAGGCCTTTGCAAACAGTCTCTCTGCAGCCTTTCTGTAGCTCCTTTCAGGTACTGGCAGGCTGCTGTTAGGTCTCCCTGGAGCCTTCTCTTCTCCAGGCTGTCCTCATAGCAGAGCTCCTCCAACCCCCTGATCATTTTCACGGCCTCCTCTGGACCCTCTCCATCAGCTCCATGTCCTTCCTCTATTGAGGGCTCCAGACCTGGACACAGTACTCCAGGTGAGGTCTCAGCAGAGCAGAGCAAAGTGGCAGAATCACCTCTCTGGCTCTGCTGGCAATGCTGCTTTGGATGCAGCCCTGAGGAGACCTTTTGACCTTCCAGGATCTGAAGGGGGCTACAAGAAAGCTGGGGAGGGACTTTTGAGGGTGTCAGGGAGTGATAGGACTGGGGGGAATGGAGCAAAACTAGAAGTGGGCAGATTCAGATTGGATGTTAGGAAGAAGTTCTTCCCCATTGAGGGTGGTGAGAGACTGGCACAGGTTGCCCAGGGAGGTGGTGGCAGCCTCATGCCTGGAGGTGTTTGCAGCCAGGCTGGATGTGGCTGTGAGCAACCTGCTGTAGTGTGAGGTGTCCCTGCCCATGGCAGGGGGCTTGGAACTGGCTGATCCTTGAGGTCCCTTGCAACCCTGACAATTCTGTGATTCCACAAAAGACAGCAGGGTGGTAAGGAACAGGAAGGGAAAGGCTCACAGTCCATCATCTTGGTGGATATGGTGTAGGAAATCAGAGCTTTGTCTCCAGTTATAACTTTGATTTGGTGACTTCTTGCTTAAAAAAAGAAATGGAACAACAAGTGACAGGGGAAAGCCTCAAAAATGGGCAGAGGCACCCCCGAGCCTACGTGTTGTACTGCCAGCTCCAACTGTGCTGTGGGCTGCTGACTGAGGGTCTCAGCTTTCACCTAGTACTCAAGGGAGATGAATGCAAGTTATTTAAAACCCCAGCACATCCAGCTAGCACGTCACTTTGATACTGTGCCTACAGATCATCTTACAGCTCTGCTTTAGAATGAACCTTTAGCTGCAGCCCCAGCTCTTGAGTGAAATGGAGCTGACAGAGCACCGCGGCTTCAGGGTTTCAAGAACTACAGGATTTAGCTGATCTGCCAAACCCAGATGTGCAGGAAGGGGATCATGGCAGTGAAAAAAAGTGCCACAGAGGCTTTGCAAAGGATCTCAGGTTGTACAGAGATAAAATTCACTGTAAGTGGAAACAAATCAAACTTGCAGCTGAAGTTAACTATGATTTACAGCTTTGGGCTTCACTGCTGAACAGTGAACTGAACAACAGCTTCACTTCAGTGCAGGGATAGGAATAGTTTGTGCCATCTGAAGGGCTCAGGTGCTTTCCCAGGGCCAGCCACAGCAGGCAATACAAGAAAATGCAAGAAGACAGAAGAAAAAGGGAAGGAAGAGTGCCAGTGCTGTGCCTGGAGGGCTGGGGACATCCATACCAGTGGCAGAAGCCTGGGTCAGGCAGGAGAAGGGAGGGATTTTCCCATAGCAGTGGCATTGCCTGCACCCAAATTTGACATTAATGGGCAAGGTGACAACAAAGCAGCAAAACAACGACTGCAGGCCCCTGCTGCCTCATGGGGGGGGGGTTCACAAATGCTGTGCATCCATGGGCTCCATAGAATATTAGAGCCAAAAGCAGGAAAATTAGGACCTGGCACTTCTCCAAGTTGCATTTGACAGCAAAACTAATCACTCCTTGCTTGGGACCCTGGTGAGGGAAGGAGCCTGAAAACACACAAGGCAGGTTGGTTTTCATGGTAACTTCAAGCAGAGTTTGGTGACCCTCACTGCTTGAAAGGATGTAAAGCAGAAAAAGCTTCAAGCACACTTCAGTGATCCTCACTTTTTGCAAGGCTGGAAGGTAGGGAAAGCTTCATGCAGAGTTTAGTGATCCTCACTGTTTGAAAGGCTGCAAGGCAGGAAAAGCTTCAAGCACACTTCAGTGATCCTCACTTTTTGCAAGGCTGGAAGGCAGGAAAAGGGTCAGGCTATAATGAACCATGGCATAAATGCAGGTGCCCCACACACCATGGCCTGAGCCACCCCTTCCCTGGGAAAGTGCCAGCACAGAGGCTTCTTTTCTTGAGACCAAGTTTCTGATCCTGGGCCAAGGGCTGCACTGGGTGCTTGCAGAGACAAAACTCTGCCCTAAACTGAACAGCAATGCTCAGCTATCTATAAATATATACTGCTTCTGAAGACTTTGGTGAGGGTGCTGTGCTAAGAAGCTTTTATTGGCCTGACCTCTGCAGATATTTGTTACTATCTCCATTTCAGAGCTGGTATGCATGAAGAAAAAAGCTGTACTAAGGAACCTTGAGGGAGGTTCTCCTGCCCCTCTACCCTGCCCTGCTGAGACCACACCTGGAACATTGCATCCAGTTCTGGGCTCCCTAATTCAAGAGGGACAGGGATCTGCTGGAGAGAGTCCAACAGAGGGCTATAAGGACTGAAGGGACTGCAGCACTGCCTAGGGAGGAGAGGCTGAGGTAACTGGGGCTGTTTAGTCTGAAGAGAAGACTGAGAAGGGATCTAATCAATGTCTATCAATATCTGAAGGCTGGGAGTCAAGAGGGAGGGGACAGGCTCTGCTCACTTGTGCTCTGTGATAAGACAAGGGGCAATGGATATAAACTCCAGCACAGGAGGTTCCACCTCAACATGAGGAGAAACTTCTTCACTGTGAGGCTCCCAGAGCACTGGAACAGGCTCCCCAGAGAGGTTGTGGAGTCTCCTTCTCCAGAGACTTTGCAGACCCATCTGGATGTGTTCCTGCGAGACCTGTGCTGGATTCTCTGGTCCTGCTCTGGCAGGGGGGTTGGACTTGATCTCCAGAGGTCCTTTCCAACCTCTGATATCCCATGAGCCCATCTCAGCCTGCCAATACACAGACTTGCTGCAATGCAAAGGGCTTTTCTGCAAGGCAGACCAGCAGGAAGTGCTGAAACACTGCTCAGGGGTCCCACCTCTGGTGCATGGATAGACACTACAGTGATGACAGCACCTGAAGGAAAAAATGCCTTCTTTTCTGTCAGCATGAAAGCCTTCATTTCTGTCAGTAAATCTACAGGCTTTAACAGTTTATTTAAATAAAAATGTGGTGTTGAGCCCAGAACTTCAATATTTTGACATCTTTTACTCGAGTTAACATTTCTTCACTGAAGCCACTTGGAAAGCTCCTGGGTTTTTTAACTGCTTTATAGCAAAGGTGAAATAAGAAAGTGGTATTCTCCTTGCAAGCAAACCTTGCCCTTCCATTTCACTGCTGGTTTTGAACGTTGCTGGAATGAATTGGTTTCTCTTATCTGCTCAAATATTTTTAGTGGTGGGGAAAAAAAAGGGAAAAGGGGAACAAAGAAACAAAAAACACAGAGGAGAAGGGGGGGGGGAAGAGAAGGGCACCAGAGGAGAAGGGGGGGGGAAGAGAAGGGCACCAGAGGAGAAGGGGGGGGGAAGAGAAGGGCACCAGAGGAGAAGGGGGGGGGAAGAGAAGGGCACCAGAGGAGAAGGGGGGGGGAAGAGAAGGGCACCAGAGGAGAAGGGGGGGGGAAGAGAAGGGCACCAGAGGAGAAGGGGGGGGGAAGAGAAGGGCACCAGAGGAGAAGGGGGGGGGAAGAGAAGGGCACCAGAGGAGAAGGGGGGGGGAAGAGAAGGGCACCAGAGGAGAAGGGGGGGGGAAGAGAAGGGCACCAGAGGAGAAGGGGGGGGGAAGAGAAGGGCACCAGAGGAGAAGGGGGGGGGAAGAGAAGGGCACCAGAGGAGAAGGGGGGGGGGAAGAGAAGGGCACCAGAGGAGAAGGGGGGGGGAAGAGAAGGGCACCAGAGGAGAAGGGGGGGGGAAGAGAAGGGCACCAGAGGAGAAGGGGGGGGGAAGAGAAGGGCACCAGAGGAGAAGGGGGGGGGAAGAGAAGGGCACCAGAGGAGAAGGGGGGGGGAAGAGAAGGGCACCAGAGGAGAAGGGGGGGGGAAGAGAAGGGCACCAGAGGAGAAGGGGGGGGAAGAGAAGGGCACCAGAGGAGAAGGGGGGGGAAAGAGAAGGGCACCAGAGGAGAAGGGGGGGGAAGAGAAGGGCACCAGAGGAGAAGGGGGGGGGAGAAGAGAAGGGCACCAGAGGAGAAGGGGGGGGGAGAAGAGAAGGGCACCAGAGGAGAAGGGGGGGGGAGAAGAGAAGGGCACCAGAGGAGAAGGGGGGGGGGAGAAGAGAAGGGCACCAGAGGAAAAGGGGGGGGGGGGGGGAGAAGAACCAAAGGACTTAGATTTAGCCAGGCTACAAACACTAATACTAGAAAAGGCCAGGACCAAACCATAAACATTCACAACCCTGAGGATGTCTTTCAAGAAGCTCTTCCCTGTCAGCAGTTCCCTGAAAAATTTACTTTGCTTCCCCTTAGAAAATCATTTGAGTTAGTAATGGGCTTTTAAACTTCACCTAAGACAGAGTTTTTTCTCTTGTCAAGAACGTCTTGACCTTCTTCAAGGCCAATTTGTAAGTTCTTGCGAGTATTAAGCAGCCTCAGGTTGACCTAAGTAGGCTTTGACATTCATTTGGTTTCAATGTAGCCACTAAAAATGTGTAGGTGCCTGTGTCTGCATGTTTTATTTCAGTGCTGCAGAAAGATGAAGAGAGAGGTGTTGCAACACCGAGGTTTTCCTTTTTGTCCAAAGTACAAGCTGATCTGCTGCCAGCAAGCACTGCAAAGCTGTCATGCAAGGCCTTGCTGAAGGAGAAATCAGAGGTGGATTCACAGGCTCACAGGATGTTAAAGGTTGGAAGGGACCTCTGCAGATCTTGTTTCCAACCCCTCTGCCAGAGCAGGACCATAGAACCTAGCACGGGTTGCACAGGAATGCATCCAGGTGGGGCTGGAAAGGCTCCAGAGAAGGAGACTCCACAACCTCTCTGGGCAGCCTGCTCCAGGGCTCTGCCACCCTCGCTGCAAAGAAGTTTCTCCTCATGCTGTGCTGAAACCTGTGGTGATGGTTGCAATAAGCAGTGTGAGCAACCTGGCAGTGTAGGCCTAGAGCCTGCCATGGTGGTAGGGCCGTGGCCAGCATGGGTGCAGAAGTGGCTAGCAGCGTAGCAGAACAGTGCTGTGCCTGCACCCTGTAACCAAAGCAGGGCCCTGGTAGCTATAAACACAGAGAGTTATCTTGGAATAACAGGATGCACACCTGCATCAACAATCCCGTGTGGTATTGCTAGCTTAACCAATAATCCATAGTAGTACGGTGTGGGGTCACTCGGGAGGGACCAACGAAGCCATGCCAGCAATGCCCACCGAGTTTGTACAAGTTGTAAAGGTTTTCTTAATACACACTTCTTACACGCACTTCTTCCCAGCCTGCCAGCTCTACTGTCTGCTCTGTACTACGCTTGCGTTATAATGGAACAACGCTGAAGCAATAAAGGAACAATACTAGATCACATTGATCAGCCGTATTGATTCCAATCTCCGTCGTACATAGAAACACTTCTCTGTTCGTCTCCATTGTTCCTTGGCTTATTGCTGTGCACCACCCAAAAGAGCTTGGCCCCCTCCACTTGACCCCCAGCCCTCAGCTATTGATAGACATTGATCAGATCCCCTCTCAGCCTTCTCTTCTCCTGACTAAACAGCCCCAGGGCTCTCAGTCTCTCTTCACAGGGGAGATGCTCAAGTCCCCTAAGCATCCTCCTGCCTCTCCCTTGGACTCTCTCCAGCAGGTCTCTGTCTCTCTGGAACTGGGGAGCCCAGAGCTGGACACAGGATTGCAGTTGTGGTCTGAGCAGGGCAGAGCAGAGGGGGAGCAGAACCTCCCTAGCCCTGCTGGCCACACTTTTCTTGCTGCACCCCAGGATCCCATTGGCTCTCTTGGCCACCAGGGCACATTGCTGTCCCATGCAGAACTTGCCCTGGCCACACTTTTCTTGCTGCAGTCCAGATCATGAGATCATGTTCAACTTTAAGCTTTATTCAGAAAAATTTGGGGGTTTAATTGGTTTCTTTTTCCCCTTACAGTAAAGGGGCTCCTCCTCGTGTTGAGGTGGAACCTCCTGTGTTGCAGTTTATATCCAGTTTGCAGCTGGAACTGTAATGTGTTGAGCTGAATTATTTAGGCTTGCAGAGTTAGTATTAAGTGCCCAAGTGGAGAAGAGAAGGAGCAGAAGGCAGGAATCATTATGGGGGTTGCTTACAGTTGGTGACCTCTTTGAACTGTGTGTAAGGAGCCCAGTACCTGCATGTCCAAAGAGCTCAGGGCTGAGCACCTGCTTACATCTTAAAGGACAACAGAGAGAAGTTGACTAGAACCAGGTATTTGCTCACAAACAACAACAACAAAACACTCCTCCTGCAGCCTGAAGAAAAGCCAAACATTCCCTCAGCAGACAAACCAGCTCCCTGCCATGTCCCTCATCCAGCTGTAGCTTTCTGAGGCCAAATACACATTAATAAAAGGCAGGAAATGTCTGTTGAAAACAAGGTTTCTATTCATCACTTATGAAAACACTCATTCACTAAAATCAAAATCTATTTTAAACATGGGGGGGGGGGGGGGGGAAACACCCCACCAAACACCAGGATTTTCTCAGCTTTTCTCTTCTCCAGACTAAACTCCTTGTAGGCAGACCTCTGTTTAACCAGGAGCAGTATGAAACTGTTAAGATACGCAGGAAACATCATCAGCATTGCAACAAAGACACAAAAAGAAGCATTTTCCCCAAGTTTGGCTTTAGATTTCCACAGAATCACAGAATGTTAGGGGCTGGAAGGGACTTCAAAAGCTCATCCACTCCAATCCCCTGCCAGAACAGGAGAACCTAGAGCAGATCACACAGGAACACATCCAGGTGGGGTTTGAATATCTCTGGAGAGGGAGACTCCACAACCCCCCTGGGCAGCCTCTTCCAGGACTCTGTCACCCTCATAGGGAAAAAATTCTTCCTCCTGTTTCCATGGAACTTCCTCTGCCTCAGCTTCCACCACTGCCCCTTGTGCTGGCATTGGGCATCCCCCAGCAGAGCCTGGCTCCAGCCTCTGGGCACTCAGTTTAGGGAGGAGGTTGACTTGCTGGAAGGTGTCCAGAGAAGGGCAACAAAGTTAGTGAAGGGTCTGGAGCACAGCCCTGTGAGGAGAGGCTGAGGGAGCTGGGGTTGCTTAGCCTGGAGAAGAGGAGACTCAGGGGTGACCTTCTTGCTCTCTACTACTACCTGAAGGGAGGTTGTAGCCAGGCAGAGGTTGGTCTCTTCTCCCAGGCAGCCAGCACCAAAACAAGAGGACACAGTCTCAGCCTGCGCCAGGGGAGGTTCAGGCTGGAGGTCAAGAGGAAGTTTTACACAGAGAGAGTGATTGCCCATTGGAATGGGCTGCCTGGGGAGGTGGTGGAGTCACCATCACTGGAGGTGTTCAGGAGGAGACTTGACAGGGTGCTTGGTGCCATGGGTTAGTTGATTAGGTGGTGTTGGATGATAGGTTGGACACGATGATCTTGAAGGTCTCTTCCAACCTAGTCTATTCTATTCTATTCTAATCCTGCACACCTTTATGAACATGAATGAGGTCACCTCTCAGGCTCCTCCTCTCCAAGCTACAGAGCCCTCAGCTCCCTCAGGCTCTCCTCATAATGAAGATGTTCCAGTCCTTCAATCACCTTTGTGGCTCTGTGCTGGACTCTCTCTTGTAGCAACCTGTCCCTCCTGAACTGAAGGGTCCAGAACTGGACACAATACTCCTGATGCAGCCTCACCAGGGCAGAGCAGAGGAGGAGGAGAACCTCTCTCTGACCTACTAACCACAGCCCTCCTAATCCACCCCAGGATGCCATTGGCCTTCTTGGCTACAAGAGCACACTGCTGGCTCATGATCTACCTCCTATCCACCAGGTCCTTTTCCCCTTCCCTGCTCTCCAACAGGTCAGTCCCCAGCCTATCCTGGTGCACCGGGTTGTTCTTTCCCAGGTGTAAGACTCTACCCTTGCCCTTGGTGAACTTCATTCAACTTCCCCCTGCCAGATTTTGATTCAGATCCTAAACAAATTCCCTTCCATGAGTTTGCACCATGCCAATTAGGGGCACAGCATGAAAGTCTGGGGTATCCCAGGAAATGCCCAAAGCAGCATGGGGATGACTGAGGCAGCACTCTGGTGGAGCTCTGCAAACACAGCAGAGATGGAAAGCAAGAGCACTGTACCCAGAGACAATACACAGGAAATGCTCAAGTAAATGACTGCCTGGGTGAGCCAAGGGAGGGAAGTTCAGGGGGCATTAACATTTCTCCACTTGAAGAAAAGCAGACTGCAAAAGGTATGAGAAACAGATTTGTCACTGTACAGCTTTCCACACATACACAGCTGCCAGAACTGCTGAACAGCACAGTCCAGAAAGGAGGCAGCATGTCAGTTGTCATCTTCATGACTACAGAGAGCAAACCCAATGAAGAAAGGAAAATATATTAAGGTTAAGAGCTTAACTTAATGGGAGGGTATTAATTCAAATACTTTTCCCCCCACAACGTGGCCATTTCAAGTCCATAAGCTAGTCTGCCTTGTGGTGTAGAGCCCACTCTGACACCGAAATTCACTTTTCACAGGGAGAGCATTAGACATGCAGGTGGGCAGTCTGCAGTCCCAGTGATAACTGGAGCAGGGTCCCGGCACCTTGGCTGCCTTCTGCTCTCAGCCACCTCATTCTAAACAATCATCTTTGGAAACCTATGTTACAGACCACCACCATCATTCTTTCTCCTCTGCAGGAAGAAACCACAAGTTTGCCTGTATTACAAACCCACAAAGTTTTACAAGGGCTGGGTCCTGTCCAGATATTCACAGTGTCACAGTATCACCAAGGTTGGAAGAGACCCCGAGGATCATCAAGTCCAACCTGTCACCACAGACCTCATGACTAGACCATGGCACCAAGTGCCACATCCAATCCCCTCTTGAACACCTCCAGGGAAGGGGACTCTACCACCTCCCTGGGCAGCACATTCCAATGGCTAACAACTCTCTTTCTGAAGAACTTTCTCCTCACCTCCAGCCTAAACTTCCCCTGGCACAGCTTGAGACTGTGTCCTCTTGTTCTGGTGTTGGTTGCATGGGAGAAGAGACCAACCCCTTCCTGGCTACAACCTCCCTTCAGATAGTTGTAGAGGGCAATGAGGTCACCCCTGAGCCTCCTCTTCTCCAGGCTAAGCAACCCCAGCTCCCTCAGCCTCTCCTCACAGGGCTGTGCTCAAGGCCTCTCCCCAGCCTTGTTGCACTTCTCTGGACACCTTCAAGTCTCTCAATGTCCTTCTTAAACTGAGGAGCCCAGAACTGGACACAGGACTCAAGGTGAGGCCTAACCAATGCAGAGTACAGGAGCACAATGACTTCCCTGCTCCTGCTGGCCACACTATTCCTAATGCAGGCCAGGATGCCTTTGGCCTTCTTGGCCACCTGGGCACACTGCTGGCTCATGTTTAGGCGGCTGTCAATCAGCACCCCCAGGTCCCTCTCTGTTTGGCAGCTCTCAGCCACTCTGACCCCAGCCTGTAGCTCTGCATGGGGTTGCTGTGGCCAAAGTGCAGCCCCTGGCACTTGGACTTGTTGAATGCCATCCCATTGGACTCTGCCCATCTGTCCAGTCTGTCGAGGTCCCTCTGCAGAGCCCTTCCACTCTCTAACTGACCAACATCTGCTCCCAGCTTGGTGTCATCTGCAAACTTGCTGATGACTGACTCAATCCCCTCATCCAGATCATCAAAGAAGATATTAATGAGGATGGGGCTTAGCACGGATCCCTGGGGGATGCCACTGGTGACTGGCTGCCAGCTGGATGTGGCACCATTCACCACCACTCTCTGGTGGTTTGCAACATGATACAGCCCTCCCCTATAGCTTCACACAGCAGCTTCATGTTTTAGTGCTTTTTGAAGGTACCATAAGTTTCTAAACCAAGCAATATGCTTCCTACACAGCTCATGTTCAACATCTTCACCAATGAAGTTGATGAGGAGACAAAGTCTGCTCAGCAAGTTTGCTGATGACACCAAACTGGGAGGCTTGGCTGAGACACCTGAAGGCTGTGTGGTCATTCAGAGACTTGGACAGACTGAGAACTGGGCAGAGAGGAACCTCATGAGGTTCATCAAGAAGAAGTGCAGAGTCCTGCACCTGGGAAGGAAGAATAAACTGCAGCAGTACAGGCTGGGAGGGGATCTGCTGGAGAGCAGCCATGGGGAGAGGGACCTGGGAGTGCTGGTGGACAACAAGTTCTGCATGGGACAGAAATGTGCCCTGGGGGCCAAGAAGGCCAATGGGATCCTGGGCTGCATTCAGAGGAGTGTGTCCAGCAGAGCCAGGGAGGTTCTCCTCCCCCTTTACTCTGCCCTGCTGAGGCCTCACCTGGAATATTGCATCCAGCTCTGGGCTCTCCAGCTCAAGAGGGACAGGGATCTGCTGGAGAGAGTCCAAGGGAGGGCTACAAGGATGCTGAAGGGACTGCAGCACTGCCTGGGGAGGAGAGGCTGAGAGCCCTGGGGCTGCTTAGTCTGGAGAGGAGAAGACTGAGAGGGGATCTAGTAAAGGTCTATAAATACCTGAGGGCTGCGGGTCAGGAGGGATGGGACAGGCTCTGCTCAGTTGCACCCTGGGATAGGCCAAAGGGCAATGGATAGAAACTGCAGCACAGGAGGTTCCACCTCAACATGAGGAGGAACTTCTTCACTGTGAGGCTCCCAGAGCACTGGAACAGGCTGCCCAGAGAGGTTGTGGAGTCTCCCTCTCCAGAGACTTTCATGCCCCATCTGGATGTGTTCCTGTGTGACCTGTGCTGGATTCTCTGGTCCTGCTCTGGCAGGGGGGTTGGAGTCTATCTCCAGCAGTCCCTTCCAACCCCTAACATCCTGTGATCTTCAGGAGAGGTTCAGGTTACTATTATCCACATATCTACTTCCTCTGACATTTCCTCAGGATCCTGCCTGCCATGCTCTATCTCCCACTTTCCAGGATTTCTCACACAACACCTGTTTTAAAACAGCAGCAAGCACAACAAGCAAAGCAGCTTTCTAGAGCAATCCACATATTTCACCATCTAAAGACTTGTCTCCCCCATAACCACAAGAAACCAGTGAAGCTGGTTCAGGAATTCCTGAAGGACAAAATGGAAGCTCAAAGCATTATTCATTAAAGAGCTTATTCCACACAGCACAGCAGTGTGGACTCAGCACAATCAGGATGGACAAATTACAGAAGTAAATGCATGTATGAGGGTGGTGAGAGACTGGCACAGGTTGCCCAGGGAGGTGGTGGCAGCCTCATGCCTGGAGGGTTTTGCAGCCAGGCTGGATGTGGCTGTGAGCAACCTGCTGTAGTGTGAGGTGTCCCTGGCCATGGCAGGGGGCTTGGAACTGGCTGAGCCTTGAGGTCCCTTCCAACCCTGACAATTCTGTGGTTCTATTCATTCTCCACTTTTTTCATCTGGATGTACTGCAGGCAGAAGAGAAGCACCACCCACTGCTTGCTGGAGACAGCGCTCAACCTCCTTATTTCACCACCCCACAGAACAGGGCACTGAGCAACTTGTTCACACCTGCACACTCAGTCAGGAGAGAAACCTAATTAGCAGCTCAGGTTCTCATTTTAAAGCACAAAGGGACCTTGTTCAGCACTTCTGGCAAGTCATGGTCAAGACATTTATGAGGCCAACACTCCCAGCCACCCACTGCTTCCCACACCACGAGGGTGATGTGCAGCACAGAGGGTGATGTGCCAGCTCCTCACATCCCAGGATCCATGAAGGCCCAGTAAAGACATTCCCAAACACCTTTGCTCTTTAATGCTCAGGGCACAGAGTCACAAAAATCAACCAGGTTGGAAAGGACCCCAGAGAACATCAAGTACAACCTATTACCTAACGCCTAACACCTCCTGACAACTAAACCATGGCTCCAAGTGCCACATCCAAGCCTTTTTTGAACACCTCCAGGGATGGGGACTCCACCACCTCCCTGGGCAGCACATTCCAATGGCCAATTACTCTTTCTGGGAAGAACTTTGTCCTCACCTCCAGCCTAAACTTCCCCTGGTGCAGCTTGAGACTGTGTCCTCTCCTTCTGTCTCTGGTTGCCTGGGAGAAGAGACCAACCCCCACCTGGCTACAGCTTCTTTTGAGGTAGTTGTAGAGAGCAAGAAGGTCTCCCCTGAGCCTCCTCTTCTCCAGGCTAAGCAACCCCAGCTCCCTCAGCCTCTCCTCACAGGGCTGTGCTCCAGACCCCTCCCCAGCCTCATTGCCCTTATCATCCAGTCCAAGCCTCCTGCCAGAGCAGGAGCACCTAGAGCAGGTCACACAGGAACACATCCAGGCAGGTCTTGAATATCTCCAGAGAGGGAGACTCCACAACCCGCCCTGGGCAGCCTGTTCCAGTGTTCTGTCACCCTCACAGGGAAATAATTCTTTCTCCTGTTTCTATAGCACTTCCTCTGCCTCAGCTTGCAATGCTTCACAAAAATTAACAGAAACTTCCCCTAGAGTGCAGGCTGTCAGAGGAGAATTCAGTTATGACTGAGGGCTTCCTGTCAGACAGGAAGAATTATTCAAACCCCTTATGATTCCCAAACCCCTCTTCCTCCTTTTTCTTTGCCTATGCTGCCACCAGAAGCTGGAGGCACTGCTGATAACCCTTTGCTCCCCCCTACCTATTTTCCTGGTGGGGTCAAATGCTCCCACCCATGCCACATACTACTGATTTCTGAAGGTCTCCGAGCAAGCCAACAGCTCTGCAATTCCCTTCACAGTGGCTGCAGTTTCACACACATACAAGATTCCAATAAAATAACCTTTCAGACAGCCAGCAGGTTTGGCCACATCCTTTAAACTCTTGGATCTGCTGCATCATAATGCACCCTGAGTCCTGTGTCCAGTTCTGGGCCCCTCAGTGCAGGAAAGATGTTGAGATGCTGGAAGGTGTCCAGAGAAGGGCAAGAAAGCTGGGGAGGGGTCTGGAGCACAGCCCTGTGAGGAGAGGCTGAGGGAGCTGACGTTGCTTAGCCTGGAGAAGAGGAGGCTCAGGGGAGACCTTCTTGCTCTCTCCAACTCCCTGAAGGGAGGTTGTAGCCAGGAAGAGGTTGGTCTCTTCTCCCAGGCAACCAGCACCAGAACAAGAGGACACAGTCTCAAGCTGTGCCAGGGGAGGTTTAGTCTGGATGTTAGGAAGAAATTCTTCCCAGCAAGAGAGATTGGCCATTGGAATGTGCTGCCCAGGGAGGTGGTGGAATCACCATCACTGGAGGTGTTTAAAAGCAGACTGGATGAGGCACTTAGTGCCATGTTGATAAGATAGTTGATAAGATAGTGTTGGGTGATAGGTTGGACTTGATCTCAAAGGTCTTTTTCAACCTGGTTAATTCAATTCCATTCTATCAGGAACTGGGAGGTTTAACATGTTGGCTGTTTATTTACCTATGTATGACAGTATCACAGTATCACTTAGGTTGGAAAGGACCTCGAGGATCATCAAGTCCAACCTATCAACACAGACCCCATGCCTGGACGTGGCACTTGGTGCCATGGTCTAATCTCCCCTTGAACGCCTCCAGGGTCAATGACTCAACCACCTCCCTGGGCAACCCGTTCCAATGACAAATTACTCGGTGAAGAACTTCCTCCTCACCTCGAGTCTAAACCTCCCCTGGCGCAGCTTGAGACTGTGTCCTCTTGTTCTGGTGCTGGTTGCCTGGGAGAAGAGGCCAACCCCTTCCTGGCCACAACCACCCTTCAGGTAGCTGTAGAGGGCAACCCATGTAACCCATGTCCTCACAGACATGCAAACAGAAATTGGTTTGGGTTATAAGTGAAAAAACAAACAAAGAAGCAACACAAAGCACAACAGAAATATTTGGCACAGCTCTGTAGCCCCAAGTCCTGAAACATTTATGATGCTCCTTGACCAGAGGAGCTGGCAGTGGTAGCCTCACCCATTCAGAACCCATGAGTCAGGCCCCAGAAATAAGGAGTGCTTTTTATTTAATCTCACCCTCTCAATGACAAGATACACTCTGAAGTTTTGCTGGGTTTTTCAACTTGCTTTTCTGGAATCTTCAGTGCAGCACTGAGGGATTATAGCAATGACTGCAACTGAATCCAGATGCTGAGACAAGCACATCCTTTCTACATGTTGCTTTGGATTTTGTATCAGTCACTCTTTAGGGTTGAGATGAGGAGAAAATTCTTCACAGAGAGAGTCGTTAGCCATTGGGATGTGCTGCCCAGGGAGGTGGTGGAGTCACCATCCCTGGAGGTGTTCAAAAAGGGATTGGATGTGGCACTTGGAGCCTTGGTTTAGTTAGTCATGAGGTGTTGGGTGACAGGTTGGACTTGATGATCTTTGAGGTCTTCTCCAACCTTGTTGATTCTATGATTGTAGGTGATTCTGCCATTTTACTCTGCTCTGGTGAAACCTCACCTGGAGTATCGTGTACAGCTCTGGAACACTTAAGGTAGGAAGGACATGGAGCTGATGGTGAGGGTCCAGAGGAGGGACATGAAAATGATCAGGGGGTTGGAGCAGCTCTGCTACAAGGACAGGCTGAGGGAGCTGGGGATGTTCAGCCTGGAGAAGAGGAGGCTCCGGGGAAACCTAATAGCAACCTGCCAGTACCTGAAGGGGCTACAGGAAGGCTGCAGAGAGACTGTTTGCAAAGGCCTGCAGGGACAGGATGAGGGACAACGGCTTCAGACTAGAGCAGAGCAGATTGAGATTGGATGTTAGCAAGAAATTCTTTACCCTGAGAGTGGTGGAGCACTGGAATAGGTTTCCCAGGGAGGTGGTTGAGGCTCCTTCCCTGGAGATATTGAAGGTGAGGCTGGATGAGGCCCTGGGCAACCTGATATAGCTGGGGATGTCCCTGCTGACTGCAGGGAGGATGGACTGGATGAGCTTTGGAGGTCCCCTCTGGCCTGGACCATTCTATGATTCCATTGCATTGTAACAGCCTTAAGGGCAAATGAAACCTAAACCTTCTGCACTCCTCTGAATCAGAATGGCCTGAACTGGCTGAGAGAGAAGAGCTGCTAATGTTACCATGTAGCTGGCAGAGCATCAGGGATCTTCTGGCAGGGTGCACAGAACACCCCCATGAATGGGGTACCAAGAAAGTGAAATAGGTAGTTGAGTCTACATGCCCAAGGGAGGCAGTCAGGTCCAAAAGGTCAGGACCAAAAGGTCAGAATCCACCCCAGACCAATCTGACTACCTCCCATGTAACTCCAGCTACAGAATTTCTCCTGAAGAAGCACTCAGAAGTGCTTTATGAGCTGGCAACCCAAAGCATGCAAGAGTCTAGTGGTACCCAAGTGCTCTCTGCTGCATAAAGGAAGGAGCTTGCTCCTTGATGCTGAAACATTTCCTGCAGCTGTACCTAAAGACTTTGCTTTTCTTCTGACACAGAAGCCCAGTGAAGCCAGGATATGCTCCACAGCCTGGCAAAGATTGGCATGGTAAGAAAATACCAGGAAAAACAAGGATGCTTACAGACTTAGAAAGCAGTAAATATGTAATTCAGATCAGAGGCAAGATATCCCTGCAAACACTACAACAGCTGGGACACACAGTCCAAAGCTTCCATCACGTGGAGCTTTCTGACAAATACCCACAGATTTGCTTTTCACAGGTTTCTAGGGCTTTGTATTTTGGGGTTGGCTTCTTCTCATGCTTAGACCTTATTATTCCTTTTATTTCTATCCAATCATACACTCTTCTGAATCATAAACCCTGTTAATGCCACAACTAATTAATAAAGGCTTCTGAATTACATGTGTTAAGTGGCAACTAGCAGCCAAAGCAGCTGGCAGACTCATTTCAGTGCTATGAGAGATAGCCTTAGGCTATGAAAATCAAGGTGGGGGGAAAAAAAAGCCCCAAAAGCAGTACAAGTGGTGTTCTTAAACTCTCTTCCTCTTTATGCTAACACAGGTGACAAATTGAAAGAATCAAACCTATTTGACTGAAACTCGAAAGAACAATGGCACTAGAAAGTCAACTCTGATTCACAGGCTCACAGGATGTTAGGGGTTGGAAGGGACCCCCAGAGATCATTGAGTCCAACCCCTCTGCCAGAACAGGACCAGAGAATCCAGCACAGGTCACACAGGAACACATTCAGACAGGTCCTGAAAGTCTCCAGAGGAGGAGACTCCACAACCTCTCTGGGCAGCCTGTTCCAGGGCTCTGGGACCCTCACAGTGAGGAAGTTCCTCCTCATGTTGAGGTGGAACCTCCTGTGCTGCAGTTTCCATCCATTGCCCCTTGTCCTATCCCAGGGTGCAAGTGAGCAGAGCCTGTCCCCTCCCTCCTGACCCCCAGCCCTCAGATTTTTATAGACCTTTACTAGATCCCCTCTCAGTCTTCCCCTCTCCAGAATAAACAGCCCCAAGGGCTCTCAGCCTCTCCTCCCCAGGCAGTGCTGCAGTTCCTTCAGCATCCTTGTAGCCCTCCCTTGGACTCTCTCCAGCAGATCCCTGTCCCTCTTGAACTGGGAAGCCCAGAACTGGATGCAATATTCCAGGTGAGGTCTCAGCAGGGCAGAGGAGAACCTCCCTGGCTCTGCTGGACACACTCCTCTGAATGCCCCCCAGGATCCCATTGGCCTTCTTGGCCCCCAGGGCACATTGCTGTCCCATGCAGAACTTGTCTACCAGCACTCCCAGGTCCTGCTCCCCAGGGCTGCTCTCCAGCAGATCCCCTCCCAACCTGTACTGTTCAGTTTGAGTGGTCAGCAATCTGAGACACCAAAGTGAGGTACTTCCTAACTCAGAATGCCCATTACATTCAGGTAATCTCAGTACCAGTTCTGAGAAATGTCATTGCATCTAAGTCTAAACTATCTGCATGTCAGCACTCTTCCAACACACTTCACCATAATCACAGCAGTTACACACACCAAAAGCTCTTTTCTAATCACCTCAGTCCAGGCAACCTGGGTGGTTTTTTTCCCTCCTTCATGAGGAATCCCCTCTCATGAGGTCTCACCAGTTCCCCTTCTTTGAAGCCCCCACCTGAAGTCATACAGGAGTTTCTTTCAAGTCAAATGGACCATGCTGTAAGGTAAAGGCTGTCTTGTACTAGGTAATCATTATTGAGATAAAGGAGGACAGGAGAGCCCCTGCAAAGCCTTGTTTGGTACTCAGGGCATAAAGTGTTTGCTAAACAGAGCCACAGCAGTCAGAGAGCAGGAATGGTAAGTACTGAGGTAACCCAACAGGCATAGATTACAAGATGCAATAAAATCAAGAACAGAGCTGCACACACTGCAAAGCAAGTGACACAGCAGGCATTCAGAGCTACCAGAAGCACTTGAGACACACTGTCATGGAAACACAGAATTGTCAGGGTTGGAAGGGACCTCAAGGATCAGCCAGTTCCAAGCCCCCTGCCATGGGCAGGGACACCTCACACTACAGCAGGTTGCTCACAGCCACATCCAGCCTGGCTGCAAACACCTCCAGGCATGAGGCTGCCACCACCTCCCTGGGCAACCTGTGCCAGGCTCTCACCACCCTCATGGGGAAGAACTTCTTCCTAATATCCAATCTGAATCTACCCATTTCTAGTTTTGCTCCATTCCCCCCAGTCCTATACCTCCCTGACACCCTCAAAAGTCCCTCCCCAGCTTTCTTGTAGTCCCCTTCAGATCCTGGAAGGCCACAATTAGGTCAACCCCAACTCCCTCAGTCTGTCTCCATAGCAGAGCAGCTCCAGCCCTCTGCTCATCCTCATGGCCCTCCTGTGGGCACTTTCCAGCGCCTCCAGATCCTTCCTCTATTATGAGCTCCAGAACTGGATGCAGGACTCCAGGTGTGGTCTAACCAAAGTAGAGTAGAAGGGGAGAATCACCTCCCTGGCCCTGCTGGCCACTCTTCCCTTGCTGCTGCCCAGGCTGTGGTCAGATCTCTGGGCTGCAAGTGCTCACTGCTGTCTCCTGTTAAGCTTCCCATCCACCAACATGCCCAAGGCCTTTTCTTCAGGGCTGCTCCCAAGCCAGTCCCTGCCCAGCCTGTATCAGTGCTGGGGATTGTTGGTGAGGTCCGGAACCAGCTGACATCAGTGGATATAGCTCCCACATAGCATATTTACACCCATCCCATCATCACACCAAAAGCAAGCATTTACATTCACAAGAAGGAAGCAGGGGACAAAACCTCAACAGTTTAGCCTTCTCCAACAGCAGGAGGTTGCAAAGTAAGGCACCAACAGGGCCTGGCTTGCCCTAAATCCTCACTCCAGCAATTTCCAGTCATTTAATCCCACCCCATTCAGGACAGAATTATAAACTGCTCTCAGCTGTCAACTCCAACAGCAGCAGTGTTCATCAGGTCAGGTATCAAAACAAATTCATGCCATTGGAAGTTGCAATAATCAGCAGTTTCCCAATTTTAAAGTTTCAAGTGCATGGAGGGAGCTGGGGTTGTTTACCTTGGAGAGGAGGAGGCTCAAGGGAGACCTTAGTGCTCTCTGCAACTACCTGAAGGGAGGTTGTAGCCAGGTGGGGGTTGGTCTCTTTTCCCAGGCAAGCAGCACCAGAACAAGAGGACACAGTCTCAAGCTGTGCCAGGGGAAGTTTAGGCTGGAGATGAGGAGAAAGTTCTTCCCAAAATTGTGGCCTTCCAGGATCTGAAGAGGGCTACAGGAAGGCTGGGGAAGGACTTCTCAGGATGTCAGGTAGTGATAGGACTAGGGGGAATGGAATGAAGCTGGAGGTGGGGAGATTCAGGCTGGAGGTGAGGAGGAAGTTCTTCCCCATGAGAGTGGTGAAGCCCTGGAATGGGTTGTCCAGGGAGGTGGTCGAGGCCCCGTCCCTGAAGGTGTTTAAGCCCAGGCTGGATGAGGCTCTGGCCAGGCTGATCTAGTGTGGGGAGTCCCTGCCCATGGCAGGGGGGTTGGAACTAGATGATCCTTGTGGTCCCTTCCAACCCTGAATGATACTATGATACTAAAAAGAGAGATTGGCCATTGGGATGTGCTGCCCAGGGAGGTGGTGGAGTCACCATCCCTGGAGATGTTCAACAAAGGGACTGGATGTGGCACTTGGAGCCACGGTTTAGTTGTGAGGAGGTGTTAGGTATTAGGTTGGGCTTGATCTCTGAGGTCATCTCCAACCTGAGTGATTCTCTCATTCTATGTAGGTGTTTCAATGGAAGAAAAACCTCTCACAGAAGAGCTATTCACCCAGCCCCATTCCCTCTGACACAAAAGGAATGGTGCCACAGTTAGCCAGATAGATATTCCAAGAGTAAGACTGAAGTACACACCCCACACATCAATCTTTATACTTTCACATTGAAAACTAATTTTATAGAGATAAAGGAAGAACATTTTTTTCACCTTAAAAAAGAAAAAAAGACACCCAGGTGTGTTTTACTGATAAGATCAGTTATCTTAGGCAACAGTTCAGAAGAACCTTACAGAACTATCCCAAAAAAAGGACCTGCCCTGAGGTACTGATTTCCAGCTTAACAGCGCAACAACTTCATACTGCAAAGAGAGGTAAGAGGATAAGAGCAACACCACAACATTTCCTCAGTACAGGAAGGACATGGACCTGATGGAGAGGGTCCAGAGGAGGGCCATGAAAAAGATCAGGGGGTTGGAGCAGCTCTGCTACAAGGACAGGCTGAGGGAGCTGGGGGTGTTCAGCCTGGAGAAGAGGAGGCTCTGGGGAGACCTAATAGCAGCCTGCCAGTACCTGAAGGGGGCTACAGGAAGGCTGCAGAGAGACTGTTTGCAAAGGCCTGCAGGGACAGGACCAGGGGCAATGGCTTCACAGTAGAGCAGAGCAGATTGAGATTGGATGTTAGGAACAAGTTCTTTACCATGAGGGTGGTGGAACACTACAACAGGTTGCCCAGGGAGGTGGTTGAGGCTCCTTCCCTGCAGGTATTGAAGGTGAGGCTGGACGAGGCCCTGGGCAACCTGATCTAGTTGGGGATGTCCCTGCTGAGTGCAGGGAGGCTCGACTGGGTGAGCTTTGGAGGTCATTTCCAGCCAGGACCATTCTATGATAGTAAAATCCCATCCCAAGTGTAATGTGCAAAGACTCCTCATGCCCAAATGCTGCTAAACCCTGTAGTTTCAGTGATGGAGACTGAGTGGCTGGTTAAAGGTCTGCTTCTCACCTGGCACTCAGGATGTCATGCAAACATCTCTGCTAGCCAGCTCTGTTGAGGCTGGAAACCACTGCCTAACACATCCTTGTGAGAAAACAGAAAGTTGGCTGGGAAGGGTTGGCTCCTCCAAGCAGCTCGGTGTTTCTTTCCATCTGGTAACTGTAAGTCTGCAGACTGAACACAGCAGGGTGCTGAGCAGCAGTGCACTCAAGCAAGAGTCATCTCAGAGACAATTCATATAGACAATTCATATACTCCAAACCACTGTTTTGCTTTAGAGGTTGGTCTGGGTTTTCTTGCAGTGCCAAGGCTAGGTTTCTTAGCATTTACACCTGACCTGCACAACAGCAGAATGATTTCATTTACAAATCGAACATGCTTTCAAAAGGGAGTCATGCAAGCCACTGCTACAATGACTGCTGCTTATAGCCAGTTGCCAAAACATGACAGCTGGAAAGTGGAGAGAACAGATTGCATCCCTAGCTGACAAAAGCTGTAATTTAATCAGCATTCAGTGGCAGTTTTCACAGCTTAGTACACTGACAGACATGTCCTAGCAAGTCCTGGCTTTGGCACCCCTACACTGTACTGCTCTCAGGTAGCTGCCCCCCATCACTGCCTGCAGCCAAGCCTGCTGGGCTCAGTGAGCCTCCACTGCCCCTACTATATCCCTGCTTAGGAAGAGGAGTTTCAACCATGGAATTGGCTCTAAGCTCCAACATGGAAATGCAACCAGGGGTTTTCTTCTGCCAACCATCTTCAGCCAGTGATAACCATGGGTAGAGGCCAGTTCACATACACAAGTGTGAAGTATGACATGAACTTATCCTCAGTTTAGTGAGCTGCCAATATTCCAGGCAGCACTGAAGAAGTGGCCAGGATACAGGAAAAAAGTCAGAGAGAACCCCATTACCAACTTCTCCATATCTTTCAATATGCCAAGCTAAGTCTAGAACCACAGGGGAGAGGTAGACATCACTGGCAAAGGAAAACCTCAACCTCCCCAATAATTCTGGCCTCTTACTTCACAGCAAAGAAAGAAACATTTCACTTGCTAGCTTAGCTGCACTGCCCTTGGGACTAAGATTGGTTTGTCATTTGTAAGATGCAGATCAAGGAGGAAAACCACTAAAAAGCTCTAATAGCAGATGTATTATAAACTTAAAGATTAAGCTGGTCTTTCTGGTGGAGGATGAGCAGAGGGCTGGAGCTCCTCTCCTCTGAGGACAGACCAAGGGAGTTGGGGCTGTTCAGTCTGGAGAAGAGAAGGCTCTGAGGAGACCTAATTGTGGCCTTCCAGGATCTGAAGCGGGCTACAAGAAAGCTGGGGAGGAACTTTTGAGGGTGTCAGGGAGTGATAGGACTGGGGGGATGGAGCAAAACTAGAAATGGGGAGATTCAGATTGGATGTTAGGAAGAAGTTGTTCCCCATGAGGGTGGTAAGAGACTGGCACAGGTTGCCCAGGGAGGTGGTGGCAGCCTCCTGCCTGGAGGTGTTTGCAGCCAGGCTGGATGTGGCTGTGAGCAACCTGCTGTAGTGTGAGGTGTCCCTGGCCATGGCAGGGGGGTTGGAACTGGCTGATCCTTGAGGTCCCTTCCAACCCTGACAATTCTGTGATTCATAAGCACAAAAACTTACTGAGTTTTACCCTCCTAAAGCTGCTACTCTTTAGATTAAACCAGGATTAACATCTAAATCATTGCTCAGGCCTTCAGCAGGACCATGAAATATTTAACACAAAATAGCTGCTTCTGTTGCCTTCTCAGGGTTAAGTACTTCACAGTACTCAATCACTTGCTAGGAGAAGAACTAGATAACACATTAGGTCATCCCTTAATTATAGGCCAGGGTAAGTCAAGCCTCTTTCGTATCCAGTTAACATGCAAACCATTTGACCTTTCCAACAGGACTACTAAAGACCTGGCAAGAGCCACTTTTCAGCCTATGAGGCTTCACACAAGGCATTAGATAGTACTTCAGGGCTTTGTTACAGGCACAGCTGACAGCAATTGTGAGAGCTCACATGGCTCTCAAACCATAGGAGAGTTCAGATCCTTCCAGATGCTTCCAACTGTCTGGTATCGTTTACTCTTGCTTTTACTTTTAGAAAGCTTAACTGTTTAAAACTGAAGGTTCTAATGCAAGACTAACTCAGAATGAGAGAGGAACTATGAGAATCCCTAATAAGAAGAAAAATCCTAAGGACTCTTCTACTTTAAACTGTCTGGCCTACACTACACCAATCTCTTCAGGAATAAATTGCACCTCCCTGTTTTGAGCAGGGACTCAACACTTTGAGTTTGCTAGTATAGAGAAAGAACTCAGGTATCACACAATTCAACCCCATTCCAAGCTTTCTGGATTGTAAACCACTGAAGATGGCTCCTGTTCAGTAAAAATAAGGGACTGACAGCACAAATCTATCATACCTACACATCTACCATCTGATGGCCCAAACTCGCCCCAATGCTAAGTCTCACATTGGTCCAGTATTAGGTGATCAAGAAAAGTTCCTTGAAGGAGGAGCAAGAATAAAAGATGAGGGAAAAAAGCTTGACAGGGCTCCGGGCAACCTGAGCTTACTGCAGAGAGGATTGGACTAGATGACTCTTGGAGGTCCCTTCTAACCCAGACCATTCTATGATTCCCCTTGTGCTCTGTGGCTGCTAACTACACACCACAACTCCTGAGAGTATTCCACCAGGGCAGTACTTGCTCAGCTGCTTTGATGGTGTGCAACAAAGGTGGCCAAGAGGGCCAATGGCATCCTGGCCTGGATCAGGAATAGTGTGGCCAGCAGGAGCAGGGAAGTCATTGTGCCCCTGTACTCTGCATTGGTTAGGCCACACCTTGAGTCCTGTGTCCAGTTCTGGGCCCCTCAGTTTAAGAAGGACATTGAGACACTTGAAGGTGTCCAGAGAAGGGCAACAAGGCTGGGGAGAGGCCTTGAGCACAGCCCTGTGAGGAGAGGCTGAGGGAGCTGGGATTGTTTAGCCTGGAGAAGAGGAGGCTCAGGGGAGACCTCATTGCCCTCTACAACTACCTGAGGGGTGGCTGTGGCCAGGAAGGAGTTGGTCTCTTCTCCCAGGCAACCAGCACCAGAGCAAGAGGACACAGTCTCAAGCTGTGCCAGGGGAGGTTTAGACTTGAGGTGAGGAGAAAGTTCTTCACCAAGCGAGTCATTCATCATTGGAATGTGCTGCCCAGGGAGGTGGTGGAGTCATCGTCCCAGGAGGTGTTCAAGAGGGGATTGGACGTGGCACTTGGTGCCATGGTCTAGTCATGGGGTCTGTGTTGACAGGTTGGACTCGATGATCCTCGAGGTCCTTTCCAACCTGAGTTATACTGTGATACTGTGCTTAGCCTGAAGAGGAGGCTCAGGGGAGACCTTATTGCTGTCTCCAACTCCCTAAAGGGAGGTTGTAGCCAGGTGGGGGTTGGTCTCTTCTCCCAGGCAGGCAACCAGCACCAGAACAAGAGGACACAGTCTCAAGCTGTGCCAGGGGAGGTTTAGGCTGGAGGTAAGGAAGAAGTTCTTCATAGAAAGAGAGATTTGCCAATGGAATGTGCTGCCCAGGGAGGTGGTGGAGTCACCATCCCTGAAAGTGTTTAAAAGCAGCCTAGATGAGGCACTTGGTGCCATGGTTTAGTTGATTAGATGGTGTTGGGTGATAGGTTGGACTTAATGATCTCGAAGGTCTTTTCCAGCTTGGTTAATTCTGTATCACAACAGAGTCTTCAATTTCTAACAAGGCATTTTGTCCCTCTACTATCTCTCTGCTGGGGTCAGCACATGTGATGGGAGCTGCACTGGTGTCTAAGTGACAGAAGATGGAAAGCTGCTGTGTGGCAGGACACATCAACTGACAGTGTTGAGAGCAGAGTGATGAATGAAGCAGGGAAATGGAAAAATGAGGGTGGGAATGCCCCTGGTCAGGGTCACACAAGTCATTCAGATCAGACATCTTCCAGCCTGTCCAGTAAGGGTAGCCTTCACTCCCCAGCTTGAAACCTTAGGTCTGTTTTGAAGTAGTATTTAGCAGCCATGGGCACACACACAACAGGCAGGGGTCTGAGGAGCACTCAGTCACAGGGTAGCACCTGCCCCTCCTCACAGTTGTACTAAACCTGACACTACCCACATTTTATTTCTCTCTCACTCTGCTGCCTCTTCCTGCTTCTCCCTGGACTTCATTTCCATTCATATAATTAAACAAGCCATTAGAAAAACTGCCCTTACAGCACAAACCTAGCACAAGACAGGAAGGACATGGACCTGATGGAGAGGGTCCAAAGCAGGCCATGAAAATGATCAGAGGGTTGGAGCAGCCCTGCTACAAGGACAGGCTGAGGGAGCTGGGGGTGTTCAGCCTGGAGAAGAGGAGACCCCAGGAAGACCCAGTAGCAGACTGCCAGTACCTGAAGGGGGCTACAGGAAGGCTGCAGAGAGACTGTTTGCAAAGGCCTGCAGGGACAGGACCAGGGACAATGGCTTCAAACTAGAGCAGAGCAGATTGAGATTGGATGTTAGGAACAAGTTCTTCACTATGAGGGTGGTGGAGCACCGGAAGAGGCTGCCCAGGGAGGTGGTTGAGGCTCCTTCCCTGGAGATATCTGTTTGTTGAGCTGAAACCTTCTCTGGTCAAGTTTGCCTCCACTGTTCCTTGGCTTATTGCTGTGCACCACCCAAAAGAGCTTGGCCCCCTCCCCTTGACCCCCAGCCCTCAGCTATTGATAGACATTGATCAGATCCCCTCTCAGCCTTCTCTTCTCCTGACTGAACAGCCCCAGGACTCTCAGTCTCTTCACAGGGGAGATGCTCAAGGCCCCTAAGCATCCTCCTGGCTCTCCCTTGGACTCTCCAGCAAGTCTCTGTCTCTCTGGAACTGGGGAGCCCAGAACTGGACACAGGAGTGCAGCTGTGGTCTGAGCAGGGCAGAGCAGAGGGGGAGCAGAACCTCCCCATCCCTGCTGGCCACACTTTTCTTGCTGCACCCCAGGATCCCATTGGCTCTCTTGGCCCCCAGGGCACATTGCTGTCCCATGCAGAACTTGCTGCCCACCAGCACTCCAAGCTCTTTCTCCATGGAGCTGCTTTCCAGCAGAGCAGCTCCTAACCTGTCCTGGTGCCTGCTGTTCTTCCTCCCCAGGTGCAGGACCCTGCACTTGTCCTGATTGACCTTCCTGAGGTTTGCCTGCAGCCAGCTCTCAGCCTGTGCAGCTCTCCCTGGATGGCAGCACAGCCTGACAGGTGTCAGCCACCCCCAGTTTTGTATCCTCAGGAACTTGCTGAGGGTCCTCTCAATGCCCTCAGCCAGGCTGTTGGTAAAGACACTGAACAAAACCACACTTTTATTTCTGAGACTTGTTTAAAAAAGGGGGCTGTGGTTGGTTTGATTTCTTTTTGACCACTGGCAAGAGGAGCATCACCTTTCCCACATTTCCACTGCATTAGACACAAGAGAGATTTTCTTTCACACTTTCCCTTATGAAATTTATTCTTAAAAAGCCCAAACAAATAGGGAAATGGGGGGGGGGGGAAGCCAACAGTGTTATCTCTTGGCTCAATACCAAAGCCAAACAAACCAACCTTTCAACACCACTTCTCTCCTCACAATGCCTTCTGATAGCCATCAGCCAATGAATAATGAGAAAAACACAGTTCTGCTAAAAATAGCATCTCAGTATGGTGGGGAAGTCGACAGAAGTTGTCAGACCTCCAGGGCCAGATACTCACAAAGGGGGAAAAAAAAGCATTTCTTGCAGTTACTATTCAGCAAATGACCCAACTTTCTGACCTCTGGAAGGACTGCCAACTTTTCATCTGCTCTAAACATCTAATCAAGAGTTGTTGGTTGCTCCCCCCTCCTCCACCCCAGCTACATCTGTCCTTGAGAAGTGAACACTGCATACTTCAGTTTTTCCATCATTCAATATTTAGCTTATACTCCTCCTGCTCTAACTGAACTGTCACTCATAAAGGGAGGGGGGGAGAAGAGTTACCAGCAATTTTTAATGTAAAAAGAACATGTTCACAGCAGACATCCCTCAGCTTGCAAGCTCTCTGGTTCCTTCCCTCCCCCACCCCCTCTAACAGCCAGCTTCACTTCTGGAGGAATGACTTCAGTAGAAGAAATACTTTAAAATAAGGTAGATTCCTACTTGGAAGGTTGTCTAAGAAATAAGGTCATGAACAGACAAGACACAGGCAGTTTGCTTCTGCCTCTTCTGTGGCCAGCACCAGAACAAGAGGATGCAGTCTTAAGCTGTGCCAAGGGAGGTTCAGGCTGGATGTTAGGAAGAAGTTCTTCATAGAAAGAGAGACTGGCCATTGGGATGTGCTGCCCAGGGAGGTGGTGGAGTCACCATCCCTGGAGGTGTTTAGGAAGAGACTGGATAGGGTGCTTGGTGCCATGGTTTAGTTGATGAGGCTGGATGAGGCTCTGGCCAGGCTGATCTAGTGTGGGGTGTCCCTGCCCATGGCAGGGGGTGTGAAACTAGATGATCCTTGTGGTCCCTTCCAACCCTGACTGATTCCATAATTAGATGGTGTTGGGTGATAGGTTGGACTCGATCGCAAAGGTCTTTTCCAACCTGGTTATAATTCTATTCCCCCCCTGCCCTCTCTTCTTCCCAACCTCACTCAAGCAATGGCCTATCTTGCTTTAAACCGCATAGCAGGGTACACAAGGGAAGGAAATGAATGATCACAAGACAAACAGCCCTTTCTCACAGCTTTCAGCACAGAAGTTTAATATTTGTATCAGTGACACAGACAGGGAGACTGAATGCACCATGGTGCATTGACACCAAGCTGAGTGGTGCTGTCAATACACCAGAGGGACAGGATGGCATCCAGAGGGACCTGGACAACCTGGAGAGGTGGTGCCCAGGTGAACCTCATAAGCTTCAACAATAGCAAGTGCAGGGCTCTGCACCTGGGTCAGAACAATCCTCACTGGCAATACAGACTGGGGGTGGAGGTGATAGAAAGCAGCCCTGAGGAAAAGGACTTGGGGGTGCTGGTGGATGAGAAGCTGGACAGGAGCAGGCAGGGTGAGCTTGCAGCACAGAAGGCAAATCACAGCCTGGGCTGCATCCAAAGCAGCATTGCCAGCAGAGCCAGAGAGCTGATTCTGACACTTTGCTCTGCTCTGGTGTGCACAGGTCTGGAGCCCTCAATATAGGCAGGACATGGACCTGATGGAGAGGGTCCAGAGGAGGCCATGAAAAAGATCAGCTCTGCTACAATGACAGGCTGAGGGAGCTGGGGGTGTTCAGCCTGGAGAAGAGGAGGCTCTGGGGAGACCTAATAGCAGCTGCCAGTACCTGAAGGGGGCTACAGGAAGGCTGCAGAGAGTCTGTTTGCAAAGGCCTGCAGGGACAGGACCAGGGACAATGGCTTCAAACTAGAGCAGAGCAGATTGAGATTGGATGTTAGGAACAAGTTCTTTGCCATGAGGGTGGTGGAACACTGGAAGAGGTCACCCAGGGAGGTGGTTGAGGCTCCTTCCCTGGAAATATTGAAGGTGAGGCTGGATGAGACCCTGGGCAACCTGATCTAGCTGGGCATGTCCCTGCTGAGTGCAGGGAGGTCAGACTGGATGAGCTTTGGAGGTCCCTTCTGGCCTAGGATAAAAGAGGCAATTGGGAGATGTCTGTATCAACTGCTGCCTCTTTCCATCCTCAAGATAAACCGAGGAGCACTCTAAAGGAAGATGTTGCTTGCAGACAATTATGCAAATCCTGAAGCACTAAGCAGTACTCATTGGACTCTCAGGAAACTTGCTCCTATTCAGCCACTTGGGCAGCTGGGAGCTTTAGAGCTGTCCGTATTCCATCTGGCTCCCACAGGAAAAACTGCCACTGCTTCAGGACTCAGCGTGGAAAGGATACAGACTCTGGCACTGGTAGCTCATTTGTCATTCTCAGCAAAGCACATCTCACAAACAGAATTAAACAAAGCCAGAAGTGTTACTCTGTTCTATGTCTTGGCTCATCCCAGCCATTTCCTGAGCACTGGTAGCTCCTGCAATACGCAGGAGCAGAAAGCGAACGTCGTGACCTCAGCCAGCTTCTCTCTCCCTGGGCCAGGAAGCTGAAGTGGTGGAATACATCTTCAGCTGTATTTTGTGCAAACCATCCCAACGTGGCAGCAAATCAAACCAGCAGAGCAATGCCACCAACTGCCAGCTCTGGGCAGCATGCAGGGTGAAGCAATTACCCACACGGCAACCACTGGCCAGCAGTTGTTGCAGCGCTTCTCTCCCATTCCACAGGCCTGATGGAAGAGACCACTTCCTGAGGCCCCCACTGCAGTCACTTATTTCATCCTCACACAAAACATGGTCTCACTGGAAATGACACAGAGGTTAATAAAGCACAAGGGCAAGAGGCTCAGCCAGACTCTACCCAAAGCTGACATGCTCCAGGCCCCTTCAGACCATCCTGTTTCTTTATTCTCACCAAACTCACCTGGTTTTCACAGATGTTAGTGGCTGGGAAAATAGTTTGCTTCCAAATATGAAGAAGGCCAAATTCCTCAACAAGCAAACACTGTGCAAAACCAACCCTATATGCTCCATCCATGTGGACAACTCACTGGATGGGGACCTGGACTGGAAGGAAGGCAAGTGGGACAGAGGAGATAACTCCTCTGACAGTAACATTACACATGCACCACTACAGAATAAACTCCTTGGAAGCCCTGCAGTATAGTTACATGACCTGGGCCACTTCTAAAGCTTGGCTTTGAATAAAAGATGTAGACCTGATGACACCAAACTGGGTGGAATGGATGACAAACCAGAAGGTAGTGTTGCCATTCAGACAGACTTAGGACAGGCTGGAGAGTTGGGAAGGGAGAAATGGAATGAAATTCAACAAGGGCAAGGGGAGAGTCTTGCACCTGGGAATGAACAATCCCAAGGACCAGGATAGGTTGGGGATTGACCTGCTGGAGAGCAGGGAAGGGGAAAAGGACCTGGGGGTCCTGGTGGATGGGAGGTTGACCACGAGCCAGCAATGTGCTCTTGTGCACAAGAAGGCCAATGGCATCCTGGGGTGGATTAGAAGGGCTGTGGTTAGTAGGTCAAAGAGGTTCTCCTCCCTCTCTACTCTGCCCTGGTGAGGCCACATCTGGAATACTCTGTCCAGTTATGGGTCACTCAGTTCAAGAAAGACCTCAGGGAACTGCATGAAGGAGCCCAGCACAGAACCACAAAAAAAATATTAGGGGAGTGGAAGATCTTCCTTGTGAGGAGAGACTGAGGGAGCTGAGGGCTCTGTAGCTTGGAGAAGAGGAGCCTGAGGATGAATCCCAGAGCCAGGTTCCATCCAATGCCAGCACAAGGGGCAGTGGTGGAAGCTGAGGCAGAGGAAGTTCCATGGAAACAGGAGGAAAACTTTTTCCCTGTGAGGGTGACAGAAGCCTGGAAGAGGCTGTCCAGGGGGGTTGTGGAGTCTCCCTCTCTGGAGATATTCAAAACCTGCCTGGATGTGTTCCTGTGTGATCTGCTCTGTGTGCTACTGCTCTGGCAGGGGGGGTGGACTGGAGGAGCTTTGGAGGTCCCTTCCAGCCCCTGACATTCTGTAAGCTGCATTCTGTACAAAGCTGAGTGACTTACTAAGAAGTTTTCTCCAAGGACCCATCCAAGCTCCTAATTTGTTTATTGTTTAGAAGAATTAGCTTTTCAGATAAACATCTTTAGAAAACAGTGCATTTTCTATGCTCTATAAACTGCACTTTGGTTGAACTTAATTTCAAGGAGTTTAAAGCCAGATTCATCCTGAGCATCTAGAGGGCAGATTATGAAAGAAAAACAAAGCAAAAATAAACAGGGGGGGGGGAAATTCCTCCTTGCCCAAGAACACAATTCTGCTGTCTCATTACCATTTTGCTAAGATAATTTCATTAGCAGTCCTTGTAAGCAGGAAGGCATTTATGCTTCATCAGGAAAAGAAGGGCTAAGGGCTGGGCGGGTAAATGGTACAGGCTGTTCTAAGCACACCAGGAACACGGCATTGAATTCTTCCAGCTATCAAGCCAAAGCTGGACTGGCATGCCAGAGCTAAGCACATTTTTGTTCCAAAGGGAAAACAAAATACAACAACAACCACCAACCAAAACCACCAACCACCACCACACAACCAGCCAAACAAACCAACCAACCCAACACCACATTCACTTAACGGCAAACAAGCAGCAGCAGCTCAGCCAAGAAGCAGCACTGAGGTGTAATAGGCAGAGTGGATATTCATGTCCTAAAACCACTCCTGGCCCCCATCCTTCACTTCCCTCTGTTCTTGCAGGTGCTGACATTTGTCACTAGGGAATCTCCCAAGTGAGGCTTTTATACTTCAGCTATTCAGGGCAGTTCCCCTAGGGCTACTCTGTGGGACAGCCTATGTGATTCCTGCAATAAAGCAGCAGTCTAGGCTAATTTCAACATAGGCTTCCCCTTTAGAAACTTCTAGATGGGAAGCCAGCTTACAGCCAGACTGCATTCTGGATCTTCAGGACAGCAGAGAATCATAGAATCAATAAAGTTGGAAAAGACCTCAGAGATCATCAAGTCCAACCTGTCACTCAGCACCCCATGAGGAACTAAGCCATGGCTTCCAGTGCCACGTCCAGTCCCCTCTTGAACACCTCCAGCGATGGTGACTCCACCACCTCCCTAGACAACACATTCCAATGGCCAATTACTCTTTCTGTGAAGAACTTTCTCCTCACCTCCAGCCTAAACTTCCCCTGGCACAGCTTGAGACTGTGCCCTCTTGTTCTGGTGCTGCTTGCCTGGGAGTCTCCTTACAAAAAGAAAAATATCACCACCCTTTCCTGAGACTATTTGTTTACTAGGGATTCCTGCCTACAGCACTTAACTGCTCATCAGTACCATGCATAAGTACTTTATATGGGGGCTCATCTCTTCTCCCAGGAAAGCAGCACCAGAACAAGAGAACACAGTCTCAAGCTGCACCAGGGGAGGTTTAGGCTGAAGGTGAGGAGAAAGTTCTTCCCAGCAAAAGAGATTGGCCTTTGGAATGTGCTGCCCAGGGAGGTGGTGGAGTCACCATCCCTGGAGGTGTTCAAAAAAAGGCTTGGATGTGGCACTTGGTGCCATGGTTTAGTCAGTCAGGAGGTGCTAGGTATTAGGTAATAGGTTGGACTTGATGATGTCTGAGGTCTTTTCCAACCTGGTTGATTCCATGATCCAGACAAAAGCCTCTGCTTTTGCAATCGCTTGTCAGGAGAGCACATCTCCCATCGAATCAGAAGGGCACCATCTGCACCCACCAGTTCAAATTTCAATCAGTGTAGGCAAACCAGCTACTGAAGAAGAAACTGATTTACAGTTTTGCTTGAAAAGTCCTGGAGTTTGCAAACAAACTGCTTCTCAAGCCCTTTTTTTTTGCTCAGATATAAGCTGTATCCATAGAATTGTTAGGGTTGGAAAGGACCTCAAGGATCAGCCAGTTCCAACCCCCCTGCCATGGGCAGGGACACCTCACACTACAGCAGGTTGCTCTCAGCCACATCCAGCCTGGCTGCAAACACCTCCAGGGATGAAGTTGCCACCTCCTCCCTGGGCAACCTGTGCCAGTCTCTCACCACCCTCATGGGGAAGAACTTCTTCCTAACATCCAATCTGAATCTGCCCACTTCTAGTTTTTCCCCATTTCCCCCTAGCCCTATCACTCCCTGACACCCTGTTCATTTGTGTGCAGGTATTTCTACAGCACTTCAGTCCATTTTAGCCATATAAAATTCTCTTTTGCAGAGCCAAGCCCTATCTTAACTTCACCAGCCTACTCCACAGGTGGACAGGATAAGCCAAGCCTAAATGAACCGGCGAGGCCTGAATCGCCAGTCAAGATTAGCTAAAAATATTCCTGTGATGCATAAACCTAAATAGAAACCTGCTCCATCTCCCAGGGCAGTATCAATTCTGCAGTCCCAACAGGTGTAAAAAATAATTCATCTTTGTCACTAAAGCAGATGAATATGCAAGAGGAGGAGGAGAAGAGGTGACACAGAGAAGGCTTCAAACACTGCGAAACAGATTTAAAGGAGTACAGAGCCATCAGAAGCCTCATCCAGAGGTTTGCAGTGCTCCCATCAGCTCAATGCTCCAATGTTTGTCCTCTATTTTATATGCAGAGTGCTTTAGCCACGCCAGGAATGCTTTGAAACTCAGGCCACACTGAAAGACAAGCCTTTCCTGAAAACGGGGTTTTAAAGCAGGAAGCTAATTAGATAGTGCTCGGGTACAAAGATCACATTTGTTTTGACTTAGTTCCTCGAATGGTTTGAATACCAGTTCAGAGCACAGGCTCTGGAACACGGGTGAGAAACTGGCAGGGGAGGAACCGGCCAGTCCACTTAAGCACTTGGTATTGATGAACGATTGGTTACACCTGCCCTCGTTTAAGCACTTTTGATTGTAAATAGTGGGATGGGCAGGAACAGACAGAATCACAGAAAGCACAGGGCTGGGAGAGACCTCTAAAGATCACCTAGTCCAATGACCCTGCAGGGACATTCCCAACCAGATTAGGTTGCTCAGAACCACATCTAGCCTGGCCTTAAAAACCTCCAGGGATGAGGCTTCCATCACTTCCCTGGACAACCTGTTCCAGTGTCCTACCACTCACATATTACAGAACTTCTTCCTACTGCCCAATCTGAATCTACCCTTCTCTAGTTTAAGACCATTGCCCCTTGTCCTAGTGCTACAGGCCCCTTCAGGCACTGGAAGGCCACTATTAGGTCCCCGCAGAGCCCTCCCCTCTCCAGGCTGAACACCACCAACTGTCCCAGCCTGTCTTCACAGGAGAGGTGCTCCAGCCCTTCAATCATTTTCATGGCCCTTCTCTGAAGCCTCTCCCCCAGGTCCATACCCTTCTTGTGTTGAGTGCCCCAGCGCTGGGGACAGCAGTCCAGGTGAAAGTAAGCAATTCCTTAAATGAGACAGATGTTAAGCACACATATGAAGTGTTTTCCATTACGAAACAAACTCAACCACCCCTTTTTCCACCAGAAGATCCTCAAGCTCCTAAGAACTGCTGAACTGCAACATGAGTGACTGATTTCCCCCCCTCCCTGCTGCCTATCATCTGAGGTGCACAGACTCATCCCTGCACAGAAAACTGCTGGATTCCTGCCAGCCTCCAGCCTCTGCATCTGGGTAGGAAAAGAGATGGGAATTCAAGAGGGCTTTCTTTTGATTGTTGCATAAATAAATGCAGGTAAAACAACTATTGCAAATCAACACCTTCCTCCTAAAATGATTGTGCTGGAGTCTTCAGACAACAAAGATTTCTTTTTCCAGCTTACCAACCAGCCCTCCCTCCCCACAGGGCAAGCATCTGTAATTCATGGCTTTGGATACTTGTGTCTGAAGGCTGCAAGTTGGCCACAGCCTAAAATACTCCAAGAGGCAAATGCACTTACCCAGAAGACACCAGTTCAGAGCACACCCTCGGTAACACTGGTGAGAAACCGGCATGGGAGCAACTGGCCTGCTCACTTGGGCACTTAGTATTGATGAACCATTAGTTACAACTGCCCCTTTGACTGTAATCAGTGGGGTGTGCAAGAACAGACACCAGAGGATCCTCAAGCTGCTAAGAACTGCTGAACAACTGCAACATGAGTGACTGATTTCCCCCCCTCCCTGCTGCCTATCATCTGAGGTGCACAGACTCATCCCTGCACAGAAAACTGCTGGATTCCTGCCAGCCTCCAGCCTCTGCATCTGGGTAGGAAAAGAGATGGGAATTCAAGAGGGCTTTCTTTTGATTGTTGCATAAATAAATGCAGGTAAAACAACTATTGCAAATCAACACCTTCCTCCTAAAATGATTGTGCTGGGAGTCTTCAGACAACAAAGATTTCTTTTTCCAGCTTACCAACCAGCCCTCCCTCCCCACAGGGCAAGCATCTGTAATTCATGGCTTTGTATACTCGTGTCTGAAGGCTGCAAGTTGGCCACAGCCTAAAATACCCCAAGAGGCAAATGCACTTACCCGGGAGATAGAGAGAGGCATGTTGAAATCCTTGCCTCCTTGAAGTCGGAAACCCCAAGGAGCTGGGCCGACCAAGGACACGCTGTAGTTGCTCATTGTGCCTAGTCTTCAAGGAGCAAATCCAAACAAGTGATGCCTGCAGGAGAGGATGAAAGTTTTCATTTTAAAAGACGATAAAGACAAACGTCACTGCCTACTATCCCAAAAGCCTCCCTTCTTTGTCTGTGTTCCCTTCCACAGCAGAAAAAAGCAGCCTGTCATTACTACTTCGTTTATTTCCCACGTAGCTTAGGAAGGAAAACAACTGGGGAACTGGTAACAGGACGTTGAGAACTTCTGGTGCTGAAATGTTTGACAACCAGCTCTAACAAAACGCTGGGGGGGGGGGGGGAGGGGAGAGGGGGCAGACAAACCCAAACCAAACAGAACAAAACCAACCCACAAACCACAAGCCAACAAATACCCCAGCCCATCTTATTAATTCATGCTCTCGTCTGAACACTAACTTTTAACAGTGTGCCTTAAATTCAAGCATGGCACATTCACTTCTAGCAAAATTATTATCATATGCTGCCCTGTCATCAGCTCCAAACTTGTTCCTAGGCACATTATGTCTTGACAGTGTCAAAACACAACAATTTTGAACTCAGTCAGCAGAAAATAAAATCCCTGGGACTCCCTCCCTCTCCCCTCCTGCCTTTTTATAGCGGGGCTTCATATTGGTAGAATAACGCTACAGACAAAACAGACATTAACGCCAACCCTCAAATGAAAGCTGTGAAATGAAGTGAAAGGAAAGCTGTGAAATAAAGTGAAATACCCACAGCCAGAACTCAGCTGCTGAGGATGTAGAAACCAAGAATCTCCTTCTCCGTAAACGGGGGCAACAAATTACCTTTAAAAGGCAGCAAGAGGCACTTAATTGCCATTCAGCATCAAAGATAAGGGCATCGGTTTCACCTCAGATAAGTTAGGTTACAATGACATCTTAGGTAGTGGATGCCATCTATTTTTGTATGGTAGAAGCCTGGCAGGAGCACACTAGGGTGGACTGGTGTAAGACTACACCGAGGCACAGACAGATTCCATACTCATATAGGGACATTTAAGGTGGACCTTCAGGCAAGCAGAATCAAGTGGACTGCAAACCCCACTGAGCTCTGCAGAACCCTGGGATTGCTTTTTGGGTTTGTTTTTTTTTTGTTTGGGTTTTTTTGCAGGGAGGCCATGGGATTTTACTGGGGGTAGGGGATTTCTGCAAGCAGCCCACCCTCGTCGACTGTCAGAGCTGGGCTGTTGCACAGCTCCTGGGGCTGCAGGGACGGTTAGTGTCAGGCCCCAAGAGAGCTGTCAGTAAGGCGTTCCTGGGCTCAGCCCCCAGAACTTCAGAGTTCCGCTCCTGAGGCTCCTTCCTAAACCAAACAGCAAATTTTATTCACGCTGGCAGCTGCTCAGGTAACAAGAACAGGGCTGCTGGCACTAGGCAGAGCAAGATATATATTAGGAAGCAGAAGCCAGAGCTGGCAACAGAGGTGCCCGAGTATCTGGGCAGTTCCTGACGCACCCCAGCCTGCTGGCACCCAGCCATGAGCAGCTCTGATCCCAGGCGCTAACACAATTCACTCTTAAAAATCTCCACAAGCACCAAGCTACGGAGGGGAAAACAAACACCGCTGAGCTTTGGTGTGGCTGAAGAGGAAGAAAAGAAACAAAAAGCCTCCACCAAGCTCAGGCTAGGACTCTTTAGTCTCTTTAATGCTCATCATTAAAGCGAGAATTACAAGCCATTTAAATTCCTACGTGCACGGAATGCCTTATCCCTGCCCAGGGAATACAAATCCTTTTTTGTTTCCTCTAAATAAAATCCACTCAAGCGACAGGGCACTAGAAATTAAAGAGACTGCAGAAAGGCAAACTGTGACCAGCACACGTGGAGTTCACAGACACAGAAGGTTTTAGGAATCACCTGAAACTAAAGCACTTCAGTAGTCCCTTGTTGGTTTGGGGGATTTTTCTTGTTTGTTTCTTTTTATTTAACTGCGTAACAGCTAGTTGCAATAACAGACGTAGAGAAAGATTAAATCACATCCGAGAGGACGCTGCTCTTTTTCGTTTGTGGCAACGGCAAACAGGAGGGAAGTGACTGCACGCTGAAATGCCTCTCACACAGCATCGCCCGTCTTCCCCACCTCATCCCACCGACCCTGCCGTGTCTGCATCTCCAGGCTTACAGACAACAGCATGAAAGGCAGCTAAAGCAAATCCAGTCAACGTTTAATTTAACGCATTTCTTAAGATACTCCAGCACTCCGTCCAGGAGAAGGGATCTCTCCCCACCAAGCCGGCTTCACGTGGGGAGAAGGGTTATGCAAACAAGCCATCCGAGGGTGACGTTGTGCAACTTTCACTTAGATGGTCAAAAGTTTGGTGGATCTGCTTCTGGAAGGGGGAACTTCAAAACCCTGGCAGACACGCTCGTTTTCACCGCTGCCTGCCTGGGCACAAAGCCGCAGGAGCCGAGGGACAGGAGGGGTGGCTGTGCCGTTGGAGAGGGGCACACCAGCACAAAGTCCCACACAAGCCCCTGCACCCCTCGGCACCCCCTTCGCCCAGCTCCACCGAAATCTTCTAGGTGCCCCAGAACAAGGAACTCCACGGCTAGCACAGGCTGGAAAACCAGGCAGTCCCACGGAGCGCTGGCTCTGGGTCCAAGGCGCCCCCTCCCCAGCCCCAAGCTCAGGGAGCCACACAGGCACCCCGGCGTGCAGCCCCACGAGTGCCCCAGATCCTGGGGAGCAAGCACCCCGCAGCCCCGTGCCCGAGAAGCCCCACAGGCTCCCCACAGCACGCTGAGCCCAGGGCAAGGAGCCTCACAGCAGCAGGACACGCACGCAGGAGCACTCGGAGGCGCTGCCCCGGGGCCGGGAGCTGCCCGCCGCGCTACCTGCTGCCGCCGCGGCAGCGCTCGGGCCCAGCGCTGCCCACGGCCAGCGGGGCGCCAGCGGGGCACCAGCGAGGCACCGCCGGCAGTGCCGCTCCGCCGGCAGCGCCGCTCCGCCGCCTCTCAGCCCACGACACCCCGCAAGCCCCGCTTCAAAAAGTCACATTTAAAAAAAAGGACACCAACTCAAATGAGCACCGCGAAGCTTCCAAAACCTCCCTTCAACCTGCCGACCACTTGTTTGCTTGCACCCTTCCCTACCCTGCCCTTTCCTGCTTCCGCGCTCCCCCGCCGCGGCCGGCCCCGTCACTCACCCCGGCAAGCGGCGCGGTGCAGGGCGCGCAAAAGGAACGGACACCCGCAGCTCGTCTGCGAGGCGGCGGCTCCTGCTCCCCGCTCTTGTTTTCACTTCCGTCTCCCGTCGCTCCTCCCCCGCCCGGCCCGGCCCGGCCCTGCCCAGCCCAGCCCAGCCCAGCCCCGCCTGCCGGCGGGACGGCACGGGGCGGCGGTGAGTAGCGGCGCAGGGGTGGGAAAGGCGCAAAAGCGCCGTTCCCGGGCGGCTACCGCTCATTTTACGTTGGTTTTGGATTTTTTTTTTGTTTGGTTGGGGGTTCCTTTTGTTTTGTTTCTTCTTTTTTTTTGTTTGTTTGTTTTATTTCTTTTTGTTTTGTTTCTTGTTTTGTTTCGTTTCGTTTCTTTTTTAAATAGTTGTTGTTACTGTTTGGTTTTTTTTTTAATAGGGGTATGCACACTTCACCCCACTCCCCTCCGCTCTCCATACAAATAATCCAAGGCGCACCTGTGGACGCACTGGCTAGCGAGGAGGGGGTGCTGGCTCCTCGTGAGCCCATGCGGTTCCTGAGGGGTCTGCTATGCTGGGCTGAGGGGGAGGGAGGGCAGAGGATGCAACAGGACTGCGCCCTCACACCCCTCCCCCCCACCTCCCCCCAGTGTCACCTCACAGGATCACAGGCTCACAAGATACTAGGAGTTGGAAGGGACCTCCGAAGACCGCCAAGTCCAACCCCCCTTGCAGGAGCAGGACCATAGAATCTAGCGCAGGTCGCACAGGAACACATCCAGATGGGTCTGGAAAGTCTCCAAAGAAGGAGACTCCACAACCTCTAGGTAGCATGTCTCATGTACAGTCTCTTCAGTACAGCTGCAGAAGCATCCTGCAGTGAAGCAGGAGACTAACAAAAGAAGAGGGAGTTTAGTTTATCTCACCTGGCGTGATGTGAGGACAGCCCCTGCCCATGGTAGGGGTGTTGGAACTAGATGATCCTTGAGGTCTCTTCCGACCCTGACAATTCCATGGTGAGAGACTGGCATAGATTGCCCAGGGAGGTGGTGGCAGCCACATCCCTGGAGTACTTTGCAGCCAGGCTGGATGTGGCTGTGAGCAACCCGCTGTAGTGTGAGGTGTCCCTGCCCATGGCAGGGGGGTTGGAACTGGCTGATCCTTGAGGTCCTTTCCAACCTGACAATCCCATGATTCTATGACTGGCAGGGATATACTTGCCTCCTGAAGTGCATCAAAGTGGAGAAAAGCAGCAAGGCAGAAGAGCTTTAGGAGCTAAAAGACAGCACTGGCAAAAGGACAAATGAGTATAAAGTGGCCATGAATAAATTCAGCTTAGAAAGGAGAAGGGGTCCAGGTCCACCAGGGAGGTTCCTGGCACTGCAGCCTGTGTGCAGGAATGGGTGCAAGGAACCGGACTGGTTCTAAGGTCTGACCAGGTTATGTGATGCAATCTACTGCCTGCAAGCAAAACAATGATATGCCACGGAGCCTCTCAGTGTGACAGTCCACAGGCTGTGCGACTCCCAGGCAGGACAGACTCGGCTCAGGAGAGAACTGGGCTCACAGCTAAGTGAGGCTAGAGGTTCCTGCCACGCTACACAAGCGTTAAAAGTCACGAGAAGTGAAAATGGCAGTGAAAGAAACGTGCACCTAATGACACAGCATCGTTAGCACTGCAATTTGTAGGATTTCAACCCTCTCTTCTAACGTGGATTTGCTGTGGAGCAAGAGTGCCAAAGAAAGCTTTGAATTATTCTCACCAGCCAACACAACATGCAGCACTTACCATGGGATGGCCCTGCCTTGTCCCCTCCTTCCTCACTTAGGAAGGAGCCACTGTCCCTCGCTTTGGTGGACACTTGAGTTTGGCTCTGCTGTGCCCACACCCACAGAGGCTACCTTGCATGTGAGTTCCTAGGCTGGAGGTAATGCTGGGTGGGGTAGGAGACCCCAGGTGCCTGGGTGTACATAAAACCAGGGCCTATCTAGTCCTCCAAGTCCTGGTTATGGGAGCCTTGACAGGGCTATTTTAACATTGTCCCACTGACAACTTGTCTTCTCAGTTGTGCCTGAGACAAAAGCATCTGAAAAATAAAAGCATCTAAACCCCACAATAATGCAGCCCCAACCACTCTTCTGGAAGTCTTTCTTTACTTTGCTCTTTTCCTGTTAAGTAATCTCTGATCAGGCAAAACTGAAAATCCCCATTACACACACAAACTCTCACATGATTTTAATTCATGGAGGTAAAACTTCCCCAACGCAGTGGTATTTTTTTTTTCATGTCACAAGGGCCTTAGTTCACTCCCAGGCTTTTTTATTTCATAGAGTAGAAAAAGCTTCAGCACCCCACTCCCCAACATGGCTCATGTGACATCTCCAAGGTCAGAGTGTCCCTGTGCTGACTGCTCAGGTAGCAATCTGCTCTCTGCTCTCCAGAGTGCAGAGCCTCTGGTCCTGGCTGATGCTGCACTTAGCCTGCCCAACACTGGTTAGTCACAAGTGGCACAAACAATCCTTTTCCACTTCAGTTAGAAGCATAGAATTGTTAGGGTTAGAAGGGACCTCAAGGATCAGCCAGTTCCAACCCCCCTGCCATGGGCAGGGACACCTCACACTACAGCAGGTTGCTCACAGCCACAGCCAGCCTGGCTGAAAAAACCTCCAGGCATGAGGCTGCCATCACCTACCCGGGCAACCTGTGCCAGGCTCTCACCACCCTCATGGGGAACAACTTCTTCCTAACATCTAACTTGAACCTACCCACTTCTAGTTTTGCTCCATCCCCCCCAGTCCTATCACTCCCTGACACCCTCAAAAGTCCCTCCCCAGCTTTCTTGTAGCCCCCTTCAGACACTGGAAGGCCACAAGAAGGTCTCCTTGGAGCCTTCTCTTCTCCAGACTGAACAACCCCAACTCTCTCAGTCTGTCTCCAGACTCTCCATAGCAGAGCAGCTCCAGCCCTCTGCTCTTCCTTGTGGCCCTTCTCTGGACACCTTCCAGCACCTCCAGATCCTTTCTGTACTAGGGACTCCAGAACTGGACACAGTGCTCCAGCTGTGGTCTCACCAGAGTGGAGCAGAGGGGGAGAATCACCACCCTCGACCTGCTGGCCACACTTCCCTTGCTGCAGCCCAGGCTCTGCTTGGCTTTCTGGGCTGCAAGTGCTCACTGCTGGCTCCTGTTGAGCTTCTCCTCCACCAAAAGCCTTCAAGTTCTCAAAACATCTTCAGCTTTGCTTGTTGGAGAAGCAGCTTGGCCAAGCTATCTGCACATGCAGCATCTCAAGACCACATTACATTAATTGATTAGGAGCAAAGGGGAGCTTGCAGAGAGACTTCTACTGGCAGGCACTGAAGCAAGTTTCACCCTGGGTGAGTGCTGCCTCTGTGCACCTTACCCACCCACTGCACCCAGGGCCAGTGCCGCTCCCAGCTCAGAGCTGGCAGCTTTCCTCTTGGAAGTCCGTCATCACTTTTCCCTGGTGTGATCTGCTTGTGATAAGTGAATCTGTTTTCCTTCGCCTCCCTTAGACAGGGCACAGACATTGGAGGCAACTCATTAGTTTGAGATCTCCCCATTCTTGGTCACATTTCAAATATTCTTCTCTTCGAGAAAAAAAAAAGCTTTTGATTAGGGCTGAATAACGAAACAAGAGAGAGCACGTTGAGCAAGAAACCTCAGCGAGCAGCCAGAACTGGGGCTTGACTGTTCTTCCTGCCACCAGATTTCAGACAGAGCTTGCATTTTCCCTCTGAGCAAGGAAGGAAGAAGTCTGGGGATTAATTAAATGCAGTAGTCAGCTAGCCACCAGCCAGAGCCTATCTCAAAATTACTCAGGCATTTAAATCTTGTTTAAATGCTAATGAAACGCCTCAGGTGCCACATAATGGGGGCACTGCAAAACTCTGGCGAAGACTATCACCCGCGGTCCTGAAGTACACAAACGCCCTCGTAAGTGGTAAAAACAGCCCATAAATTACCAACAGATCAACACCGCACGGGAAAATGAGTCTCAATTAAGCAGCAGTTAATCTTAGATTAGCTTTCTGTGCGCTGAGGCACTGAACTGCGAGCTGTGCTTTTACTGCCCTGCTGCTTTCACTTTTGTTTTCCTTCCAGAGGGAAAGCTAGTGTGAGCTCTTTACAGTCCACCTGTACCTGTGGACTGCATAAAGGTGAAGCATAAAGAACAGAATTCTCACGGCTGGAAGGGACCTCAAGGATCAGCCAGTTCCAACCCCCTGCCATGGCCAGGGACACCTCACACTACAGCAGGTTGCTCACAGCCACAGCCAGCCTGGCTGCAAACACCTCCAGGCATGAGGCTGCCACCACCTCCCTGGGCAACCTGTGCCAGGCTCTCACCACCCTCATAGGGAACAACTTCTTCCTAACATCCAATCTCAATCTACCCATTTCTAGTTTTCCTCCATTCCCCCCAGTCCTATCACTCCCTGACACCCTCAAAAGTCCCTCCCCAGCTTTCTTGTAGCCCCCTTCAGATACTGGAAGGCCACAAGAAGGTCTCGTCTGAGCCTTCTCCTCTCCAGACCCACCCCAACTCTCTCAGTCTGTCTCCACAGGAGAACAGGTCCATCCCTCTGCTCATCTTTGTGGCCCTTTTGTTCCATTCCCCCCCATCCTATCATTACCTGACACCCTATAACGTCACCCTCTTCCCTAAAGAGGGTTAATGTGAGCACTGTCGGCGCCTTGGCAGCCAATTTCCAGTGCCAAGATAGCTCTCTAGTCAAACAGTGAAAGAAATTAGGTATCTCCAAAGCGTTTCTGAGAAGCAGAGGCTGCAGTCAACGTTTCACAGGGCAAGTTGTTGCCCTTTGGCCATGGTGAAGACAAACAGCCTCAAACTGGTAGGATTTAAGGACTTTTACTTTTCTGCTTGGTGCTTTGTGGATTTCCTCCCCCCTGACCCCCACTGGTTGACTATTGGTGGGTTTTGGGGTTTGTTTTGTTGCCTGAGTTAGGAACTGGGTGGAGGGTTGAGACCAGAGAGTGGTGGTGAATGGTGCCACAGCCAGCTGTGGTGTCCCCCAGGGATCAATGCTGTTCAATATCATTATTGATGATCTGGATGAGGGCATTGAGTCCATCATCAGTAAGTTTGCAGATGACACCAAGCTGGGGGCAGGAGTTGATCTGTTAGAGTAGGAGACCTCTGCAGATGGATCTTGCCAGGCTGGACAGGTGGGCAGAGTCCAAGGGCAGGAGATTGAACACATCCAAGTGCCAGGTTCTACACATTGGCCACAACAACCCCATGCAATGCTACAGGCTGGGGTCAGAGTGGCTGAGAGCAGCCAGGCAGAGAGAGACCTGGGGGTACTGGTTGATAGTAGGCTGAACATGAGCCTGCAGTGTGCACAGGTGGCCAAGAAGGCCAAGGGCATCCTGGCTTGCATCAGGAATAGTGTGGCCAGCAGGAGCAGGGAGGTCATTCTGCCCCTGTACACTGCACTGGTTAGGCCACACTTTGAGTCCTGTGTCCAGTTCTGGGGTCCTCAGTTTAGGAAAGATGTTGAGATGCTGGAAGGTATCCAGAGAAGGGCAACAAAGCTGGGGAGGGGTCTGGAGCACAGCCCTGTGAGGAGAGGCTGAGGGAGCTGGGGTTGCTTAGCCTGGAGAAGAGGAGGCTCAGGGGAGACCTTCTTGCTCTCTCCAACTCCCAGAAGGGAGATTGTAGCCAGGTGAGGGTTGGTCTCTTCTCCCAGGCAGGCAACCATCACCAGAACAAGAGGACACAGTCTCAAGCTGCGCCAGGGGAGGTTTAGGCTGGATGTTAGGAAGAAATTCTACACAGAGAGAGTGATTTCCCATTGGAATGTGCTGCCCAGGGATGTGGTGGAGTCACCATTGCTGGAGGTGTTCAGGAGGAGACTTGATAGGGTGCTTGGTGCCATGGTTTAGTTGATTAGGTGGTGTTGGATGATAGGTTGGACACGATGATCTCGAAGTTCTCTTCCAACCTGGTCTATTCTATTCTATTCTATTCTATTCTATTCTATTCTATTCTATTCTATTCTATTCTATTCTATTCTATTAGCAATGTCATGCCATCCATCCTTCCTCAGATATTTCATCCACACTCTTACCTCTTGAAGCTACCTGCCTGCTGGAATGTCCTCCTCCTCAGTGCAGGGCTCTGTGGCTTGGTGTGGTTTAATGGCAGCTCATCTTTGGTAGTTTCAGGCTTTGTCTGGAAATTTGTCCACAGATCTTGAACAGAAAGTAGTAAATGTAAGTAAATCACTATTGAGTGTGAAAAAGGAAAGCAATGCTAAGCTCTAAACAATCCCATTGGAAAGATATCTACCATAAAACTTAGATATGTAAACTAACTTCCTCTCCCTTTTCAGCTTCCTCGCTCTGGGAGACACTAACTTGGGCTTCCGCTTGGCTTTGCTGACCTTGGCTGTGCTCTTTGTTACGGCTGAGTATCTCAACAAACAACTCTGCTTTCTCTTGTCCCATGTGTACAGTGGGGTGGTCTCTTCTCCCAGGCAACCAGCAGCAGGAGACAGCCTCAAGCTGCACCAGGACACAGCCTCAAGCTGCACCAGGGGAGGTTTGGGCTGGATGTTAGGAAGAAATTCTTCCCAGAAAGAGAGACTGGCCATTGGGATGTGCTGCCCAGGGAGGTGGTGGAGTCACCATCCCTGGAGGTGTTTAGGAAGAGCCTGGATGAGGCACTTGGTGCCATGGTTTAGTTGATTAGATGGTGTTGGGTGGTAAGTTGGACTTGATGATCTTGAAGGTCTTTTCCAACTTGGTTAATTCTGTATACTGTAAAGGAAGGGAGCAGGGAAGGGGAAGCTATTAGACCCCTGGTTTGTCCAGGGTGGGTTCTTGTGCTTTGTCAATTGTAAATACCTGTAAGTATTGTGTATTTTGGAGCTATTCATGGCATTTCATTGTGGATTGTAGTTTTGCTTGTAAATACAGCCTCATTTGCTTCCATCTGAGCTGGTCTGGCAATTTTAATGGGGGGGGTGGGGGGTGGGAGGGGAACTTGTCAACGAACCACAGCATCAATTGTGCAGGACAGGCTTGCCGAGCGGTGTCTCTCAGCTCTGTTTGCCACACTCTGCACACACCCATTAGGTGAGGTTTGGCAGGCTGCAGACGAGCTTTCAGAGTCATCCCTACCGTTACCTATACTAACCAGTGTCATAGGAGAAGAGGGACAGCCTCCCCTATAATCTCCTAGGTGCTATATTACCTTAGCAAGGGAGGGTGTGGGTGCAAGTTGTGGCATGAAGAGCACTTTGCCAGGCAGGTTGGGAGCAGCTTGGCAGACAGGCTTGGAAAGACATCCCAGGAGGGTAGCCTGCAATTCTCCTGTGTTACTCCCACTGGCACTACTAATTCACCCAGCCTTTTCACCAGGGATGTCCTGCAGATCAAGCATGTGCACCCTGAGGATGCTGTCTGGGGCTTGGCCAGCACCACTCCAGGTTGCCCAAGGAGGTGGCTGAGGCTCCATACCTGGAGATATTCAAGGTGAGGCTGGACAAGGACCTTTGCAACCTGAATAGAAAAGAATTAACCAGGTTGGAAAAGAACTTTAAGCTCATCAAGTCCAACCTGTCACCCAACACCATCTAATCAACTAAACCATGGCACCAAGCACCTCATCCAGGCTATTCCTAAACACCTCCAGTGATGGTGACTCCACTACCCCTCTGGGCAGCACATTCCAATGGCCAATCTCTCTTGCTGGGAAGAATTTCTTCCTAACATCCAGCCTAAACCTCCCCTGGCACAGCTTGAGACTGTGTCCTCTTGTTCTGGTGCTGCTTGCCTGGGAGAAGAGACCAACCCCCACCTGGCTACAACCTCCCTTCAGGGAGTTGGAGAGAGCAAGAAGGTCTCCCCTGAGCCTCCTCTTCTCCAGGCTAAACAACCCCAGCTCCCTCAGCCTCTCCTCACAGGGCTGTGCTCCAGACCCCTCCCCAGCTTTGTTGCCCTTCTCTGGACACCTTCCAGCAACTCAACATCTTTCCTAATCTGAGGAGCCCAGAACTGGACACAGGACTCAAGGTGTGGCCTAACCAGTGCTGAGTACAGGGCAGAATGACTTCCCTGCTCCTGCTGGCCACACTGTTCCTGATGCCGGCCAGGATGCCATTGGCCTTCTTGGCCACCTGTGCACACTGCAGGCTCATGTTCAGCCTACTGTCAACCAGTACCCCCCAGGTCCCTCTCTGCCTGGCTGCTCTCAGCCACTCTGACCCCAGCCTGTAGCTTTGCACGGGGTTGTTGTGGCCAATGTGTAGAACCTGGCACTTGGATGCGTTCAATCTCCTGCCCTTGGACTCTGCCCATCTGTCCAGCCTGGCAAGGTCCCTCTGCAGAGATCTCCTACCCAGAGATCCCCTACTGATCTAGTTGGGGATGTCCCTGCTGACTGTGGGAAGGTCAGACTGAATGACCTTTGGAGGTCCCTACCAATCTGGACTACTCTGTGATTCTCAAGCTGCACCAGGGGAAGTTTAGGCTGGAGGTGAGGAGAAAGTTCCTCACAGAAAGAGTAATTGAACATTGGAATGTGCTGCCCAGGGTGGGTGGTGGAGTCACCATCCCTGGAGGTGATCCTCTTCATAGGGCTTGTGCTTGAGACCTCTCACCAGGCTTGTTGACTTAACTGACCTGGATTTTATAACCATTTAAGTAAATCAATGCAAAAGAAATCTCTCTAGGCCTTTGTAACCACTTCTGGAATACTATTTCTCTGGGAGAAAAAGAGAAGAAATAAATAATGAAGCCAACCATGTGAGCAGTAAGGACCTGAGAACATACTAAGGAAATCTTATTTTAGTTCCTGCCCACAAAAATAGCTAATAGCTATTCCCACAGTAAATAAAATACAGCTAATCTATACTGGGGAGAAAGAAAACAAACAAACCCCACCAGAGCAGCTTATATTTATACATTTTAAACATTTGGACTAGCAGCACATTTATGGAGGAATTCCATTACAGCTATTACCTGACCTGGAGCACTGTGTCCAGTTCTGGAGCTCCTGTTACTGGAAGGATCTGGAGGTGCTGGAAGGTATCCAGAGGAGGGCCATGAGGATGAGCAGAGGGCTGGAGCTGCTCTGCTATAAGGACAGAGTGAGGGAGTTGGGGCTGTTCAGTCTGGAGAAGAGAAGGCTCTCAGGAGACCTAATTGTGGCCTTCCAGTATCTGAAGGGGGCTACAAGAAAGCTGGGAAGGGACTTTTGAGGGTGTCAGGGAGTGATAGGACTGGGGGGAATGGAACAAAACCAGAAATGGGTAGATTCAGATTGGATGTTAGGAAGAAGTTGTTCCCCATGAGGGTGGTGAGAGACTGGCACAGGTTGCCCAGGGAGGTGGTGGCAGCCTCCTGCCTGGAGGTTTTTAAGGCCAGGCTGTGAGCAACCTGCTGTAGTGTGAGGTGTCCCTGCCCCTGGCATGGGGGTTGGAACTGGCTGATCCTTGAGGTCCCTTCCAACCCTGACAGTCCTGTGATTCTATACTGACCTATGAATAAAAATGCATCATGCAGTTCCTGTGGAGGATGGGCAATGTATAAACCAGGGCAAGTGGAGCAGGACCAAATGCAACTGGCTTGAAGTGCTGCCTTGTGCAGTTCACAGCATCTGTGCAGCTACAGGTGGGACATGTAGTCATATTAATCAATCCAGGGATAAAGAGGAGCTGACAGTACTTTGGAAGAGCCTGGAGAGCTTGCAATGTATTAGCCAGGCTCTTTGTATGAGGACAACCCCCCCAGCCCCCCCCCCCCAAAGCACAGTGATACAATCTCTTCCTTCTCTAAGCTTTCATCTAAAAGCATATATGATAGTGACAGGAGGGTGACATCAATCACTTGGGGCATGGTGTGCATATGAAATGCGTGACCCAAGCTGCACAGCAGTAGCTGCAGTGTCCGTGCTACTTGAGAGAAGCTTAGAGACTAATTAAAGCAACAGCTTTGGAAGCTTAAAATAAAGAAATAAATAAATGAAATGGAAAATGAGAGGGGAAAGAGTGGAAGCTTATAGCCATCACCTCTTGCCTCTGAATTCATATCATTTCTAAAAATACAGAAGCAAAAAGCTGATAGGAAATGATGCCAGCAGGGAACTTTCAGCAAAGGGTGTCAGGCAATGAGAGGACTGGGGGGAATGGAAAAAAGAAAACAAACTAGAAGTGGGTAGATTCAGATTGGCTGTTAGGAAGAAGTTGTTCCCCATGAGGGTGGTGAGAGACTGGCACAGGTTGCCCAGGGAGGTGGTGGCAGCCTTATGCCTGGAGGTGTTTGCAGCCAGGCTGGATGTGGCTGTGAGCAACCTGCTGTAGTGTGAGGTGTCCCTGCCCATGGCAGGAGGGTTGGAACTGGCTGATCCTTGAGGTCCCCTCCAACCCTGACAATTCTATGATTCTATGAAATAAAGGTTGGTGCCCAGTATAAAACAGTGTCTCCTAAGCAGCAGGACTGAATCAGCCAGCCATGTCCTAATGCTACTGCTCAGCTCCACCATCAGCTTGACTGAAACCTCAAAACCTGTTAAGAAGAAACTTTCTGTGGCTCCAGCTCCTAGGTTTAAAATTGGCACTGGGCTCTGTATCACATTTCACCTCTTCCCTGGGCCTGTAGCACGATACCCCTAGTTAGCCCTCCCGGCACGGTTTCTGTCCACCTCTCTGGAGAACATTTGTCACCCAGGGACCATTCTATCCCCTGCTTGTTTTGTGGAGAAGGAATTTTTGGCAGCAATTAGCTGAAGTGAGTTTCTGAGCCCTCAGCCTGTTGGTTTGACCTCTGGAAGTATGTGGCTAATATAAGGACAATGGAAGCTGTCCTGTTACCTGTTTGTAACATGAAATCTACCAGGGGAGAGCAGGGCTGAAGTCAGCCTTTCTGTTTGGATAAGAGGGTGGCCAAAGATTTCTGGAATGAGAGGCACTCCAGCAGCCACTGGGTGCAGGGCTGCCTGCTATTTATACACTCAGAGGCAGGGCTGGTGAACAAAGTGGTCCCACTTTATTTTTATTTGCCTGAAAATAAAGGGGAAGGGCACAGTTTTCATCATCCAGAAGCACCCATGGGCAAGTTTCATTGCTGGTTGGTTGGTTGGTTGGTTTGTTTTCTTTTTGGGGTTAAAAAAAGCAGCATATTATTATCATTATAGTTATATGTTGTTTGTTATTGTCATCTCTTATGCTATCATTGTATATTATTTGTTATGATGTATTATTTGCTATTATTCCATTAATGTATATATTATTACATATTATTGGTAGTATTATTATATATTATTATCTATTGTTTCAGCTTCCAAAATCAAAATAGCACTGAAGGTAACCCTGTGCAAAATGGACATATTTATCTCCTGTATCCCATGTATAATGTAGCACAGAATCACAGAATTATTGAGGCTGGAAAAGACCTCTGAGATCATCAAGCCCAGCCTGTGAGCTAACACCACCCATACTGAATAAACCATGCCACCAAGTGCCACATCCAAGCTTTCCTTAAATACCTCCAGGCATATCGACTCCACCACCTCCCTAGGCAGTCCATTCCAGTGCATAATTCCCATTTCCATGGGGAAATGCTTCCTAACATCCAACCTAAACCTCCCCTGGTGCAGCTTCATGCCATGGCCTCTTGTCCTGTCACAAGTTGCCTGGGAGAAGAGCCTGACCCCCACTGACTACAACTTCCTTTCAGGTAGTTGTGGAGAGTGATGAGGTCCCCTCTAAGTCTCCTCCAGGCTGAACACCCCCAGCTTCCTCAGCCTCTCCTCATCAGACTTTCACTTTTCTCATGTAAATCCCATGCAAATACCTTATCTATGCTCTGTACATCAACAAGGAGAAGAATGCTTCAGACAGGAGCTGGGTGCCCAAATGGGCGCAGAGAATCATAGAATTGTCGGGGTTGGAAGGGACCTCAAGGCTCAGCCAGTTCCAAGCCCCCTGCCATGGGCAGGGACACCTCACACTGCAGCAGGTTGCTCACAGCCACAGCCAGCCTGGCTGCAAACACCTCCAGGCATGAGGCTGCCACCAGCTCCCTGGGCAACCTGTGCCAGTCTCTCACCACCCTCATGAGGAAGAACTTCTTCCTCACATCCAATCTGAATCTACCCATTTCTAAGTTTTGCTCCATCCCCCCCAGTCCTATCATTCCCTGACACCCTACAGAGTCCCTCCCCAGCTTTCTTGGAGCCCCCTTCAGACACTGGAAGGCCACAATAAGGTCTCCTCAGAGCCTTCTCTTCTCCAGACTGAACAACCCCAACTCCCTCAGTCTGTCTCCATAGCAGAGCAGCTCCAGCCCTCTGCTCCTCCTCGTGGCCGTTCTCTGGACACCTTCCAGCACCTCCAGATCCTTCCTCTAATAGAGGCTCCAGAACTGGACACAGAGCTCCAGCTGTGGTCTCAGCAGTGTGGAGCAGAGAGGGAGAATCCCCTCCCTGGCCCTGCTGGCCACACTTCTCTTGCTGCAGCCCAGGCTCTGGTTGGCTTTCTGGGCTGCAAGTGCTCACTGCTGGCTCCTGTTGAGCTTCTCACCCACCAGCACCCCCAAGGCCTTTTCTTCAGGGCTGCTCTCAAGCCAGTCCCTGCCCAGCCTATATTGGTGCTTGGGATTGCCCCAACCCAGCTGCAGGACCTTAAGGGACAGAGGTAGGGAAGCAGAACAGCTGAGAGACAGGAGGCACTCACAGGTTCGGATTTCACATGACAAAAGGCACATCAGCAGTGTTTCGCAGAGGTTAATTCGCACACAGGACTAGGTTCAAAACTTAGTTGCACATATATTTATGTGTGGTCTCGTTGGAACCAGATCCAAGTCATCCCCAAGGTTATTTGTGAAGCTGACCCAAGACATAACTTACCACTTACTGCAGTGTGGCTTGCCTTGGAGGAAGGGAGCAACAGCACTTTAAATTCACTCCAAAGTGCCCTTTTCCTGTTGACAGAGATAAGCCCCAAGAGAGTCTCATCCGATTCTCCCGTGCTAAATATGACAGAAAGGAGTCTTTGGGAAAGGCAGCCCAGCACAGTCCCCTAGGGAAGGCTAATTGTGAGCTTATTTTAAGCATCTTGCATGGTCTGAATAGTTCACCAGGCTGTCCCAGTTGCTGAGAAGTCCAAAGTCCGGGTAATAAAGACCCTTGGGAAACTGATCCATTGGTTTTACAAGTTTACAGCAGTGGTGGAAAAAGGCCAGCAAAGTAGTCCCTGGAAATGAATGAAATACTTCTGTATTACCTCATGCAGCTTGCAACACCATGGGAGCTAAGTAGCTCACAAACATTGTCCCACTCAGCAGTGCAGCATCTGAAATAATCCAGAGAAGGGTGAGCACAAGTGGCTACAAAAATATTCACACACACAGTGGGCAGGGTTTCCACCACTCCTAACCTAGTAGGGGGAAAAAAAATTATCCTCAAAAAGCTTCCTTCTTGTGGGGCCCAACCCAGCCCCTGAGCCTCCCCAGCCCAGGTGGTTGTCCTGTTCCCAACCCAGCCTGCTCTCAGGCTGGCTCTGGCAGGGCAGCAATGCTGACTTAATCTTCAGTTTCTGTGGACTAGCCAGGGGATTAATGACAATTTTCTGGGGAGACAGAGGCCTGTACAAGAATTATCAGATTTGCCTTTGTGGGCTGGAGTCCCTCATCCAACAAATGGGGTGGACTGCAGCAACAGGGACCAAGCACATTGCAAAGGACACTTAGGAGCCATAAGAGCTTTGCGTTAATGTGCTCTTGTGGCCAAGGCCAAGGCCATTCTGGGGTGGGTTAGAAGGGCTATGGTCAGTAGGTTGAGAGAGGTTCTCCTCCCCCTTTATTCTGCTCTGGTGAGGCTGCATCTGGAATATTGTGTCCAGTTCTGGGCCCCTCAGATCAAGAAGGACCTCAGGGAACTGCTTCAAAGAGTCCACTGCAGAGCCACAAAAAACGATGAAGGCAGTGGAACATCTTCCTTATGAGGAGAGCCTGAGGGAGCTGAGGGCTCTGTAGCTTGGAGAGGAAGAGCCTGAGGGTGACCTCATTGCTGTTGATAAAGATGTGCAGGGTGAGTGCCCAAAGGCTGGAGCCAGGCTCTGCTGGGGGATGCCCAATGCCAGCACAAGGGGCAGTGGTGGAAGCTGAGGCAGAGGAAGCTCCATGGAAACAGGAGGAAAACTTTTTCCCTGTGAGGGTGACAGAGCCCTGGAAGAGGCTGCCCAGGGGGGTTGTGGAGTCTCCCTCTCTGGAGATAATCCAAACCCTTATGGATGTGTTCCTGTGTGACCTGCTCTAGGTGCTCCTGCTCTGGCAGGGGGTTTGGACTGGATGAGCTTTTGAGGTCCCTTCCAGCTCCTAACATTCTGTGATTAACAGGCCTTCTCATAGCTTTCTCATAGATTATGACCACTATGTTATTTTTAACACTAGCAGTCACTGGGTACATATCTAAGTTTTCAAACAAAAGCATGGCTCCAGCCCAGGGGCTTTTTGCAAAATGACTTGCTGCTCCTTCCCTGGCTCCTCCTCCTCTTCTCCTTTCCTCTCCACCCATAACATTTACATCTAGATTCAATTATCTCTGGTGAGCTGACAGGAAGGGCAGAAGGAAAAAAAGATAAAGAGATGACAGAGTTAAGAAAACAGCAGATTGTGTATGCAGAACATACATCCCACAGACAACTTTAAAATGCCATAAGATTCTCCCCCTCTACTCCGCTCTGCTGAGACCACACCTGGAGCACTGTGTCCAGTTCTGGAGCCTCTGTTCCAGGAAGGATCTGGAGGTGCTGGAAGGTGTCCAGAGAAGGGCCACGAGGATGAGCAGAGGGCTGGAGCTGCTCTGCTGTGAGGACAGGCTGAGAAAGTTTGGGTTCTTCAGTCTGGAGAGGAAAAGGCTCTGAGGAAACCTTATTGTGGCCTTTCAGGATCTGAGGGGGGCTACAAGAAAGCTGGGGAGGGACTCTGTAGGGTGTCAGGGAGTGATAGGACTGGGGGGATGGAGCAAAACTTAGAAATGGGTAGATTGAGATTGGATGTGAGGAAGAAGTTGTTCCCCATGAGGGTGGTGAGAGCCTGGCACAGGTTGCCCAGGGAGGTGGTGGCAGCCTCATGCCTGGAGGTGTTTGCAGCCAGGCTGGATGTGGCTGTGAGAAACCTGCTGTGGTGTGAGGTGTCCCTGGCCATGGCAGTGGGGTTGGAACTGGCTGAGCCTTGAGGTCCCTTCCAATCCTAACAAGTCTATGATTCTATGACATAGATACTGGGAGCAGGTAAATCAATCTTATGCAAAAGAACTGCTGCTAGAAGGGAGGGGTGGGGGGAGAAGAGCTGAGAGGAGCCAGCAAGCAGAGAGAACATGTCTCACCAAAACCTTTGCAATAAATAAATAAACAAAATAATTAACTTAAAAAGCTCTTATCCATCGCTGTTTAACAGGGGGGGAAACAGCATGAGAAACGACCCTTTTCCTTCTTGCACATATCAGAACACGACTGTGTGGAACAATGTGCCCTGTCCCCCAGTGTTAACCGTAACAGCCTCGGGCACTAAGCTTGGAATGCCTCTTAAAGGAAACAAAGCCTTCTGGAGTGAGCCACCTCCTTATCTGTTCCGCCAGAAAGGAAAGGGTAAGAGATGAGCCACGGCAGGAAACTCCCATTTCAATCCAGCGACAAATTTTGACCAGCCTTCCATTTCACTTAAGAGGACCGCAAAGACAGGGATGAAGGTACACAGCTCCTTGTAAGGAAGAGAGAGGCTCTCTTTTTGGCATAGAGCTGCTTCCACTGTTGTTCACTCATCAGGATCACCAGACAGAGGGTGTGGGATTGTGCTGGTTTCCTTTTCGGTTTTTTTTCTTCCTTGGGTCTGTCTCATCAGACTTTTGCATAACTTCCCCCACGCTGCCTTGCTGATCTCTGCATGGTGTGGGCAGAGCATCTGCACAGCTCCCATGTTCTGCCTAAGCTGATGAGTGATTGTGGAGAGGCTGCTGCTGGTCTCTTCTCCCAGGTAATTAGTGATAGAACAAGGGGGAATGGCCTCAAGCTGTGACTGGGTAGGTTGAGACTGGACATCAGGAAGATTTTTTTCCCAGCAGGAGTGGTCAGGGATTGGAATGTGCTGCCCTGGGAGGTGGTGGAGTCCCCAAGCCTGGCTGTGTTTCAAGGTGGTTTGGATGTGCTGCTTGGGGCAATGGTTTAGGAGTGACCCTTGCAGAGTAGGGTTCTGGGTTGGATTTGGTGATCCTGAGACTCTTCTCCAACCTGAATGTTTCTGTGATTCTGGGATGTGATTTCATAGGAAATTAGCTGTGTAGGTGCACCACTGATCCAGGGGCTGGGACAGCTCTCATCACGAGAGACACCCACTGGGGCAAAAGCAGCCTTGGGTCTGATCTTGGATGCCTTGAGGAACTGGGCTTCCACCATGGCTCTGGGCAGCCTGTTCCAGTGTTTCACCACCCTCATTGTGCAGAACGTCCTCCTGATGTTCAGCCTACATCTACCATGCTCTAGTTTAGTTTCAAACCATTGCCCCCAGCAGCTTGGAGAAGTTGGTGATGGTTCTGTGTAAAGGTAGTGGCAGCACATGCTCTGCTGATGCCACAGGTGATGTTTCTTACCCAGTGGTGGAACAAGGACAGGATCAGGGATCTCCTGCAGCCAGGGATTTCAACTGCAGTCTCTGTACTAAAGTATTTATTTTGTTTTAACCAGCTTCAAAGACAGCACAGTAGACCTGAAGGACATTTCATAGAATCACAGAATCAACCAGGTTGGAAAAGACCTCAGAGATCATCAAGATCATCAACCTAATGCCTAACACCTCCTGACAACTAAACCATGACTCCAATTGCCACATCCAAACCTTTTTTGCATACCTCCAGTGATGGGGACTCCACCACCTCCCTGGGCAGCACATCCCAATGGCCAATCTCTCTTGCTGGGAAGAACTTTCTCCTCACCTCGAGTCTAAACCTCCCCTGGCACAGCTTGAGACTGTGTCCTCTTGTTCTGGTGCTGGTTGCCTGGGAGAAGAGACCAACCCCCACCTGGCTACAACCTCCCTTCAGGCAGTTGTAGACAGATTTGTGGGAGGAATTGCAAAGACTACATCATTCCAGTGTACCTCCTGGACACTCTGTACGTTCTCTGCTGTGTGTTTCCTTTTTGTAGGCAGCCAGCTCAAACTGGGGCAGCGGTAAAGCCTAGGAGTTTCTTTAATGTTAGTGATGGCCCACGGCAGTCTGTCACTTGAACACTGTACTTCCACATTTTTGCCTATCCTCAGAAGATAGTAATTTTATGATACTTTATCAGGATGATAGTCAGGGTGGGTTGTGGAGATTGGCTATTGGAATGTGCTGCCGGGGTGAGGCTGTGGGCTCGACTTCCCTGGAGGTGATTAAGAAGATACTGGATGTGGCACTTGGTGCCATGGTTTAGTTGTCAGGAGGTGTTGGGTGACAGCTTGGACTTGATGATCACTGAAGTCTTTTCCAACTTTATTGATTCTATGATTCTATGAACAGGGCATGCCTGGTGCCATTTCAGGGAGGGAATATCAATAGATTTGTGTTTCCCAAATGATGGTTTCTGAAGTGGGTGTTAATTAAAAACTAAACCCAAACAAAAGCCCAAATCAAACAAAAAGGCTTTTGAGTGGTTGCATATTTGACATTTGTAGGCTCTATGTGAGCAGGGTGCCAGAGCACTGTGTAGGTTTGTGATTTGTTGATTTATTTGAAGGTGGATTCTTGCAAGGGCAATTTACATAGCTGCTGCTGCTTGAAAGAGTCCAGCACAGAGCCACAAAGATGATTGAGGGAGTGGAACATCTTCCTCATGAGGAGAGCCTGAGGGAGCTGAGGGCTTTTGGAGAGGAGGAGCCTGAGGGTGACCTCATTCATGTTGCTAAAGATGTGCATGGGGAGTGCCCAGAGGCTGGAGCCAGGCTCTGCTGGGGGATGCCCAATGCCAGCACAAGGGGCAGTGGTGGAAGCTGAGGCAGAGGAAGTGCCATGGAAACAGGAGGAAGAATTTTTCCCTGTGAGGGTGACAGAAGACTGGAAGAGGCTGCCCAGGGGGGTTGTGGAGTCTCCCTCTCTGGGGATATTCCAAACCCACCTGGATGTGTTCCTGTGTGATCTGCTCTAGGTGCTCCTGCTCTGGCAGGGGGTTGGAGTGGATGAGCTTTTGAGGTCCCTTCCTGCCCCTAACATTCTCTGCTTCTGTAGAAATTCCACTTGTGGAGAGTGTCAGATCCAGGGCTGCTTGGGAAGTTGTTACACAACCTGCAGCAAATGGGGAACTTGACCAGAAAGTGGAAAGTTGGTAAGAAACTCCCAAATGAGAGCTGTATGAACAGCACTGAGAAGAGACACGTGGGGGCTGCAGGAAGCCTTTGTGCACCTACTCAGGGTAAGTTTGGAAACACAAAGTGTTACCTACGCCCTTGGATGTTCTGTTGCCAAAACCAACCAACCAACCAGAGCTATTTTCTTCTTCTTTTCTTTTTGATCTTAAATGACTAGGTTGGGTATTCTCAACTCACAAAGAGAATGGAATCAATTAAGGCTGTGTGTTGGCAGCCTTGCAGAACTGAAATCTTGGAGCGAAACAGAGCACCCTGGATAAGACAGCCTCAGATCTCTTCTGGATGGTGCTTGGTCTGTTTACAAAAGACTGTGTGGTATGAGCAGGACCGGAAAGCAGTGGACAAAGTTGTGTAACACAATTTGGCTTGCTGTAGCAGAAGTCAGGTTCGAAGAAAAGGCATTGGGAGTTCACAGACTCACAGAATGTTAGGGGCTGGAAGGGACCTCAGAAGCTCATCCAGGCCAACCCCCCTGCCAGAGCAGGAGCACCTAGAGCAGATCACACAGCAACACATCCAGGTGGGGTTGGAATATCTCCAGAGAGGGAGACTCCACAACCCCCCTGGGCAGGCTCTTCCAGTGTTCAACAACTCTCACAGTGGAAAAATGTTTTGTCCTTCACCACATGCTTGAATCCAGGTAAGCCCTCCTGTAGGCCACAGGAAAAACTCTTGCCTTCAGTGTAGTTTCTGAAACATTTTAGGTTTTCTCTTAATAAGAGCAACCTGGCTCATCACACTTACTGCTAGCTCCTCATTCTTAATAAAACCCAGAAATTTCTGAGCCTGGAAAACCAGTTTTGGATGGTTCCTTCAGCCTGCCCCTTTGGAGATTGCTGGCCCACCTCTTCATGGCTGCAGGTGGAAAGTGACTTGGTCCTTTCATCCCTAGGGAGCATTTTGCTCTCTTTAAAGTCTCTCTGTATTGAGACAGACAGTGTGGGAGACTACTGACGATTGTGATGTGCTTTGCTCTGCAGGTGCAAAGCCAGAAGAGCCTCTTCTCACACAGCCTTGCAGCTATACTCATTGATGAATAGAATCATAGAATCAATAAGGTTGGAAAAAACCTCAGAGATCATCAAGTCCAACCTATCACCCAACACCTCATCACTACTAAACCATGGCTCCAAGTCCAATCCCCTCTTTGAACACCTCCAGTGATGGTGACTCCACCACCTCCCTGGGCAGCACATCCCAATGGCAAATCTCTCTTGCTGGGAAGAACTTTCTCCTTACCTCCAGCCTAAACTTCCCCTGGCACAGCTTGAGACTGTGTCCTCTTGTTCTGGTGCTGCTTGCCTGGGAGAAGAGACCAACCCCCACCTGGCTACAACCTCCCTTCAGGTAGTTGTAGACAGCAAGAAGGATTGTAGAGAGCAATAGGAATTGCTAAGGACAGGATAAAAAGTCTGGCAAATAGAATACAGAATTAACCAGGTTGGAAAAGACTTCAGAGATCATCAAGTCCAACCTATCACCCAGCACCATCTAATCAACTAAACCATGGCACCAAGTGCTTCATCCAGGCTGCTTTTAAACACCTCCAGTGATGGTGACTCCACCACCTCCCTGGGCAGCACATCCCAATGGCCAATCTCTCTTTCTGGGATGAATTTCTTCCTCACCTCCATCCTAAACTTCCCCTGGCACAGCTTGAGACTGTGTCCTCTTTTTCTCTCACAGGTTGCCTGGGAGAAGAGACCAACCCCCACCTGGCTACAACCTCCCTTCACGTAGTTGGAGAGAGCAATAAGGTCTCCCCTGAGCCTCCTCTTCTCCAGGCTAAGCAACCCCAGCTCCCTCAGCCTCTCCTCACAGGGCTGTGCTCCAGACCCCTCCCCAGCCTTGTTGCCCTTCTCTGGACACCTTCCAGCATCTCAACATACCTGATGAAGTACTTCAATACCTTTCAGGCTGCAGGCATTGATAAGACTAAAACCTATTGTATGCCTTATCAGGAACCATAATACACACTTGCCCTTTACACACACTGATCTGCTTTGGTGTGCAGCTGTTTTCACAGGACTATGGCCTTTGAATAGTTTTACACTTTGACATTGTGATATTGAACATCATCTTTGATCCCCTAAAAACTCAAAATTACACCAAGCAGGAGTGCAAATAGAAGTGACATTGCATCAGGTGCCTTGCTGGGTAGAAATCACCTCCCAAATAGTTTGGAGAAAACTAGCCCCCAAAATAAAATTGCCAGAGCAGCTCAGTGTGGGATGGAGGCAAATGAAGCTCTCTCTACATGCAAACTACAATCCAGGAATATGGAATGCAATTAATAGGTACAGAATATCCAACAGCTAGATAGTAGATAGATATTGACCATTTATAGACAACACAGAAACTCCTCAGACCCCCTGGATGGATCCAGGGGGACTGTTACATAGAATTACATAGAATAAACCAGGTTGGAAGAGACCTTCAAGGTCATCATGTCCAACCTATCAACCAATCCAATCCACCTAAACAGCTAACCCATGGCACCAAGCACTCCATCAAGTCTCCTGAACACCTCCGGTGATGGTGACTCCACCACCTCCCCAGGCAGCCCATTCCAATGGGCAATCACTCTCTCTGTATAGAACTTCTTCCTAACATCCAACCTGAACCTCCCCTGGCACAGCCTGAGACTGTGTCCTCTTGTTCAGGTGCTGGCTGCCTGGGAGAAGAGACCAACATCTGCCTGTCTACAACCTCCCTTCAGGTAGTTGTAGAGAGCAATAAGGTCACCCCTGAGCCTCCTCTTCTCCAGGCTAAGCAACCCCAGCTCCCTCAGCCTCTCCTCACAGGGCTGTGTTCCAAACCCCTCACCAACTTTGTTTCCCTTCTCTGGACTCATTCACCTCCTGCCCCACTCGCTCCCTCTTTCCTGAAACCTCACATAGAAGGCAAAACAGAGATCCCCTGACAAGGCCACGACAGAGAGAGAGAGGAGTTGCAAGCAGAAGCAACAGAAGAAGAAAAGAGAGCAAGAGCTGTTTGTGCCTCTGCTCCATATCCCCATTAGCAATCCAATGAATTCTACAGACCTTAGCATGGTTTTCCTTTTACATCCAATGGTTATTTATTTTACTTCCACCCTTGCAGTCAGGAACTAGGCTAAAGTTCCCCCCTTCAAACTGTAACAGGTGCCAAAACTTTCTGGAGCAGCTAAAGTTTGCAAACAGAGTCCTGCATTTTAACAAAGCCCTGGTATGCTTTGATGAAGTCACCAAAGGTGTAAAGATACCACAAGACATTGTGTTTGATCATCTCTTGGATTTGTGGAGGATTTGCTTGCCTGGAAAGAATTTTTGGAATGATTGGCATAGGCAATTTGTGTAAGCTCACAGGGTTGGGATTTTTTATATGCAATTCTATTTAAAAACAAACTAGTGGGGGCGGTAGTTTTGCTCCTGGGTGGGTGTTTGTGTGTAGGCAGGGGGTGTGAGTGTCCCTTTGCTTCTTGCATGTTCATTTGGACACATCCCCACAGTGAATGCCATATGATCCCACAGCAGAAGGGCACCATTCTACTCATACTTCAGGCTGCCAGAGGCATGGCCAACAACCTTAAGGGTGATATGAAGTTTCTCTGCTGTGAAATCATAGAATCACAGCATTGTCAGGGTTGGAAGGGACCTCAAGGATCAGCCAGTTCCAGCCCCCCTGCCATGGGCAGGGACACCTCACACTACAGCAGGTTGCTCACAGCCACAGCCAGCCTGGCTGCAAACACCTCCAGGGATGAGGCTGCCACCACCTCCCTGGGCAACCTGTGGCAGTCTCTCACCACCCTCATGGGGAACAACTTCTTCCTAACACCCAATCTGAAGCTACCCATTTCTAGTTTTGCTCCATTCCCCCCAGTCCTATCACTCCCTGACACCCTCAAAAGTCCCTCCCCAGCTTTCTTGGAGCCCCCTTCAGATAATGGCACTGGCCAGCAAGAAACCAAAAAGCTTTATTCTAACAATGGCCTATCCAAGTGACAAGAGAGTGTTGTTGGGCAGGTAGCTGTAGATCCTTGATGCTTTAAAAAACATCTCTTAGGCTCTGATTGTCTCTCTCTTTGCTTGCCTTCATCTTTCAATTCAATAAATTCCCTGAGGCTTACAATAAAAGCAAGGGAGGGGCTGGGGGGGAAGTATCAATTTGAAGTTGTGAAGAGGACTGGGTGGAGTTACTCTGCTGACATTCAGTCTTGAGCCCTCTCCCAAAGGATAATGTCCCTTCCCAAGTTTCCCCACCATCCCCCCGGGTCACATGAAAAAAGAAAATATTGAACAAATTCCTCCCTTTTCCCATAGATGTTCCTGGAAAATGACTCTTGAGCATCTCTAAAGGTAGCTGACTGCTTTCTTCCTGCTGTAGATAAGTGAAGCTACACCCAAAGGAGCAACCACAATACATGTCAGCACGTGTCAGAGGCTGAACACTAACACTTCCTGATTAGAATCACAGAATTGTCAGGGTTGGAAGGGACCTCAAGGATCAGCCAATTCCATCCCCCCTGCCATGAGGGACACCTCACACTACAGCAGGTTGCTCACAGCCACATCCAGCCTGGCTGCAAACACCTCCAGGCATGAGGCTGCCACCACCTCCCTGGGCAACCTGTGCCAGTCTCCCCCACCTTCATGGGGAACAACTTCTTCCTAACATCCAATCTCAATCTCCCCACTTCTAGTTTTGCTCCATTCCCCCCAGTCCTATCACTCCCTGACACCCTCAAAAGTCCCTCCCCAGCTTTCTTAGAGCCCCCTTCAGATCCTGGAAGGTCACAATTAGGTCTCCTCAGAGCCTGTCCAGACTGAAGAACCCCAACTCTCTCAGTCTGTCTCCATAGCAGAGCCTTTCCAGCCCTCTGCTCCTCCTCGTGGCCCTTCTCTGGACACCTTCCAGCACCTTGTATTGGGTTGGACTGAGCTGGAGTTAATTCTCCTCACAGCATCTTTCTAGTGCTGTGGGTTTTTTTGCAGCAGTAGTTGATAACACAGCAGTATTTTGGCCACTGTTGAATAAGCATCCAAGCTGTGTCCTTTCAACATGCCCCTGCCCCAAGTGTACATTGAGGGGTGGGCAAGATCTTGGGAGGGGCATGGCTGAACCAGCTGTCTCAGACTGGCCAAAGAGGTATTGCATACCATATGATGTCAGCTCAGTTATAAGAATGAAAGAAGGAAGTGGGGGGATTTGTCCATGGTGTCTACCCTCCCTCCCCATGAACCACCAAGCTTAGAGAGCCCTGCTTCCTGAGACTGACCATTGCCCTGCTGATGGGAAGTAGAGACTAACATCTCTCTCTCTCTCTGCTTTTTGCTTCCACACTGTCTATTGCTGTTTGCTTGTTAGTGTTATTAGAATTGCTCCTATCCTATTACTGGCTTCTGTTATATTTTTTTCCCCGTCTCCTCCTGTCCACTTAAGAGGGGGAGTGATAGAGCAGCTTTGGTGGGCATCTGGCCTCCAGGCCAGGGCCAAACCACCACACACCTCCAGCTCCTTCCTCTAATAGAGGCTCCAGAACTGGACACAGAGCTCCAGCTGTGGTCTCACCAGAGCAGTGCAGAGGGGGAGAATCCCCTCCCTGGCCCTGCTGGCCACACTTCTCTTGCTGCAGCCCAGGCTCTGCTTGGCTCTCTGGGCTGCAAGTGCTCACTGCTGGCTCCTGTTGAGCTTTTCCTCCCCCAGCACTCCCAAGGCCTTTTCTTCAGGGCTGCTCTCAAGCCAGTCCCTGCCCAGCCTGTATCAGTACCTGTGATTGCCCTGACCCAGCTGCAGGACCTTGCACTTGTTGAACATCATGAGGTTGGCTTGGGCTCACCTCTCTAGCCTGTCCCTCTGGATGCCACTTCTTTGTGATCACAGAAAAGAACTCCTTTATCTTCTTTGAGATTTTGAAGACTCAGCAGGGGACAGTAAAGTCAGAGCAGAGGTGAGGGAAGATTTATTCCTGCCTAAGGATTTTTAACCTTTAGCTCCTTGCATTCGTCTCTGTTCTCCTTGTAACATTTATCTTTGGTTTGTTAGGCTTTTAAAATTGTCTTTTGAGTGAGTTCCCTGCTCTCTTTGAGGACAGAAAGTTCCTCTCCTACCAGGAGGCTGAGCTGAAGACTGCAACGCTATTCATGTCTCGATGACAGAAAATACCCTCTTTGAACAGCAAGGTAATTCCCATTGTACTTTAGGAACCGAGTGCTGCCACAAGGAGAGATTTGTGCAGAAAGAAGAAAGAACAAGAGACAGAAAAGGGGAAAAAAATTATTCCATAAGATCTAGCTGATAACCAAAAAGGAAATTAAGGTGGGGGGGGGAGAAGTCCATTTCAATGTTGGCATTTTAATCATGTTTATATTCTTCATAAAAGCAGGCTTTAAGGAATAGCCTTCTCTGCACTTAAAAATCCAAGCTAATCCTGATATGGTTTTTCCCGGACAGCATGAACTCTTGGCTAGACTTGTCTGGGATGGGGATTTCAGAGACTTTTCCTGACTTTCCTGTAAAAACACATTCAAACCCTGGGGAAGCCTTCTATCGTCACCACTGCTATGGGTTCTCAAACACAGATGTTATTGCTGGAACTAGAAACCTCGCTGATGACACCTAGTGTTTTCCCAGCTAACAGCTGAGGAGGCTTCAATGGGTGCTCAGGGAGGCCTCTCCTTCTGCTGGTGGTCCTTGGGGGGAACTACAGGTCATGCCCAAGGGACACTTTTCTACAGCTATGTCCATGCAGAATACAGAATTAACCAGGCTGGAAAAGAACTTTAAGCTCATCAAGTCCAACCTATCACCCAACACCATCTAATCAACTAAACCATGGCACCAAGTGCCTCATCCAGGCTCTTCCTAAACACCTCCAGTGATGGTGACTCCACCACCTCCCCAGGCAGCACATTCCAATGGCCAGTCTCTCTTGCTGGGAAGAATTTCTTCCTAGCATCCAGCCTAAACCTCCCTGGCACAGCTTGAGACTGTGTCCTCTTGTTCTGGTGCTGGTTGCCCGGGAGAAGAGACCAACCCCCACCTGGCTACAACCTCCCTTCAGGGAGTTGGAGAGAGCAATAAAATCTCCCCTGAGCCTCCTCTTCTCCAGGCTAAGCAACCCCAGCTCCCTCAGCCTCTCCTCACAGGGCTGTGCTCCAGACCCCTCCCCAGCTTTGTTGCCCTTCTCTGGGCACCTTCCAGTGTCTCAGAATCTTTCTATATCTACCAAAAAGCATCTCACAGCCATTGTGTCTGTGGGAAAGGAGACCAGAACTCAAAGAGGTCACATCCACAAATCCCAGGGATTACAGGCTCTGTCACTTCCCTAGCAGCCTGGTAACAAGATTTAGAGGATGTTTGTGCAAAGAAGTTCACATGCATAACAAAGCAAACCATGGCCTTAGACATCCCATGTGCTACTTCCAAGTGTTCTGGAAACCCCTAACAGCATCTGATAAATAAAAATCATTGGAGGTGCAAACAGCAGTTTCTAGCCATCTTCAGAAGAAGAAATGGATTCACTACAAGATCTTGAGCTGCTGGAGCAGGTCCAGAGGAGAGCAACCAGAATGGGGAAGGAACTGGAGGGAAAGGCTGATGAGGAGAGGCTGAGGGAGCTGGGAGTGTTCAGCCTGGAGAAGAGGAGATTCAGGGGGGACCTTATCACACTCTTCAACTACCTGAAGGGTGGTTGTAGTAAGATGGGGGTCAGGCTCTTTTCCCAGGCTGCTTAGAATCATAGAATCAATTAACCAGGAGGCTTCAGAGATCATCAAGTCCAACCTGTTACCTAACACCTCCTGACAACCAAACCATGGCTCCAAGTGCCACATCCAAGCCTTTTTGGAACACCTCCAGGGACTTGTGACAAGAGGAGAAGGCATGGCCTGAAGCTGTGCCAGGGGAGGCTTAGGTTGGATGTTAGGAAGCAGTTACTGATGGAAAGGGGAATCAGGCACCGGAATGTGCTGCCCAGGGAGGTGGTGGAGTCACCATCCCTGGAGGTGTTCAAGGCAAGATTGAATGTGGCACTCAGTGCCATGGTCTGGTCAGTGTGGTGGTGTTAGGTCATGGGCTGGGCTTGATGATCTCAGAGGTCTGTTCCAGCCTCAATAATTCTGTGATTTACCTTTTTACAAGTTTGAAGAAGCAGCTGTAACAAAGGTAGCAGTGACCTCACTTCGAAGCAGATATGCAAAGGTGTTTCCTGACAGGGTCTATATAGCAGCTGTGCAGTAAAAAATAAAAGTAGTGAAAAAATAAATGAATCTGGAGTCAGATTTTCAGCTGCTGTGAAGCTGATGGACTGGATGTAAGCCCATCCCACATGAGTCCTGCTGGTTCCTGCCAAGTGGAAAGTTCTGCTGGTTGTGAGGCGCACAGTGTAAGGAGTCACACATCTTGTCTTTTTTCCATCTCCCCACTTTGGGGCAGACAGAAAAGAAGCCAAAGCAGCTGCTAGGATCTCAAAAGAATGAAAGAGCAAATGAGTTTTCCCAGATCTCTTAATCCTCAGACGCCAGCCCAACGAGCAGGAACAGTCCCTTGCTATCCAAAGGGCTGGCACTGACTAACTCCTGCAGAGTTACAGACAGGGGCTAAAGCTTTGCACACTTGAAAAACAATATACACAACAGCAATCAACAACCAGACAAGATAGAATAGAATAGAATAGAATAGAATAGAATAGAATAGAATAGAATAGAATAGAATAGAATAGAATAGAATAGAATAGAACAGGTTGGAAGAGACCTTCAAGATCATCGTGTCCAACCTATCAACTAACCCAACCCACCTAATTTCAAGCAGAAGAGCACTCAGACTAGCTGAAAAGTGTGTGTGTGGGGGGGGAGGGTGGGAGGAGAGAAAATTTGTCTTTGCCTTGCACTGTTACACACAGCAAATGAAGGCAGATACAGATTTCCCACAGGGGAATGCAGAGCTGACAATAAATTCCTGTAGGCATTTCAACAGAGGCGCAGGGCTGGCAGGGAAATGCATTGGCACAGCCTCTCTTCAGCAAATTAGTCCTCATGGCAGAGTGTTTCTGGGAAAGCTTTTGGCCATTCCTTTCTCAGCACTGCCCTGCACCCCGAGTGGAGCAGTCACTGAGTACTTAGAGCCTGGCTGTGTCATGGGGCTGACAGTCCTGCTGATTTAAAGCTGGGGCCTACTAGGAACAGCGTCTCTCTGAATGATAACCTCATGTGTTTCTATTTATTGCCTCTCACTGACTTCCAGATCAAGTGAATTGATAAAAAAAAAAGAAGGATAAAACCCATTGCAGATAACCCAGGCCAGATTGGGTTCTGTCTTGTTTATCCATCAATGGCAGCTAACAACCCAGGAGTCCAGATTTGTCTGTCTTTCAGAGCTGAGCAAACCCAAACTGAAAGTTTCAGAGTAGCTTTCATGCTTTTGCCATTTAAGTAAAACAAATGTCTCTCTCCAGAGCTCCCTTCATAGCATCACAGAATCAACCAGGTTGGAAAAGACCTCAGAGATCATCAAGTCCAACCTATTACCTAATACCTAACACCTCCTGACAACTAAACCATGGCTCCAAGTGTCATATCCAATCCCTCTTTGAACACCTCCAGGGGTGGTGACTCCACCACCTCCCTGGGCTGCACATTCCAATGGCCAGTCTCTCTTGCTGGGAAGAACTTTCTCCTCACCTCCAGCCTAAACCTCCCCTATCACAGCTTGAGACTGTGTCCTCTTGTTCTGGTGCTGCTTGCCTGGGAGAAGAGACCAACCCCCACCTGGCTACAACCTCCCTTCAGGGAGTTAGAGAGAACAAGAAGGTCTCCCTTGAGCCTCCTCTTCTCCAGGCTAAGCAACCCCAGCTCCCTCAGCCTCTCCTCACAGGGCTGTGCTCCAGACCCCTCCCCAGCTTTGTTGCCCTTCTCTGGACACTTTCCAGCATCTCAACATCTTTCCTAACCTGAGGGGCCCAGAACTGGACACAGGACTCAAGGTGTGGCCTAACCAGTGCTGAGCACAGGGCAGAATGACTTCCCTGCTCCTACTGGCCACACTATTCCTGATGCAGGCCAGGATGCCCTTGGCCTTCTTGGCCACCTGTGCACACTGCAGGCTCATGTTCAGCTGCTGTCAAGCAGTACTTCCATGCAATACACAGCCCCCCCTTGGCAGCCAGGGGTCTTGGAGTCCTTTTCTGAAGAGCAGAGGCTCCAGCATCATAGGAATACAGCTCACAGGATGTTAGGGGTTGGAAGGACCTCCAAAGACCTTCAAGTCCAACCCCCCTGCCAGATCAGGACCACAGGATCTAGCACAGGTCACACAGGAACACATCCAGATGTGAAAGGCTTTACAATAAAATCCAGGTAAACATCCACAACATTTTTCCCCTCATTCACCAAGTGAATAGGTCAGCTTGTTGTAGAAGGAGAAAAGGTCTGTCAAGAAGGACCTACCCTTCATGAACCTGTGCTGACTGGGCCTGATCACCTGTCTGTCCTGCACATGCTGCATAATGGTACTCAAGATGCTCTGCTCCTGACAGGTGTGTAGTTACCCAGATCCTCCTTCCAGCCCTTCATCACATTTATGAATCTCCAGTCAACTGAGACCTCCCTGGAATGCATCCAGATGGGTCTTGAAAATCTCCAGAGAAGGAGACTCCACAACCAATCTGAGCAGCCTGCTCCAGTGCTCTGGGACCCTCACAGTGAAGAAGTTCCTCCTCATGTTGAGGTGGAACCTCCTGTGCTGTAGCAGCTTCCCTCACAGTGAGCAGAGGAGAGGCAAGGAGACGCTTTACCTGCTCATTCCTTTAGTGAACTTCATATGCAGTTTTAGTGAATGCATCACCCTTTGCTGGTTATTTAAGCACTGTGCACTTGAAATGTCTTTTGTTGTTTTAACTCTCAGAATACAGAATTAACCAGGTTGGAAAAGACCTTTGGGATCATCAAGTCCAATCTTTCACCCAACACCATCTGAGCAACTAAACCATGGCCACATAAACCATTAATAACTCCATCTAAGTAGGTGGACCCAAGCCAGGAGAAGAAAAAGAAAAGAAAACCACCAAACCAGTCCAGTTTCCCTTCTATTAATCTGTCTCATATGCCTGGCCATTTTCTTTTCCATTAGGAAAATAGCCATTTCGTACCCAATGGTGTCTGGACCATATTGCAAACATCACAAGGCAGCTCAGCTCAGATGCTCAAATCATGTGGTGTCCCTCAGCATTTTTACACTGCATCTCACCTTGCTCTGGATCTCTGGGGGCAGAGATTTCAGGCACCAGGTCCAGAGCTACCAAGAGAATTTTCAGAGCTTGGGATTTCTTTGATTTCATTTTTGCAAAGAATGTGCCCATGCCCCTCCACCACCAAAGGGAAAAAAATAGAAGGAAAATTTTACAAAAGGACAGGAAGAGAGAGAGGGAGGAAGAGAGAGAGAGGGGGGAAGAGAGAGAGAGGGGGGAAGAGAGAGAGAGGGGGGAAGAGAGAGAGAGGGGGGAAGAGAGAGAGGGGGGAAGAGAGAGAGGGGGGGAAGAGAGAGAGAGGGGGGAAGAGAGAGAGAGGGGGGAAGAGAGAGAGAGGGGGGAAGAGAGAGAGAGGGGGGAAGAGAGAGAGAGGGGGGAAGAGAGAGAGGGGGGAAGAGAGAGAGGGGGGAAGAGAGAGAGAGGGGAAGAGAGAGAGGAGGAAAGAAGGAGGAAAGAAAAATAGAAATTGCATGTGGAAAACTCTATCCTGATGTGATTTTCCAGCTGTGTTATTTTTCCACCGGAGCAGGCAAAGCTGGATGTTCTGTTGCATTCTTTCCCCCTGCTTGTTCCCTTTGCTCTGCTATGTGGCCCAGGCTGAAGCTTTCCAAAACCTGGCTATGCTCAGGAAAGTGTTGGAAAAGAGCAAAAGAAAAAATGAAGGCGGGGAGTACAGCCAAGCCAGAGATGCAATCAACTCTGTTGGGGGGGTTGGTCTCTTCTCCCAGGCAACCAGCACCAGAACAGGAGGACACAGTCTTAAGCTGTGCCAGGGGAGGTTTGGGCTGGATGTGAGGAAGAAGTTCTTCCCAGAAAGAGAGATTTTCCATTGGAATGTGCTGCATGTGGTGGAGTCACCATCACTGGAGGTGTTTAGGAAGAGCCTGGATGAGGCACTTGGTGCCATGGTTTAGTTGATTACATAGTGTTGGCTAATAGATTGGACTTGATGATCTCTGAGGTCTTTTCCAACCTGGTTAATTCTACACAGTGTAGCTATAAATTAGGTTCCAAACCCTCTGTAACATCACAGGGTTCCTGGAAGTAGAAACTGTTAAAACAAAGCTTAGAGACTTGCAAATGATAAACTACTGCAGCTCTGCTGAGAAGCAGGTTTTGAGATGACTCTTCTGGAATCACAGAATCATAGAGTGGTCTGGGCTTGAAGGGACTTCCAAAGCTCATCCAGTCTGACCTCCCTGCTGTCAGCAGGGACATCCCCAACTGGATCAGGTTGCCCAGGGCCTTGTCCAGCCTCACCTTCAATATCTCCAGGGAAGGAGCCTCAACCACCCCCCTGGACAACCTCTTCCAGTGTTCCACCACCCTCATAGTAAAGAACATAGAAGACTGGTGGCTGGCATGATCCTGTCTCACGTTCTGAAGTTGCCTTCCAGTTTCTGTAGCTGCTTCCTGACTGAAGGCTTTCACAACAGAGTGAGGTTTCCTCCCCCTTGGATGAAAAAAGAGATTTTTCTCCACAGCCTGCTTCGATTCCCCAGCCTGAATGTCCCTAGCTGGTAATTCTCAGCCATGCCTGCTGCTGAGCTCTGGCTGTGCTTCACAGAGCCAGAGGGAAGGTGGGCAACACTGGCAGCAAGATGACTAAAACTAAACATTGAGTTGAGAGAAGGTCATCACTGCTGGAGGAGGAGGGATTGGAAAAGATAATTTTTCACTGTTTATATTTTGTCATCTGTTGTACAGCTACAACAGAGGATTGTGAAGCATCCAGAGGGTGATGCTCAATGGCTCGAAGTCCCAATGGAGAGCAGTGACAGTGGTGTCCCTCAGGCTTCTGTACTGGCCACTGTGCTGTTTAATGTTTTTATCAATGCCATAGTGAGATTGAATGCACCATCAGCAGTGTGGAAATGACACCAAGCTGTATGTTGCTGTTGATACACCAGAGGGAAAGTATGGCATCCAGAGGGGTTAATTCAATTCTATTCTATTCTATTCTATTCTATTCTATTCTATTCTATTCTATTCTATTCTATTCTATTCTATTCTATTCTAGACTTGAGGCACAGCACAAACCAGAGCTGGTGTAAATGGGGGAGCAGCAGAAGCTCCCACATTCCCAAGGTCCCCTTGCTGCCCACAGAGGGGATGCCAAGGGCAGTGGGACTGTAACAAGCACTGGTCCATGGCAAAGCAACCTACAGGCCAGCACCCAGCCTAAACCACCACATGCCACCCCTTATTCCATACCATAATCCCTGCACCCAGAACATATCATCAAATTAGAACTCTTCTGATGACATGTCTAGCAACAGTCCAGGTCTTCATCTGGGCATCCTTCCACACAGTCTCTCATTCAGGCTCAAGTGTCAGTCCATTCCAGCTCTTCTTCCTCATATGATGGAACCTCCCAGCAACACAGAGTCATTCTCCTGCAGTGTGAATTCCTTGTGGACTCGTTGGGACATCCTGGTCACCTGGCAATACCTCACAACTTCTCAGCCGAGCCTTTGTTTGCATTTACATTTACTCAGTGGCTTTTTTCCACCTCTGGGGCAAGCCGGTCGGAGCAATCAGGCTCCACAACCACTTTTTCCATCTCTCCAGGGAGCCACAGCTGACCGCTTCCAGCCGTGGTCCGAAGCTACACAAATGCACATCGCAGGTCATCGCCCTCCTACTGGGCATTCACATACCGAGGCATCACTGCATGTGGTTCACAGCCCTCCCCTGGCAGAGGGGGGCGGCTGCAGCACAACTAGCTGAGGAGAGAGGAGGCGGAGCCAGGTGCTCGGCACCATTCTCGGAGCATGTCTGAAAACACCAGGGGAAGATTTACAGCTGCCACCACTGCCTGAATGCAGCTCAGCACGGGCGGTGCCACCGCCACTTGAACGCAGCCCAGCATGGCCCCCACCGTCTCTGTCGCCGCGATGCAGAGTCAAAGTCACCTCTACCCATTCAGGCATCCAAACGGTTGTTTCAGCCAAAGCCACGAGTGCGTTCTCAGAGCGTTTGAGAACAGCTTTCCAGCTGAAGTCCCTGCTCGCCCTCGGGTTTTGGAAGCCGTCACTTGCCCACTCGCCGCGGGTGGCTGTCCCCTGCAGCGGCCACGGGCCGACCCCGCTCTGCTTCCTGCTGTCCCCTCCTCCGCTCCACTCCCTGCCGCTCATCACTCCACAGAGAATAAGTAGGGGAAGGCAGGTCTCACCTTCTTAGGCTACCCTGAGCATTCTTAAGCCACCCTGGGCAGAAAGTCACAGAAAGAGCCACACCTTGCTGTTCCCAAGCAACAGGAGGGACTTCCATGCCATCAGCCACGCACCAGGTGTCCTTCTGCAGTCCATAGGAGTTCACACAGTCGCCCCGGCAACAAAACTTGAGCCCCCAACTTGCAAACCCAAACTGACGCCCAGAACTAAATTTAAAATCTCCATCTTTTGCAATCGATCTGCAGAGTGGGCACAGCAGCCAGCCTCACGTTGGGCACCAAAATGTAATGGGTTGGGGCAAACCCCCTCCCCACCACTGGCAGAAAAAACGACTCAGACAAAGGGATTGCAAAAGTGATGGAAAGTTTAAATAGAGAAACAATTTAAAAACAACAATGAGAGTTTTGCAGAGAACCAGAGGCACTGTGACAAAGAGAGAGAAATCCCACAACGTACCCAAGAACATCCCATCCCCACCTGGGGGTACACCCAAACCCCCCAGGGCTCTTTCTCCCCCCACAACCCAGCATTGGCCCTGGGCAGGCCCAAGGAAGGCAGCTCATGCCATTTTACCTAGGCAGCATCTGGGGATGAAAGAGGAAGTGAAGACCCCGCATGGATGTTTTATAGGGGAGCAGGGCATTATGGGAAATGGAATACCTGGTTTCCTGTGACCACCCCCTGGGCTGGGCCCACCCCTTGGGACCTCCCAGGTGTAGTCTGTGCAGTGGCATCTGGACCTGCACCCAGCGTAAACCACCACAATGCCCTACCCTGCCTTGCCCTGCCCCGCCTAGACTTACCCTGCGCTGTACTCCCCTGCCTTGCCCTGCCTTGCCCTGCCCTGCCCTGACTTAGCCTGCCTGCTTTGCCTTTCCCTGCCCTACCTTACCGTGCCTTGCCCTGCACTGCCCTGCCCTGCCCTTCCCTGCCTTGCCCTGCCCTGCCCTGCCTTTCCTTGCCTTGCCCTGCCCTGCCCTGACTTAGCCTGCACTGCCCTGCCCAGCCCGGCCCTGCCTTGCCCTGTCTTGTTCTGCCCTTCCCTACCTTGACCAGCCCTGCCTTGCACTGCCCTGCCCTGCTCTCCTGTGCCCTGCCTTGCCCACCTCTGCCCTGCCCTGCCCTGCCTTGCCCTGCCCCACCCTGCCTTGCCCTTCCTTGTCCAGCCCTGCCCTGCCATACTTTGCAAGCCCTGCATTGCCCTGCTCTGCCTTGCCCTGCCATTCCCTTTCCTGCCCTACCCTGCCCTGCATTTCCTTGCCCTGTTCTGCCTTACCCTGACTTACCCTGCCCTGCCTTGCCTTGCCCTGCCCTGCCCTGCCCTCCCCTGCACTGCTCAACCAAGCCCTGCCCTGCCCTGCCACGCCCTGTCCTGCCCTGCCTTGCCCAGCCCTGCATTGCCCTGCCCTGCCCTGCTTTGCTCTGCCCTACCCTGCCTTGGACGCCCTGCTTTCCTCTGCCCTGTTCTGGTCTGCCCTCCCTGGCTCTGCCCTTCCTTGCCTTCCCCTGCCCTGCCCTCCCCTTCACACACCTGCCTTGCCTTCCCCTGCCTTCCCCTGCCCTGCCTTGAATTGCCCTGCCCTGCCCTGCCCTGTCCTGCCTCGCCCGGACCTGCCTTCCCCTGCCCTTCCCTGCCTTGCCCTGCCCTGCCCAGCCCTTCCTTGCCCTGCTCTGCCCAGCCCTTCCTTGCACTACCATGCCCTTCCTTGCCCTGCCCTGCCCTGCCTTACCCAGCTCTGCCTTGCCGTGCCCTGCCCTGTCTTGCCCTGCAATTCTCTGCCATGCCCTGCCCTGCCATACCCTACCTTGCCCAGCCCTACCCTGCCCTGCCTTGCCCTGCCTTCCTATGCTGTGTCCTGTCTTGCCCTGGGCTGTCCTGCCTTGCCCATCCTTGCCCTGCCCTGCCCTGCCTTGCCCTGTTCTGCCTTAACCAGCCCTGACTTGCCCTGTCCTGCTTTCCCTTGCCATGTTCTGCATTGCCATGTTCTGCCTTACCCTGCCCTGCCCTGTCCTGCCTTGCCCTGTTCTGTCTTTCCCTGCCCTGCCTTGCCTTGCCCTTCCCTGCCCTCCTCTGCATTGCCATGTCCTGCCTTCCGCTGCCTTGCCCAGCCCTGCCCTGCCTTGTTGTTCCTTGCACTGCCTTGCCCTGCCTTACCCTGCCCTGCCTTGCACTGTCCTGCCCTGCCTTGCCCTGCCCTGATCTGCCCTTCCTTCCACTTCTCTGTCTTGCTCTGCCCTCCCCGGCCTGCCCTTTCCTGCCCTGCCTTGTCCTGCCCTGCCAAGCCCTGTACTGCCTTGCATTGCCTTGTCCTACTCTGACCTGCCCTACCCTGCCCTTCCTTGCCCTGCCCTGTGGCAATGCCAGCGACGTGCAGTGTGAGCAATCTGGCAGTCCAGGCCTAGAGCCGAACATGGTGGTAGGCCATGTTCAGCATAAATGCAGAGTTAGCTAGCAGTGAAGCAAAATAGTGCTGTGCCTGCAGCATGTAACTAAAACAAGACACTGGTAGCTATAAACATGGACAGTTATCTTGGGACAACAGGACATGCACCTGCAACAACAACCTCGTTGTGTCGTTAGTAGTTGGACCAATAATCTGTAACAGTGCAATGTTTGGTCACTCATAGGAACCAATGGAGCTGTGCCAACGAGGCTCTCCGAGTTTATATAAGTTGTAGCAGTTGCCTTGTTACGCACTTCTGCCTTTCCTGTCTCCTGTTTCTTCTACACTTTACAGTGCTATACTTGCACTACAGGACTGCTCCATAGGCCTGCACCTCAGGCCTGCACCATCGGCCTGCAACACGGGAACAATAAAGGAACAATACTCGATCACATTGGTCAGCCGTATTGATTCCTATCTCCGTCGCCCCATTACTGCCCTCCCCTGTCTTTCCATGCCCTGCCTTGCCCTCCCCTTCCATGACTTGCCCTGCCCTACTCTGCCTTGCTCTGCCTTGCTCTGCCTTGCCCTGCCCTGCCCAGCGCTGCCTTGCTCTGCCCTGCCCTACCCTGCTCTGCCTTGCTGTGTCATGCCCTGCCCTGCCCTGTCCTGCCCTGCTCTGCCTTTCCCTGCCCTAACTTACCCTGCCCTGCCTTGCCTTGTCCTCCCCTGCCCTGCTTTGCCCTCCCCTTCCATGACTTGCCCTGCCCTACTCTGCCTTGCTCTGCCTTGCCCTGCCCTGCCCAGCGCTGCCTTGCTCTGCCCTGCCCTACCCTGCCCTGCCTTGCTGTGTCATGCCCTGCCCTGCCCTGTCCTGCCCTGCTCTGCCTTTCCCTGCCCTAACTTACCCTGCCCTGCCTTGCCTTGTCCTCCCCTGCCCTGCCTTGCCCTGCCTTGCCCTACCCTGCCTTGCCCTACCCTGCCTTGCCTTGCCCTGCCCTATCCTGCCCTGCCTTGCCCTGCCTTGCCATTCCTTGCCCTGCCCTGCCTTGCCTTGCCCTGCCCTGCCTAACCTAGCCCTGCCCTACCCTGCCTTGCTCTGCCTTGCAGTGCCCTGCCCTGCCCTGCCCTATCCTCCCGTGCCCTGCCCTGCCTTGCCCTTCCCTACCTTACCCTGTCCTACCATCCCCTGCCCTGCCTTACCCTGCACTGCCCTGCCCTGCCTTGCTCTGCCTTGCCCTGCCCTGCCCTGCCTTGCTCTGCCTAGCCCTGCCCTTCCTTGCCCTGCCCTGCCCTCCCCTTCCTTACCATGCCCTGCCTTGGCCCAGCCCAGGCCTGCCTTGCCATGCCCTTCTCTGCCCTGCCTTGCCCTCCTGCACAGGTCTGCCTAGCCTTGTCCTGCCCTGCAAAGCCCTACACTGCCTTGCCCTGCCTTGGCCTGCCCTGACCTGCCCTCCCCTGCCCTCCCTTGCCCTGCCCTCCCCTGTCTTTCCCTGCCCTGCCTTGCCCTACCCTTCCGTGCCTTGCCCAGCACTGCTCTGCCTTGCCCTGCCTTTCCATGCCGTGCCCTGCCTTGCCTTGCCCTGCCTTGTCCTTCCTTGCCCTGCCCTGCCATTCCCTGCACTGCCTTGCCCTGCCTTGCCCTGCCCTGCCCTTCCTTGCCCTGCCCTATCCTGTCCAGCCTTGCACTGCCCTGCCCTGTCATTCCCTGCACTGCTTTGCCCTGCCTTGCCCTGCCCTGTCCTGCCCTTCCTTGCTCTGCCCTATCCTGTCCAGCCCTGTCTTCCCTTGCCCGTCCCTGCCTTGCCTTGCCCTGCCTTGATCTCCCCTGCCCAGCCCAGCCCTGCCCTGCCCTGTCCTGCCTTCCTATGCCCTGTCCTGTCTTGCCCTTGGCTGCCCTGCACTGCCATACCTTGCCCTGCCCTACCTTCCCTTCCCCTGCCCTGCCTTAGCCTGCCTTGCCCTGCCCTGCCCTGCCCTGTCCTTCCTTGCACTGCCCAGTCCTGCCTTGCCCAGCCCTGCCCTGCCTTGCATTGCCCTGTCCAGCCTTACCCTGCCTAGCCCTGTCCTGCCTTACCCTGCCTTGCCCTGCCCTACCTTCCAAGGCCTGCCCTTCCTTGCCCTGCCCTGCCCTGCATTGCTGTGCCTTGCCCTGCCCTGCCCTGCCTTGCCCTGCCCTTTCCTGCCTTGCCCTGCCCTGCCCTTCCTTGCCTTGTCCTGCCCTGCCCTCCCCTGCACACACCTCCCCTGCCTTGCCCTGCCCTGCCTTGCATTGGCCTACCTTGCCCTGCCCTGCCCTGCCCTGCCTTGCCCTGCCCTGCCTTGCCCTCCCCTTCTTTGCCCTGCCTTGCCTTCCCCTTCTTTGCCCTGCCTTGCCCTCCCCTTCTTTGCCCTGCCCTGCCCTGCACTACCAAGATCTGCCCTGCCTTACCCTACTTTGCCAAGCCCTGCATTGCCTGGCTTTGCCTTGCCCTACCCTGCCTTGCCCTACCCTGCCTTGCCCTACCCTGCCTTGCCCTGCCCTGCTCTGCAAATCATTCCCCACCTTGCCCTTCCCTGCCCTGCCTTGCCCTGCCTCGCCCTGCCTCGCCCTGCCCTCACCTGCCAGTCCTTACAGTGCCCTTCCTTGATGTTCCCTGTCCTGCTCTGCCTTGCTTTGCCCTCCCCTGCCCTGCCCTGCATTGACCTGCCCTGCCCAGCCTTGCCCAGCCTTGCCCTGCCCTGCCCTGCCTTGCCCTGCCCTTTCCTGCCTTGCCCTGCCCTGCCCTTCCTTGCCTTGTCCTGCCCTGCCCTCCCCTGCACACACCTCCCCTGCCTTGCCCTGCCCTGCCTTGCATTGGCCTACCTTGCCCTGCCCTGCCCTGCCCTGCCTTGCCCTGCCCTGCCTTGCCCTCCCCTTCTTTGCCCTGCCTTGCCTTCCCCTTCTTTGCCCTGCCTTGCCCTCCCCTTCTTTGCCCTGCCCTGCCCTGCACTACCAAGATCTGCCCTGCCTTACCCTACTTTGCCAAGCCCTGCATTGCCTGGCTTTGCCTTGCCCTACCCTGCCTTGCCCTACCCTGCCTTGCCCTACCCTGCCTTGCCCTGCCCTGCTCTGCAAATCATTCCCCACCTTGCCCTTCCCTGCCCTGCCTTGCCCTGCCTCGCCCTGCCTCGCCCTGCCCTCACCTGCCAGTCCTTACAGTGCCCTTCCTTGATGTTCCCTGTCCTGCTCTGCCTTGCTTTGCCCTCCCCTGCCCTGCCCTGCATTGACCTGCCCTGCCCAGCCTTGCCCAGCCTTGCCCTGCCCTGCCCTGCCCTGCCTTGCCCTGCCCTCCCTTGCCGTGCCTTTCCCTGCCGTTGCCAGCACTGCTTTGCCTTGCCCTGCCCTTCCCTGCCTTGCCCAACCCTACATTACCGTACCCTGCCCTACCTTCCCCTGCCCTGCCTTGCGTTGTCTTGCCCTGCCCTGCCTTGCCCTGCACTACCAAGATCTGCCCTGCATTGCCCGGCTTTGCCTTGCCCAGCTCAGCCCTGCCCTGCCCTGCCCTGCCCTGCCTTGCCCTGCCTTCCACAGCCCTGCCCTGCCTTGCCCCTCTGCTGCCCCTCTGCTGCCCTGTCCTGCCCTGCCTTGCCCTGCCCTGCCCTGCCCAGCTCTGCTCTGCCCTCCCTTGCCATGCCTTGCCCTGCCCTGCCCAGCACTGCTTTGCCTTGCCCTGCCTCCTCTGCCTTGCCCTGCCCTTCCCTGCCTTGCCCAACCCTACATTATCGTACCCTGCCCTACCTTCCCCTGCCCTGCCTTGCTGTGCCCTGCCCTGCCTACCCAGCCCTGCCTTGCCCTGCCCTGCACTGCAATTCTCTGCCATTCCCTGCCCTACCCTACCTTGCCCAGTCCTGCCCTGCTGTGCCCTGCCCAGCCCTGCCTTCCTATGTCCTGCACTGCCTTCCCCTGCCCTGCCTTGCCCTTCAATTCTCTGCCATGCCCTGCCCTATCTTACCTTGCCCAGCCCTGCCCTGCCCTGCCTTGCCCTGCAATTCTCTGCCCTACCCTACCTTGCCCAGCCCTGCCTGTCCTTGCCTTGCCCTGCCCTGCCTGGCCCTGTCTTGTCCAGCCCTGCCTTCCCCTGCCCTGCCATGTCCTGCATTCCACTGCCCCCCCCCGCCCTGACTTGCACTGTCCTGCCCTGCCTTGCCCTGCACTGCCCAGCCTTGCCCTGCCTTGCCTTGCCCTGCCTTCCTCTGCCTTACCCTACCTTGCCCTGCAATTCTCTGCCATGCCCCACCATGCCCTGCCCTGCACTAACTTACCCAGCCTTGCCCTGCCCTGCATTACCCTTCCCTGCTTTGCTTTGCCCTGCAATGCCCTGCATAGCCCTGCCCTGCCCTGCCTTGCCCTGCCCTGGCTTACCCTGCCTAGCCTGCAAACCATTCCCTGCCTTGCCCTGCCCTGCCTTGCCCTTCCCTGCCTTGCCCTGCCCTGGCTTACCCTGCCTAGCCTGCAAACCATTCCCTGCCTTGCCCTTCCCTGCCAAGCCCTGCCCTGCCTTGCCCTCCCTTGCCCAGCCGTACCCTGCCTGTCCCTGCCTCGTGTTGCCCTGCCCTGTACTGCCTTGCCCTGCACTTCTAAGACGTGCCCTGCCTTGCCCTGCTTTGCCCTGCCTTGCCTTGCCCAGCCCTGCCCTTCCCTGCCCTGCCTCGCCCTGTTCTGCCTTACCCTGCCCTGCATATGCCCTGCTGTGGTGGTTTAGGCTGGGTGCTGGCCCGGATGCCACTGCACAGAACACACCTGGGAGGTCCTTACGGGTGGGCCCAGCCCAGGGGCGTGGTCACAGGCAGGTATTCCATTTCCCATAATGCCCTGCTCCCCTATAAAATGCCCATGTGGGGTCTTCACTTCCCCTTTCATCCCCAGCTGTAGCCTAGGTAACATGGCGTGAGCTGCCTCCCTTGGGCCGTCCCAGGCCCAAGGCTGGGGTGGGGGGGAGGAAAGAGCCCTGGGGGGGTTTGGGTGTACCCCCAGGTGGGGATGGGATGTTCTTGGGCATGTTCTGGGATCTCTCTCTTTGTCACGGTGCTTGTGGTTCTCTGTAAAGCTTTCATTGGTGTTTGGTTTTGAATTGTTTTTCTATTCAAACTTTCCATCACTTTTGCAATCCCTTTGTCAGAGTCGTTGTTTCTGCCCTGTGATGGGAAGAGGGTTTGCCCCAACCCATTACACCTGCCCTACGTAGCCCTGCCCTGCCCTGCTTTACCAAGCCCTGCCCTGTCCTTCCCTGCCCTGCCTCGCCCTGCCCTCCCCTGCCCGTCCTTACCCTGCCCTTGCTTTCCCCTGACTAGTCCTGCCCTACCTTCCCCTGCCCTGCCATGCCCTCCCCGTCTTTCCCTGCTCTGCCCTACCTTGCCTTGCCCTGCTGTGCCAAGCCCTACCTTGCCTTGCCCTGTCTTGCCCTGCCCTTCCTTGCCCTGCCCTGCCCGGCCCTATGCTGCCTTGCCTCACCCTGCCTCGCCCTGCCCTCCCATGCCGTCTTACCCTACCCTGCCCTACGTTGCCCAGCTTTGCCCTGCCTTGCCCTGCCCTGTCCTGCCCTGCCCTGCCCAGCTCTGCTCTGCCCTCCCTTGCCATGCCTTGCCCTGCCCTGCCCAGCACTGCTTTGCCTTGCCCTGCGTCCTCTGCCTTGCCCTGCGTCCTCTGCCTTGCCCTGCGTCCTCTGCCTTGCCCTGCCCTTCCCTGCCTTACCCAACCCTACATTACCGTACCCTGCCCTACCTTCCCCTGCCCTGCCTTGCGTTGTCCTACCCTACCCTTCCTTGCCTTGCCCTGCCCTGCCTTGCTGTGCCCTGCCCTGCCTACCCAGCCCTGCCTTGCCCTGCCCTGCACTGCAATTCTCTGCCATTCCCTGCCCTACCCTACCTTGCCCAGTCCTGCCCTGCTGTGCCCTGCCCAGCCCTGCCTTCCTATGCCCTGCACTGCCTTCCCCTGCCCTGCCTTGCCCTTCAATTCTCTGCCATGCCCTGCCCTATCTTACCTTGCCCAGCCCTGCCCTGCCCTGCCTTGCCCTGCAATTCTCTGCCCTACCCTACCTTGCCCAGCCCTGCCTGTCCTTGCCTTGTCCTGCCCTGCCCTGCCTGGCCCTGTCTTGTCCAGCCCTGCCTTCCCCTGCCCTGCCATGTCCTGCATTCCACTGCCCCCCCCCGCCCTGACTTGCACTGTCCTGCCCTGCCTTGCCCTGCACTGCCCAGCCTTGCCCTGCCTTCCTCTGCCTTACCCTACCTTGCCCTGCAATTCTCTGCCATGCCCCACCATGCCCTGCCCTGCACTAACTTACCCAGCCTTGCCCTGCCCTGCATTACCCTTCCCTGCTTTGCTTTGCCCTGCAATGCCCTGCATAGCCCTGCCCTGCCCTGCCTTGCCCTGCCCTGGCTTACCCTGCCTAGCCTGCAAACCATTCCCTGCCTTGCCCTGCCCTGCCTTGCCCTGCCCTGCCTTGCCCTGCCCTGCCTTGCCCTGCCCTGGCTTACCCTGCCTAGCCTGCAAACCATTCCCTGCCTTGCCCTTCCCTGCCAAGCCCTGCCCTGCCTTGCCCTCCCTTGCCCAGCCGTACCCTGCCTGTCCCTGCCTCGTGTTGCCCTGCCCTGTACTGCCTTGCCCTGCACTTCTAAGACGTGCCCTGCCTTGCCCTGCTTTGCCCTGCCTTGCCTTGCCCAGCCCTGCCCTTCCCTGCCCTGCCTCGCCCTGTTCTGCCTTACCCTGCCCTGCATATGCCCTGCTGTGGTGGTTTAGGCTGGGTGCTGGCCCGGATGCCACTGCACAGAACACACCTGGGAGGTCCTTACGGGTGGGCCCAGCCCAGGGGCATGGTCACAGGCAGGTATTCCATTTCCCATAATGCCCTGCTCCCCTATAAAATGCCCATGTGGGGTCTTCACTTCCCCTTTCATCCCCAGCTGTAGCCTAGGTAACATGGCGTGAGCTGCCTCCCTTGGGCCGTCCCAGGCCCAAGGCTGGGGTGGGGGGGAGGAAAGAGCCCTGGGGGGGTTTGGGTGTACCCCCAGGTGGGGATGGGATGTTCTTGGGCATGTTCTGGGATCTCTCTCTTTGTCACGGTGCTTGTGGTTCTCTGTAAAGCTTTCATTGGTGTTTGTTTTTAAATTATTTTTCTATTCAAACTTTCCATCACTTTTGCAATCCTTTGTCTGAGTTGTTGTTTCTGCCCTGTGATGGGAAGAGGGTTTGCCCCAACCCATTACACCTGCTCTACGTAGCCCTGCCCTGCCCTGCTTTACCAAGCCCTGCCCTGTCCTTCCCTGCCCTGCCTCGCCCTGCCCTCCCCTGCCCGTCCTTACCCTGCCCTTGCTTTCCCCTGACTAGTCCTGCCCTACCTTCCCCTGGCCTGCCGTGCCCTCCCCGTCTTTCCCTGCTCTGCCCTGCTCTGCCCCACCATTCCCAGCCCTGCCCTGCCATGGCCTTCTTTGCCAAGCCCTGCCCTGCATTGCCAAGCCCTGCATTGTCCAGCTCTGCCTTGCCCTGTTCTGCCTTACCCAGCCCTGTCTTGCCCTACTTTGCCAAGCCCTGCCCTGCCCTGCCTTGCCGTGCCGTGCCCTGCCCTTCCTTCCACTTCTCTGCCTTGCCCTGCCTTGCACTGTCCTGTCCTGCCTTGCCCTGCCCTGATCTGCCCTTCCTTCCACTTCTCTGCCTTGCTCTGCCCTGTCCAGCCCTGCCCTGCCTTACCCTGCCTTGCACTGCCCTGCTCTATCTTCCTCTGCCCTGCCCTGTACTGCCCTGCCGTGCCCTTCCCTGCCCTTCCTTCCACTTCCCTGCCTTACCCTGCCCTGCCTTGCACTGTCCTGCCCTAACTTGCCCTGCCCTGATCTGCCCTTCCTTCCACTTCTCTGCCTTGCCCTGCTGTGCCAAGCCCTACCTTGCCTTGCCCTGTCTTGCCCTGCCCTTCCCTACCTTTACCAGCCCTGCCTTGCCCTGCCCTTCCCTGCTTTGTGCTGACCTGCACTGCCTTGCCCTTCTTTGTCCAGCCCTGCCCTGCCCTTACTTGCCCTACCTTGCCCTCCCCTGCCCTGCCTTGCCCTGCCCTCCCCTGCCCTTCCTTCCACTTCTCTGCTTTGCCGTGCTCTGTCCAGCCCTGCCCAGCCCCGCCCTACCCTGCCTTGCATTGCTGTGCCCTACCCTGCCTGGCCCTGCTGTGCCAAGCCCTACCTTGCCTTGCCCTGTCTTGCCCTGCCCTTCCCTACCTTTACCAGCCCTGCCTTGCCCTGCCCTTCCCTGCTTTGTGCTGACCTGCACTGCCCTGCCCTTCCTTGCCCTGCCCTTCCTTGCCCTGCCCTGCCCGGCCCTATGCTGCCTTGCCTCACCCTGCCTCGCCCTGCCCTCCCATGCCGTCTTACCCTACCCTGCCCTACGTTGCCCTGCCTTGCCCTGCCCAGCTCTGCTCTGCCCCTCCCTTGCCATGCCTTGCCCTGCCCTGCTCAGCACTGCTTTGCCTTGCCCTGCGTCCTCTGCCTTGCCCTGCCCTTCCCTGCCTTACCCAACCCTACATTACCGTACCCTGCCCTACCTTCCCCTGCCCTGCCTTGCGTTGTCCTACCCTACCCTTCCTTGCCTTGCCCTGCCCTGCCTTGCTGTGCCCTGCCCTGCCTACCCAGCCCTGCCTTGCCCTGCCCTGCACTGCAATTCTCTGCCATTCCCTGCCCTACCCTACCTTGCCCAGTCCTGCCCTGCTGTGCCTCGCCCAGCCCTGCCTTCGTATGTCCTGCACTGCCTTCCCCTGCCCTGCCTTGCCCTTCAATTCTCTGCCATGCCCTGCCCTATCTTACCTTGCCCAGCCCTGCCCTGCCCTGCCTTGCCCTGCAATTCTCTGCCCTACCCTACCTTGCCCAGCCCTGCCTGTCCTTGCCTTGCCCTGCCCTGCCCTGCCTGGCCCTGTCTTGTCCAGCCCTGCCTTCCCCTGCCCTGCCATGTCCTGCATTCCACTGCCCCCCCCTGCCCTGACTTGCACTGTCCTGCCCTGCCTTGCCCTGCACTGCCCAGCCTTGCCCTGCCTTGCCTTGCCCTGCCTTCCTCTGCCTTACCCTACCTTGCCCTGCAATTCTCTGCCATGCCCCACCATGCCCTGCCCTGCACTAACTTACCCAGCCTTGCCCTGCCCTGCATTACCCTTCCCTGCTTTGCTTTGCCCTGCAATGCCCTGCATAGCCCTGCCCTGCCTTGCCCTGCCCTGGCTTACCCTGCCTAGCCTGCAAACCATTCCCTGCCTTGCCCTTCCCTGCCTTGCCCTGCCCTGGCTTACCCTGCCTAGCCTGCAAACCATTCCCTGCCTTGCCCTGCCCTGCCTTGCCCTGCCCTGCCTTGCCCTGCCCTGGCTTACCCTGCCTAGCCTGCAAACCATTCCCTGCCAAGCCCTGCCGTGCCTTGCCCTCCCTTGCCCAGCCGTACCCTGCCCGTCCCTGCCTAGTGTTGCCCTGCCCTGTACTGCCTTGCCCTGCACTTCTAAGACGTGCCCTGCCTTGCCCTGCTTTGCCCTGCCTTGCCTTGCCCAGCCCTGCCCTTCCCTGCCCTGCCTCGCCCTGTTCTGCCTTACCCTGCCCTGCATATGCCCTGCTGTGGTGGTTTAGGCTGGGTGCTGGCCCGGATGCCACTGCACAGAACACACCTGGGAGGTCCTTACGGGTGGGCCCAGCCCAGGGGCGTGGTCACAGGCAGGTATTCCATTTCCCATAATGCCCTGCTCCCCTATAAAATGCCCATGTGGGGTCTTCACTTCCCCTTTCATCCCCAGCTGTAGCCTAGGTAACATGGCGTGAGCTGCCTCCCTTGGGCCGTCCCAGGCCCAAGGCTGGGGTGGGGGGGAGGAAAGAGCCCTGGGGGGGTTTGGGTGTACCCCCAGGTGGGGATGGGATGTTCTTGGGCATGTTCTGGGATCTCTCTCTTTGTCACGGTGCTTGTGGTTCTCTGTAAAGCTTTCATTGGTGTTTGTTTTTAAATTATTTTTCTATTCAAACTTTCCATCACTTTTGCAATCCTTTGTCTGAGTTGTTGTTTCTGCCCTGTGATGGGAAGAGGGTTTGCCCCAACCCATTACACCTGCTCTACGTAGCCCTGCCCTGCCCTGCTTTACCAAGCCCTGCCCTGTCCTTCCCTGCCCTGCCTCGCCCTGCCCTCCCCTGCCCGTCCTTACCCTGCCCTTGCTTTCCCCTGACTAGTCCTGCCCTACCTTCCCCTGGCCTGCCGTGCCCTCCCCGTCTTTCCCTGCTCTGCCCTGCTCTGCCCCACCATTCCCAGCCCTGCCCTGCCATGGCCTTCTTTGCCAAGCCCTGCCCTGCATTGCCAAGCCCTGCATTGTCCAGCTCTGCCTTGCCCTGTTCTGCCTTACCCAGCCCTGTCTTGCCCTACTTTGCCAAGCCCTGCCCTGCCCTGCCTTGCCGTGCCGTGCCCTGCCCTTCCTTCCACTTCTCTGCCTTGCCCTGCCTTGCACTGTCCTGTCCTGCCTTGCCCTGCCCTGATCTGCCCTTCCTTCCACTTCTCTGCCTTGCTCTGCCCTGTCCAGCCCTGCCCTGCCTTACCCTGCCTTGCACTGCCCTGCTCTATCTTCCTCTGCCCTGCCCTGTACTGCCCTGCCGTGCCCTTCCCTGCCCTTCCTTCCACTTCCCTGCCTTACCCTGCCCTGCCTTGCACTGTCCTGCCCTAACTTGCCCTGCCCTGATCTGCCCTTCCTTCCACTTCTCTGCCTTGCCCTGCTGTGCCAAGCCCTACCTTGCCTTGCCCTGTCTTGCCCTGCCCTTCCCTACCTTTACCAGCCCTGCCTTGCCCTGCCCTTCCCTGCTTTGTGCTGACCTGCACTGCCTTGCCCTTCTTTGTCCAGCCCTGCCCTGCCCTTACTTGCCCTACCTTGCCCTCCCCTGCCCTGCCTTGCCCTGCCCTCCCCTGCCCTTCCTTCCACTTCTCTGCTTTGCCGTGCTCTGTCCAGCCCTGCCCAGCCCCGCCCTACCCTGCCTTGCATTGCTGTGCCCTACCCTGCCTGGCCCTGCTGTGCCAAGCCCTACCTTGCCTTGCCCTGTCTTGCCCTGCCCTTCCCTACCTTTACCAGCCCTGCCTTGCCCTGCCCTTCCCTGCTTTGTGCTGACCTGCACTGCCCTGCCCTTCCTTGCCCTGCCCTTCCTTGCCCTGCCCTGCCCGGCCCTATGCTGCCTTGCCTCACCCTGCCTCGCCCTGCCCTCCCATGCCGTCTTACCCTACCCTGCCCTACGTTGCCCTGCCTTGCCCTGCCCAGCTCTGCTCTGCCCCTCCCTTGCCATGCCTTGCCCTGCCCTGCTCAGCACTGCTTTGCCTTGCCCTGCGTCCTCTGCCTTGCCCTGCCCTTCCCTGCCTTACCCAACCCTACATTACCGTACCCTGCCCTACCTTCCCCTGCCCTGCCTTGCGTTGTCCTACCCTACCCTTCCTTGCCTTGCCCTGCCCTGCCTTGCTGTGCCCTGCCCTGCCTACCCAGCCCTGCCTTGCCCTGCCCTGCACTGCAATTCTCTGCCATTCCCTGCCCTACCCTACCTTGCCCAGTCCTGCCCTGCTGTGCCTCGCCCAGCCCTGCCTTCGTATGTCCTGCACTGCCTTCCCCTGCCCTGCCTTGCCCTTCAATTCTCTGCCATGCCCTGCCCTATCTTACCTTGCCCAGCCCTGCCTTGCCCTGCAATTCTCTGCCCTACCCTACCTTGCCCAGCCCTGCCTGTCCTTGCCTTGCCCTGCCCTGCCCTGCCTGGCCCTGTCTTGTCCAGCCCTGCCTTCCCCTGCCCTGCCATGTCCTGCATTCCACTGCCCCCCCCCTGCCCTGACTTGCACTGTCCTGCCCTGCCTTGCCCTGCACTGCCCAGCCTTGCCCTGCCTTGCCTTGCCCTGCCTTCCTCTGCCTTACCCTACCTTGCCCTGCAATTCTCTGCCATGCCCCACCATGCCCTGCCCTGCACTAACTTACCCAGCCTTGCCCTGCCCTGCATTACCCTTCCCTGCTTTGCTTTGCCCTGCAATGCCCTGCATAGCCCTGCCCTGCCTTGCCCTGCCCTGGCTTACCCTGCCTAGCCTGCAAACCATTCCCTGCCTTGCCCTTCCCTGCCTTGCCCTGCCCTGGCTTACCCTGCCTAGCCTGCAAACCATTCCCTGCCTTGCCCTGCCCTGCCTTGCCCTGCCCTGCCTTGCCCTGCCCTGCCTTGCCCTGCCCTGCCTTGCCCTGCCCTGGCTTACCCTGCCTAGCCTGCAAACCATTCCCTGCCAAGCCCTGCCGTGCCTTGCCCTCCCTTGCCCAGCCGTACCCTGCCCGTCCCTGCCTAGTGTTGCCCTGCCCTGTACTGCCTTGCCCTGCACTTCTAAGACGTGCCCTGCCTTGCCCTGCTTTGCCCTGCCTTGCCTTGCCCAGCCCTGCCCTTCCCTGCCCTGCCTCGCCCTGTTCTGCCTTACCCTGCCCTGCATATGCCCTGCTGTGGTGGTTTAGGCTGGGTGCTGGCCCGGATGCCACTGCACAGAACACACCTGGGAGGTCCTTACGGGTGGGCCCAGCCCAGGGGCGTGGTCACAGGCAGGTATTCCATTTCCCATAATGCCCTGCTCCCCTATAAAATGCCCATGTGGGGTCTTCACTTCCCCTTTCATCCCCAGCTGTAGCCTAGGTAACATGGCGTGAGCTGCCTCCCTTGGGCCGTCCCAGGCCCAAGGCTGGGGTGGGGGGGAGGAAAGAGCCCTGGGGGGGTTTGGGTGTACCCCCAGGTGGGGATGGGATGTTCTTGGGCATGTTCTGGGATCTCTCTCTTTGTCACGGTGCTTGTGGTTCTCTGTAAAGCTTTCATTGGTGTTTGTTTTTAAATTGTTTTTCTATTCAAACTTTCCATCACTTTTGCAATCCCTTTGTCAGAGTCGTTGTTTCTGCCCTGTGATGGGAAGAGGGTTTGCCCCAACCCATTACACCTGCCCTACGTAGCCCTGCCCTGCCCTGCTTTACCAAGCCCTGCCGTGTCCTTCCCTGCCCTGCCTTGCCCTGCCTCGCCCTGCCCTCCCCTGCCCGTCCTTACCCTGCCCTTGCTTTCCCCTGACTAGTCCTGCCCTACCTTCCCCTGCCCTGCCGTGCCCTCCCCGTCTTTCCCTGCTCTGCCCTGCCTTGCCCTGCCCTACCATTCCCTTCCCTGCCTTGCATTGCCTTGCCCTGCCCTGCCCTGCCTTGCCCTGCCTTGTCCAGCCCTGCTCTGCCCTGCTCTGCCCCACCATTCCCAGCCCTGCCCTGCCATGGCCTTCTTTGCCAAGCCCTGCCCTGCATTGTCCAGCTCTGCCTTGCCCTGTTCTGCCTTACCATGCCCTGCCCTGCGTTGCCCTGCCTTAGCCTGCCCTTCCCTGCCAGCCCAGCCCTGCACTGCGTTGCCTTGCCCTGTTCTGCCTTACCCAGCCCTGTCTTACCCTACTTTGCCAAGCCCTGCCCTGCCTTGCCCTGCCTTCCCCTACCTTGCACTGCCCTGCCCTGCCTTGCCCTGTTCTGCCTTACCCTGCCCTGTCTTGCCTTGCCCTGCCAAGCCCTGCACTGCCTTGCATTGCCTTGTCCTACCCTACCCTTCTCTGCCCTGCCATGCTCTGTCGTGTCTTGCCCTGCCCTCCTTTGCTCTGCCCTACCCTGCCTTGCCCATCTCTGCTATCCCCTGCCCAGCCAAACCCTGTCCTGCCTTGCCCTGCCCTACCTTACCCTGCCTAGACCTGCCCTGCCCTGGCTTGACCTGCTCTGTAAACCATTCCCAGCCTTGCCCTTCCCTGCCAATCACTGCTCTGCCTTGCCCTGCCTTGCCCTGCACTACCAAGATCTGCCCTACCTTGCCCTGCCCTCCCCTGCCTTGCCCTGCCCTCCCCTGCCTTGCCCTGCCCTCCCCTGCCTTGCCCTGCCCTCCCCTGCCTTGCCCTGCCCTCCCCTTCTCTGCCCTGCCCTCCCCTTCTCTGCCCTGCCCTCCCCTTCTCTGCCCTGCCCTCCCCTTCTCTGCCCTGCCCTGCTCTATCTTCCCCTGCCCTGCCCTGCCTTGCCCTGCCCTGCCTTGCCCTGCCCTGCTCTATCTTCCCCTGCCCTGCCTTGCCCTGCCCTGCCCTTCCTTCCACTTCTCTGCCTTGCCCTGCCCTCCCCTGCCTTGCCATGTTCTGACTTGCCCTTTTCGGTCCAGGTCTGCCTTGCCTTGCCCTACCCTGCTCTGCCCTGCCCTGCCTTCCCTTGCCCAGCTCAGCCATTCCCTGCCCTACCCTGCCCTGCCTTGCCTTGTTCTGCCTTGCCCTTTTCGGTCCAGGTCTGCCTTGCCTTGCCCTGCCCTGCCCTTCCCTGCCTTGCCCTGCCCTTCCCTGCCTTGCCCTGCCCTTCCCTGCCTTGCCCTGCCCTTCCCTGCCTTGCCCTGCCCTGCCTTCCCCTGCACACACCTCCCCTGCCTTGCCCTGCCCTGCCTTGCATTGGCCTACCTTGCCCTGCCCTCTTTTCCCCTGCCCTGCACTGTCCGGTTGTCCCCTGCCCTTGTCCTGCCCTGCCCTGCCCTCCCCTTCTTTGCCGTGCCCTGCCGTGCCCTTCCCTGCCCTTCCTTCCACTTCTCTGCCTTGCCCTGCCTTACCCTGCTCTGCCTTGCACTGTCCTGCCCTAACTTGCCCTGCCCTGATCTGCCCTTCCTTCCACTTCTCTGCCTTGCCCTGCTGTGCCAAGCCCTACCTTGCCTTGCCCTGTCTTGCCCTGCCCTTCCCTACCTTTACCAGCCCTGCCTTGCCCTGCCCTTCCCTGCTTTGTGCTGACCTGCACTGCCTTGCCCTTCTTTGTCCAGCCCTGCCCTGCCCTTACTTGCCCTACCTTGCCCTGCCCTGCCCGGCCCCATGCTGCCTTGCCTCACCCTGCCTCGCCCTGCCCTCCCATGCTGTCTTACCCTACCCTGCCCTACGTTGCCCAGCTTTGCCTTCCTCTGCCTTACCTTGCCTTGACCTGCCCTGCCCTGCCCTGCCCCTCCCTTGCCCTGCCTTGCTCTGCCTTAGCCTGCCCTTCCCAGCCCTGCCCTGCCCTTTCTTGGTCTGCCTGCCCAGCTCTGCCCAGCCTTGCATTGCTGTGCACTGCCCAGCCTTGTCCTTCCCTGTCCTGCCCTGCCTTTCCCTGACCTACCTTGCCCTGCCTTGCCATGCATTGCCCAGCCCTGCATTGCCCTGCCCTGCCTAGCATGGTCGTACACTGCCTTGCCCTGCCCTTCCCTTCCTTGCCCTGCCCTGCCCTCTTCTCTGCTCTGCCTTGCCGTTCTCTGCCCTACCTTGCCCTGCCCTACCCTGCCTTGTCCTAATTTGCACTGCCTTGCCCTGCCCAGCCTTGCCCTGCCTCATCCTGCCTTGCCCTGCCTCATCCTGCCTTGCCTTGCCTCGTCCTGCCTTGCCTTGCCTCGTCCTGCCTTGCCTTGCCTCGTCCTGCCTTGCCTTGCCTCGTCCTGCCTTGCCTTGCCTCGTCCTGCCTTGCCCTCCTCTCCCCTGCCTTGCCCTCCTCTCCCCTGCCTTGCCCTCCTCTCCCCTGCCTTGCCCTCCTCTCCCCTGCCTTGCCCTGTGTTTCCCTGCCCTACCTTGCCCTGCCCTGCATTTGTCTACCCTGCCTCACCTTTCCCCACCCTGCATTGCCTTGCCCTGCCCTGACTTGTCCTGCCCTGCCCAGCACTGCCTTGCCTTACCCTGCCCTTCCCCTGCCCTGCCTCGCACTGCCCTGCCTTGCACTGCCCTGCCCTACCTTTCCCAGCCCTGCATTGCCCTACCCTGTCTTGCCCTTCTCCACCCTGCCTTGCCCTGCCCTGCCTAGAAATGCCTTGCCCTGCCTTGCTTTGCCCTACACTGCCCTGCCCTCCCCTTCCCTCCCCTGAATTACCCTTCCCTGCCCTAACTTGCCCTGCCCTACGCTGCCTTGCCCTGCCTTGCCCTGCATTGCCCAACCTTAGCTTACCCTGCCCTGCCTTGCCCTGCCCCGCCCTGCCTAGCCCCGCCCTACCCTGCCTTGCCCTGCTGTGCCAAACCCTGCCTTGCCCTGCTGTGCCAAACCCTGCCCTGTCCTACCTTGCCTTGCCCTGTCTTGTCCTGCCCTTTCCTACCTTTACCAGCCCTGCTTTGCCCTGCCTCACCCTGCCCTCCCCTGCCCGTCCTTACCCTGCCCTTGCTTTCCCGTGACTAGTCCTGCCCTACCTTCCCCTGCCCTGCCGTGCCCTCCCCGTCTTTCCCTGCTCTGCCTTGCCTTGCCCTGCCCTGCCCTGTCTTGTCCTGCCTTGCCCTGCCTTGTCCAGCCCTGATCTGCCCTGCTCTGCCCCACCATTCCCAGCCCTGCCCTGCCATGGCCTTCTTTGCCAAGCCCTGCCCTGCATTGTCCAGCTCTACCTTGCCCTGCCCTGCCTTACCATGCCCTGCCCTTCCTTAGCCTGCCCTTCCCTGCCAGCCCAGCCCTGCACTGCGTTGCCTTGCCCTGTTCTGCCTTACCCAGCCCTGTCTTACCCTACTTTGCCAAGCCCTGCCCTGCCTTGCCCTGCCTTCCCCTACCTTGCACTGCCCTGCCCTGCCTTGCCCTGTTCTGCCTTACCCTGCCCTGTCTTGCCTTGCCCTGCCAAGCCCTGCACTGCCTTGCATTGCCTTGTCCTTCCCTACCCTTCTCTGCCCTGCCATGCCCTGTCCTGTCCTGCCCTGCCCTGCCCTCCTTTGCTCTGCCCTACCCTGCCTTGCCCATCTCTGCTATCCCCTGCCCAGCCAAACCCTGTCCTGCCTTGCCCAGCGCTGCCCTGTCCTGCCTTGCCCTGCCCTACCTTACCCTGCCTAGACCTGCCCTGCCCTGGCTTGACCTGCTCTGTAAACCATTCCCAGCCTTGCCCTTCCCTGCCAATCGCTGCTCTGCCTTGCCCTGCCTTGGCCTGCACTACCAAGACCTGCCCTACCTTACCCTACTTTGCCCTGCCTTGCCCTGCCCTGCCTTGCCCTGCCCTGCCTTGCCCTGCCTTGCCCTTTTCGGTCCAGGTCTGCCTTGCCTTGCCCTGCCCTGCTCTACCCTACCCTGCCCTCCCTTGCCCTGCCCTGCCCTTTTCGGTCCAGGTCTGCCTTGCCTTGCCCTGCCCTGCCTTCCCTTGCCCAACTCAGCCATTCCCTGCCCTACCCTGCCCTGCCTTGCCTTGTTCTGCCTTGCCCTTTTCGGTCCAGGTCTGCCCTTCCTTGCCTTGCCCTGCCCTGACCTTCCTTGCCTTGCCCTGCCCTCCCCTGCCTTGCTCTGGCCTACCTTGCCCTGCCCTCTTTTCCCCTGCCCTGCACTGTCTGGCTGTCCCTTGCCCTGCCCTGACTTGCCCTGCCCTGACTTGCCCTGCCCTGACTTGCCCTGCCCTGACTTGCCTTGCCCTGCCTTGCCCTGCCCTGACTTGCCTTGCCCTGCCTTGCCCTTGCCCTCCCCTGGCCTGCCCTGCCTTGCCCTCCCCTGGCCTGCCCTGCCTTGCCCTCCCCTGGCCTGCCCTGCCTTGCCTTGCCTTGTTCTGTCCTGCCAAGCCCTGCCCAGCCCCGCCCTACCTTGCCTTGCCCTGCTGTGCCAAGCCCTACCTTGCCTTGCCCTGCTGTGCCAAGCCCTACCTTGCCTTGCCCTGCTGTGCCAAGCCCTACCTTGCCTTGCCCTGTCTTGCCCTGCCCTTCCCTACCTTTACCAGCCCTGCCTTGCCCTGCCCTTCCCTGCTTTGTGCTGACCTGCACTGCCCTGCCCTTCCTTGCCCTGCCCTTCCTTGCCCTGCCCTTCCTTGCCCTGCCCTTCCTTGCCCTGCCCTTCCTTGCCCTGCCCGGCCCCATGCTGCCTTGCCTCACCCTGCCTCGCCCTGCCCTCCCATGCCGTCTTACCCTACCCTGCCCTACGTTGCCCAGCTTTGCCTTCCTCTGCCTTATCTTGCCTTGACCTGCCCTGCCCGGCCCCTCCCTTGCCCTGCCTTGCTCTGTCTTGGCCTGCCCTTCCCGGCCCTGCCCTGCCCTGTCTTGGTCTGCCTGCCCAGCCCTGCCCAGCCTTGCATTGCTGTGCCCTGCCCTGCCCTGCCTTTCCCTGACCTACCTTGCCCTGCCTTGCCCTGCCCTGCCTTGCATTGGCCTACCTTGCCCTGCCCTCTTTTCCCCTGCCCTGCACTGTCTGGCTGTCCCCTGCCCTGCACTGCCTTACCCAGCCCTGCCCTCCTTGGTCTTCCTTGCCCTGCCCTGCCTTGCCCTTCCTTGCCCTGCCCTGTCTTGCCCTGCCTTGCCCAGCCCTTTCCTGCCTTCCCTTGCCCTGCCCTGCCTTGCCCAGTACTGTCCTGCCCTGCTCTGCCTAGCCCTGCCTTCCCCTTCCTTGCCCTGCCCTGCCCTGCTGTGCCCTGCACTCCCCTATCTTTCCCTGCCCTGTCTTGCCCTACCCTTCTGTGCCTTGTCCAGCCCTGCCCTGCCTTTTCCTGTCCTGCTTTGGGCTGCCCTGCCCAGCCTTCACCTGCCTTGCCCTGCCCAGCCTTGCCCTGCCTTGCCCTGTCCTTCCTTGGGCTGCCCTGCTGTGCTCTGCCTTTCCCTGCCCTACCTTGCCCTGCCTTGCCCTGCCTTCACCTGCCTTGCCCTGCCCAGCCCTGCCCTGCCCTGGCCTTCTTTGCCAAGCCCTGCCCTGCATTGCCCAGCCCTGCATTGCCCTGCCCTGCCCTGCCTAGCATTGTCGTACACTGCCTTGCCCTGCCCTTCCCTTCCTTGCCCTGCCCTGCCCTCTTCTCTGCTCTGCCTTGCTGTTCTCTGCCCTACCTTGCCCTGCCCTACCCTGCCTTGTCCTAATTTGCCCTGCCCTGGTGTGCTCTGCACTGCCTTGCCCTGCCCTGTCCTGCCCTGCCCTGTCCTGTCCTGCCCTGCCCTGCCCTGTCCTGCCCTGCCCTGTCCTGCCCTGCCCTGTCCTGCCCTGCCCTGTCCTGCCCTGCCCTGCCTTGCCCTGCCCTGCCTTGCCCTGCCCTCCCTTGCCCTGCCTTGCCTTGTTCTGCCATGCCCTTTTCCGTCCAGATCTGCCTTGCCTTGCCTTGCCCTGCCCTGCCCTATCCTGCCCTACCCTGCCTTCCCTTGCCCAGCTCAGCCATTCCCTGCCCTACCCTGCCCTGCCTTGCCTTGTTCTGCCTTGCCTTTTCGGTCCAGGTCTGCCTTGCCTTGCCCTGCCCTGCCCTGCCCTTCCTTGCCCTGCCCTGCCCTTCCTTGCCCTGCCCTGCCCTTCCTTGCCCTGCCCTGCCCTTCCTTGCCTTGCCCTGCCCTGCCCTCCTCTTCTCTGCCCAGCCTAGCCCTATCTTCCCCTGCCCTGCCTTGCCCTATCTTCCCCTGCCCTATCTTCCCCTGCCCTGCCTTGCCGTGCCCTGCCCTGCCCTTCCTTCCACTTCTCTGCCTTGCCCTGCCTTGCACTGTCCTGCCCTAACTTGCCCTGCCCTGATCTGCCCTTCCTTCTACTTCTCTGCCTTGCTCTGCCCTGTCCAGCCCTGCCCTGCCTTACCCTGCCTTGCACTGCCCTGCTCTATCTTCCTCTGCCCTGCCTTGTACTGCCCTGCCGTGCCCTTCCCTGCCCTTCCTTCCACTTCTCTGCCTTGCCCTGCTCTGTCCAGCCCTGCCCAGCCCCATTCTACCCTGCCTTGCATTGCTGTGCCCTACCCTGCCTTGCCCTGCTGTGCCAAGCCCTACCTTGCCTTGCCCTGTCTTGCCCTGCCCTTCCCTACCTTTACCAGCCCTGCCTTGCCCTGCCCTTCCCTGCTTTGTGCTGACCTGCCCTACCTTGCCCTGCCTTGCCCTGCCCGGCCCTATGCTGCCTTGCCTCACCCTGCCTCGCCCTGCCCTCCCATGCCGTCTTACCCTACCCTGCCCTACGTTGCCCAGCTTTGCCTTCCTCTGCCTTACCTTGCCTTGACCTGCCCTGCCCTGCCCCTCCCTTGCCCTGCCTTGCTCTGCCTTGGCCTGCCCTTCCCGGCCCTGCCCTGCCCTGTCTTGGTCTGCCTGCCCAGCCCTGCCCAGCCTTGCATTGCTGTGCCCTGCCCTGCCCAGCCTTGTCCTTCCCTGCCCTGCCCTGCCTTTCCCTGACTTACCCAGCCCTGCCCTCCTTGGTCTTCCTTGCCAAGCCCTGCCCTGCCCTGCCTTGCCCTGCCTTCTCCTGACCTGACTTGCCCTGCCCTGCCTTGCCAAGTACTGTCCTGCCCAGCCCTGACTTGCCCTGCACTGCCTAGAACTGCCTTGCTCTGCCTTGCTTTGCCCTACACTGCCCTGCCCCCCCTTTCCTGCCCTGCATTACCCTTCCATGCCTTGCCCTAACTTGCCTTGCCCTGCCCTGTCTTGTCCTGCCCTGCCTTGCCCAACACTTCCTTACCCTGCCCTGCTCTGCCCTGCCCTACCTTGTCCTGCCCTAACTTCCCCTGTCCTGCCCTGCTTTTCCCTGCCTTTCCTTGCCCTGCTGTAGTGGTTTGAGCCTTAACTGAGAGTTAAAAGCTCAAATGGGGAAAAGGATGAGAATCTCTTCCCCACTTCCCCCCCACCTCCTCCCTCCAAACAGGGAGAGGAGGGGAAAAAAAAAGGTAAGGAGCAAACCCACTAAGCAACAATCTGGAGTCAGCTTGGAAGTAGAGAGGCAAGTAATTTTTTTTTCCTTCAAAATATATATATATATATATATAGCAATAACAGGGAAAAAAGGTTCACAAGGGCAAGGAACAAAAATGGATGGGAGGGGGGATAGAAAAAGAATAATACAAAACCAGTCTGTCTCTGAAGAGGCGCAGAGGCAGCAGGGAGAAGGATCAGGTCCGGCCACGTGGCTGAGGATCAGGAGAGCAGCTGCAGTAGCTCTCATCCAGCAGAGGCAGGAGCCAAAAAGGAGATCCAACAGCTATGAGGTCCTGCTTTTTTATACCCTTGCTGGGCAGGGAGGGGGAAGTGGAACAGACTCAGCTTTCCTAGGGGGAGATGCCCTTCAGGGAGTGTAAAGTACCCACAAGCCCTCCACCCTGCTTTCTTCTTTTGTTTTCAGAAAAAGGTGTTAACCCACCACAATCCACCCCTCTGTTCCACTTCCTCTCTCCTGCCACAGCCCCTTTATGTGATTTTGACACATGGTATTTGAATCCTTGGTGCAAGTCTCTTGCTATCCCGGCTTGCTCTCTCCCAGGGCAGTCTCTCTCTCTGCTGATGGTCACTGTAGGTGGTGCTTGAACTGGGCAGGCATGTGGAGAAGAATCAGGAATCAGTCTGTCTTTGAAAGGGAAAGGAAAAAGTCAGGAACAGTCTGTTGCTGTATGGACATAGGGAACAGTCCGTTGCTGTAGGGACATCAGGAACGGGTACAGGTGAGATGATGCTCTTTGGGTTGGTGTGCAGTGGGTACGTTGGGTCCTTGATGCTGGGCTGGTATTAAACTAGGATGGAGAAACTTAGAACAACTTATAACTATTCACATAATTACATTGATGAGGGTTGCCTCCTCTGAGTTCATCCTCTCTCAGCCAGAGTCACGTTCTGCTGTGGGATACACTGAATGTCCCCAGTTTCTAACATAACCCAGTACGTGTGAACAGGCCTCTCAGCTGAGACCACCCCTCGGTTTGGTTTGCCCCCACCAGCAGCAGGGAAAACCCACACTGACTTCCCCAGCAGGTTCTTCTCAGCAATCACAGGAACTCCATCTCCATCCACTGTTTGCAGCAGGTCGGACTGGGCAGGACCAGCTCGGTTCACAGATCCTCTGCTGTTCACTAACCAAGTGGCTTGAGCTAGGTGCTTTTCCCACTTCCTGAAGGTTCCACCCCCCATGGCTTTTAGGGTGGTCTTTAGCAAGCCATTGTAGCGCTCGACCTTCCCTGCAGCTGGTGCATGGTATGGGATGTGGTAAATCCACTCAATCCCCTGTTCCTTTGTCCAGTCCCTTATGAGATGGTTCCTGAAGTGGGTTCCATTGTCTGATTCAATCCTCCCGGGGGTGCCGTGTCTCCACAGGATATGTCTCTCTAGGCCCAGGATGGTGTTGCGAGCAGTGGCATGAGGAACTGGATAGGTCTCCAGCCACCCTGTACTTGCCTCCACCATGGTCAGTACGTACTGCTTGCCACTGTGAGACTGAGGAAGGGTGATGTAGTCGATCTGCCAGGCCTCTCCATATTTATATTTCGACCATCTCCCCCCATACCACAGAGGCTTCATGCGCTTGGCCTGCTTGATGGCAGCACAGATGTCACACTCATGGATGACCTGTGAGATGGCCTCCATAGAGATGTCCACAGCTCTGTCCCGAGCCCACCGGTATGTGGCATCTCTCCCTTGGTGGCCAGAAGTGTCATGGGCCCAGCGAGCTAAGAACAGCTCACCCTTGTGTTCCCAGTCCAAGTCTATTTGGGAGATCTTAGCAGCCAGGTCTGCTTGGTGGTTGTGCTTGTGCTCCTCTGTGGCTCTGCTCTTGGGGATGTGTGCATCAATGTGCCGTACCTTGGTTGGCAGCCTGTCCAGGCGGGCGGCGATGTCTTGCCACAGGTCAGCGGCCCAAACAGGCTTCCCTTTTCTCTGCCACCCGTTCCTCCTCCATTCCTTCAGCCACCCCCACAAGGTGTTGGCTACCATCCAGGAGTCAGTGTAGAGGTACAGCACTGGCCAGTTCTCTTATTCTGCTATATCCAGGGCCAGCTGGACAGCTTTTACCTCTGCGTACTGACTGGATTCACCTTCTCCATCCCTTGCTTCTGCCACTTGCCTTGTTGGGCTCCAGACAGCTGCCTTCCATCTCTGCTTGCTTCCTACAAGCCGGCAGGACCCATCTGTAAATAGAGCATAGCCCTTCTCGTTGTCAGGGAGATCTTTATATGGGGGAGCCTCCTCAGCACGGGTCACTGTCTGCTCTGCTGGCATTCCAAAGTCAGCACCCTCTGGCCAGTTGGTGATCACTTCCACTATGCCAGGGTGTTCGAAGTTCCCCATCCGAGCTCGCTGAGTTATCAGGGCCATCCACTTACTCCAGGTAGCATCTGTGGCATGATGTGGGGTTGAGCCTCTCCCTTTGAACATCCAGGTCAGGACTGGAAGTCTCGGAGCTAGAAATAGAGGTGACTCAGTCCCAATTACCTCAGAGGCAGCCCGGACGCCCTCATAGGCAGCTAGGATTTCCTTCTCTGTCGCGGTGTAGTTGGCCTCAGAGCCTTTGTACCCCTTACTCCAGAAACCTAGGGGCCTGCCCCTGGTTTCACCAGGAGCCTTCTGCCACAAGCTCCATGTAGGACCATTCTCACCAGCCGCAGTGTACAGCACATTCTTGATCTCTGGCCCAGTTCGAACAGGTCCCAGAGCCATAGCATGGACCACCTCTCGTTTGATCTGGTCAAACGCCACCTGCTGCTCAGGTCCCCACACAAAATCATTTTTCTTCCTTGTTACATGGAAGAGAGGCTTCACAATTTGACTGTACCCGGGAATGTGCATTTTCCAGAAGCCCACAAGCCCCAAAAACGACTGTGTCTCTTTCTTGTTCGTGGGTTGCACTATAGTGGCTACCCTGTTCACCACCTCCTGAGGGATGTGGCGACGGCCATCCTGCCATTGAACACCCAGGAACTGGATCTCCCTGGCAGGCCCTTTCACCTTGCTTCTCTTGATGGCAAAGCCAGCCTCCAGCAGGATGTCAATTATCCTCTTACCCTTCTGGTAAACTTCCTCTGCTGTCTCACCCCATACAATGATGTCATCAATGAACTGCAGATGCTCAGGAGCTCCACCTTTCTCCAAGGCAGTCTGGATCACCTCATGGCAGATGGTTGAGCTATGGACCCAGCCCTGAGGTAACCGATTCCATTGATACTGTACTCCCCTCCAGACTCCAGGTGAAAGCAAACTGTGGCCGGCATTCTTCTGCAATGGGAATGGAGAAAAAGGCATTAGCAATGTCAGTTGTGGCATACCACTTGGCCGCCTTCGATTCCAGCTCATACTGGAGCTCCAGCATGTCCGGCACCGCAGCGCTGATCGGAGGAGTCACTTCATTCAGGCCACGGTAGTCCACAGTCAGTCTCCATTCCCCATTTGCCTTCCGCACTGGCCATATCGGGCTGTTGAAGGGGGAGTGAGCCTTGCTGATCACGCTCTGGCTCTCCAGTCGTCGAATCAGTTGGTGTATGGGGTGCAGAGAGTCTCTGTTGGTCCTGTATTGCCTGCGATGTACTATGCGAGAGGCAATAGGTAACTTCAAATCCTGCACCTTATGGCTGCCCACTACGGAGGGGTCATCTGAAAGCTCGGGCATGGTGGACAGCTGTTCTTTGCCTGCAGTCTCCACAGCTGCCACCCCAAACGCCCACTTGTGCCCCCTAAGGTCCTTGAAGCATCCCTCCCGCAGAAAGTCAATGCCAAGAGTGCAAGGTGCATCTGGACCAGTCACTATGTCGTGCTTTCCCCATTCATTCCCAGTCAGGCTTATCTCAGCTTGCAGTACAGTCAAGTCTTGTGAGCCTCCTGTGACTCCTTGAATGCTTATGGACTCAGCCCCTTTGTACCCCGATGGTATCAGGGTGCATTGGGCCCCTGTGTCCACCAGAGCTCGGTACTTCAGGGCTTCTGAAGTGCCAGGCCATTTCACGTACACATCCCAGTATACTCTGTTATCCCTGGCCTCCACCTGGCTGGAGGTAGGGCATCTCTAATGCTGGTGGCAATGTCCACACTTGTCACATGGTCCTGTGTTACTAGGGGAAGGGTCTCTTGAGCGAGAGGGACCACTCCAGGAAACTGGGGCAGCCCTTCTCCTGGATGAGTTATCCCCGTGGTGCCCACCTTGCAGTTCCCGCACCCTGTTCCAGAGGGCAGAGGTGGGTTGGCCATGCCAGGTGTCCATGTCCTCTCCATGGTCACAGAGGAACCTCCACAGAGACCCCCTTGACATTCCCCGATTGGCTTGGGGTGATCTCCTAGGGGAAGGTCGCCTGTTCCTGATTGCTGAAACCTGGACCCATTCTGAAGGAGAAGGGGAAAAGGAGGCATCGCTCCCCTTTTTCAGTTCAGACATGGAGGTCTTGATCTCTTTGACAATGTCTTTAGCCATAGTTTCTATGGCTGAGATCAGGGGTTTCTGATTTACACTGTCCTCATATTCCCTTAAATCATTGGTAAACTCACAGACAGTTTTAGGACTTCCATCCTGTCCAGTCAAGAGTATCCCTCCTAATGTGTGAGCATATTTCTGAGGAGCACCCTGGGTGAGTTTCTTTACGAAGGGCCGTCTCATGGGCACCTCATCTGGGTCCGAAGGGAGCTGGCCATCCCCATAAATTATTTCCATCATGGCCATCTGCCTCAGATACCGAATGCCCTGTTCCATAGTTGTCCATCTAACTGGGGCCCAGGGCAGGTCATCTCTTGAGCAGTACCGGCTCTTGATGGCGTTCAGAATCCGGGCCCAGAGAGTGTGTATTCCATCAAGTTTGGCTAACTCTTTGTCCAGACCAGCATCACGAGTCAGGGAGCCTAAAAGCTTTGCCTCCCTCTTATCCAGGTCCACTGTGTCCACCCCCTCGTCCCAGCATCTCAGGGCCCAGCTTAGTATTGGCTGACCCTCTTTCCTGGCGTAGTCCAGACGAGTTTGCCTTAGTTCCTTTCTGGGCAGCGATGTAACAGTTATTTCCTGGTCTGAATCCTCTTCATCCACCGCTGGGTTCTGTGAGCTGCTGGGGCCTGCTGAGGTTCCTTCCTCACCATCCGTGCTTGGTGATGATTTTTGATTTCTTTTCCTGCGTGTGGTGACCGGTGCTAGAGAGACTGCATTGGCAGGAGCATCAGGGGTCAACTGTGGGACTGCTGGTGGTGGGGCAAACCCTTGTGCCTGGGGCTCAGGCTGAGAGCTGGCACAGTCATTACAACCCGACCCCTCCCTCTTTGTGTCTACAGAGTGCTTACAATGCTCACAGCAGACACGCCCCCAGTCATTAAAGAGCACAAAGGAGTGTGTTATCACCCTCCAAACAGCTCTTAATGGGTTAGCTAGTCCTCCACCCAACATGGTCCCAGCAAATGCCACTATAAGGATTACATTTAGGCATATGGAGCATATTGCAACGTAGAGCAATTTTCCATCACAGGCACTTTTATCTACACCATTGGTTTCATAACTTGCTTCAGGAAAGTTTCCTATGTTAGAAAAGTTACCACTGACAGTGAAATTCAATGAATTCAAGAGATACATGCCTAACTTAATTGGTAAAGTTTTTATCCACTTGATCAGCATCTCTATCATTAACCACACCACGTGGTAAGTTATTAATTTGTAGATGTGGGTCCAAAAGATCCAGCCAAAAGCCCATGAAAAGGCTTGGACCATCAGGTTCTTTAAAATTGCCATTTCTACTTCAAGCTCCTTTTTCAGAAAAAAAAAAGGTATTGCTTTCCCAATACAAGATCAATTTCCAAGCCCCACGTTGGGCACCAAAAATTGTAGTGGTTTGAGCCTTAACTGAGAGTTAAAAGCTCAAATGGGGAAAAGGCTGAGAATCTCTTCCCCACTTCCCCCCCACCTCCTCCCTCCAAACAGGGAGAGGAGGGGAAAAAAAGGTAAGGAGCAAATCCACTAATCAACAATCTGGAGTCAGCTTGGAAGTAGAGAGGCAAATAATTTTTTTTTCTTCAAATATATATATATATATATAGCAATAACAGGGAATAAGGTTCACAAGGACAAGGAACAAGAATGGATGGGAGGGGAATAGAAAAAAAATAATACAAAACCAGTCTGTCTCTGAAGAGGCGCAGAGGCAGCAGGGAGAAGGATAAGGTCCAGCCACGTGGCTGAGGATCAGGGGAGCGGCTGCAGTAGCTCTCATCCAGCAGAGGCAGGAGCCAAAAAGGAGATCCAACAGCTATGAGGTCCTGCTTTTTATACCCTTGCTGGGCAGGGAGGGGGGAGTGGAACAGACTCAGCTTTCCCAGGGGGGAGACGCCCTTCAGGGAGTGTAAAGTACCCACAAGCCCTCCACCCTGCTTTCTTCTTTTGTTTTCAGAAAAAGGTGTTAACCCACCACACGTGCCCTGCCCTGCCCTGCACTCGCCGGCTGTCCCCTGCCCTGTACTGCCTTGCCCAGCCCTGACCTCCTTGGCCTTCCTTGCCAAGCCCTGCCCTGCCTTGCCCTCCCCTGGCCTGCCCTTCCCTGCCCTGCCTTGTCCTACCCTGCCAAGCCCTGCACTGCCTTGCATTGCCTTGTCCTACTCTGACCTGCCCTCCCCGGTCTTTCCCTGCCCTTCCTTGCCCTACCGTTCAGTGCTTTGCCCAGCCTTGCTCTGCGTTGCCCTGCCTTGCCCTGCCCTTCCCTGCCCTACCCTGCCTTACCCTGCCTTGTCCTGCCCTGCCTTGCCCTGCTCTACCCTCCTCTGCCCTCCTCTGCCCTGCCTTGCCTTGCCCTGCCCTGCCTTGCCCTGCCCTACCCAGCCCTGCCTTGCCTTGCCCTGCCCTGCCCTGCCTTGCCCTGACTCATCCTAACTTGCCTTGCCCTGTCCTGCCCTGCCCTGCCTGGCCCTATGCTGCCTTGCCTCAGCCTGCCTCGCCCTGCCCTCCCATGCCCTGTCTTACCCTACCCTGCCATGCCCTGGACTGCCCTGCCCTATGTTGCCCGGCTTTGCCTTCCCCTGCCTTACCTTGCCTTGACCTGCCCTGCCCTGCCCTGCCCTGCCTCTCCCTTGCCCTGCCTTGCTTTGCCTTGGCCTGCCCTTCCCGTCCCCGCCCTGCCCTGTCTTGCTCTGCCTGCCCAGCCCTGCGTGACTTGCATTGCTGTGCACTGCCCTGCCCAGCCTTGTCCTGCCCTGCCCTGCCTTTCCCTGACCTACCTTGCCCTGCCTTGCCCTGCCCTCTTTTCTCCTGCCCTGCCCTGCACTGTCTGGCTGTCCCCTGCCCTGCACTGCCTTACCCAGCCCTGCTCTCCTTGGTCTTCCTTGCCAAGCCCTGCCCTACCTTGCCCTGCCCTGCCCTGGCTTGCCCTCCTTGCCCTGTCCTGCCTTGCCCTGCCCTGCCTTGCCCAGTAGTATCCTGCCCTGCTCTGCTTTGCGTAGCCCTGCCTTCCCCTTCCTTGCCCTGCCCTGCCCTGGCTAGCTGTGCTCTGCCCTGACCTACCCTGCCCTGCCCAGCCTTGCCCTGCCCTGCCCCAGCCCGTGCCCAGCCTCGGCCCCAGCCCTACCCCAGCACTGCCCTAGTCCCAGCCCAGCCCCAACTCCAGCCCCAGCCCAAACCCCTGCCCCACCCTGGCCCCGGCCCCAGCCCTGTCCCAGCCCCTGCCCATTCCCGGCCCCACCCTTGGCCCCAGCCCTGGCCCAGCCCCAGCGCCCAACCCTGTCCGAACCCTGCCCCATCCCCCAGCCCAGAACCCAGCCCCAGCACCAGCCCCAGCCCAGCCCCAGCCCTACCCCAGCACCAGCCCCAGCCCTGTTCCCAGCCTCAGCCCTGGACCAAGTCCCAGCCCCAGACCTGTCCCAGCCCTGCCCCCAGCCCAGCCGAAGTCCCAGCCCCAGCTCCAGGCCCAGCCCCATCCCTGCCCCCAGCCCAGCCCCGGCCCAGCCCCAGCCCTGAACCGAGCCCCAGCCCTGGCCCCAGCCCAGCCCCTGCCCAGCCCTGCCCCCACCGCAGCCCCAGCCCTGAACCCAGTCCCGGCCCCAGCACGGGCCCCAGCCCAGCCCCTGCCCTGCCCAGTTCTGGCCCCAGCCCCAGCCCTACCCCAGCACTGCCCTAGCCCCAACCTAGCCCCAACCCCGGCCCCATCCCTGCCCCAGCCCCAGCCCTGGCCCAGCCCCAGCGCCCAACCCTGCCTGAACCCTGCCCCATCCCACAGCCCAGCCCCGAAACCAGCCCCAGCACCAGCCCCAGCCATGTCTCAGCTCCAGCCTCAGCCCTGTCCCCAGACACAGCCCTGCCCCAGCCCAGCCCCAGGCCCATCCCTGCCCCCAGCCCAGCCCTGGCCCCAGCCCCAGCCCCAGCCCTGCCCCCTACCCAGCCCCGGCCCCAGCACTGCCCCAGCCCAGGCCCCAGCCCAGCCCCGGCCCCAGCCCTGACCCCAGCCCAGTCCCAGCCCTACCCCAGCACTGCCCTAGCCCCAGCCCAGCCCCAACCCCGGCCCCATCCCTGCCCCAGCCCCAGCGCCCAACCCTTCCCGAACCCTGCCCCATCCCCCAGCCCAGCCCTGAACTCGGAACCAGCCCCAGTCCTGCCCCATCCCAGCCCCCATCCCCAGCCCTGCCCCATCCCAGCCCCCATCCCCAGCCCTGCCCCAGCCCCAGCCCTGCCCCCAGCCCAGCCTCGACCCCAGCCTTGCCCCAATCTTAGCCCCGGCCCCAGCCCTGCCCCCAGACCTGCCCCGGCCCCAGATGAGCCCCAGCCCTGAACCGAGGCCTGCCCCAGCTCTGCCCTCAGCCCAGCCCTGGCCCCAGCCCTTGCCCGGCCCCGGGCCCAGCCCAGCCCAAGCCCTGTCCCAGCCCCGGCCCCAGCCCAGCCCCATCCCTGCCCCTAGCCCCAGCCCTGCCCCAGCCCTGGCCCCAGCAAAGCCCCAGGCCCATCCCTGCCCCCAGACCAGCCCCAGCCCTGAACCCAGCCCAGGCCCCAGACCAGCCCCTGCCCTGCCCGAGCCCCAGCCCGGCCCCAGCCCTACCCCAGCACTGCCCTAGCCCCAGTCCAGCCCCAGCCCTGGCCCCAGCCCTTGCCCCACCCCGGAGCCGGCCTCGGCCCCAGCCCTGCCCCCAGTCCAATCCAGCCCCAGCCCCCACCCGAGCCCTGCCCCAGCCCAGCCCACAGCCCTGTCCCAGCTGCGGCCCCACACTCGGTCCCAGCCCTGCCCCATCCCTGCCCCAGCCCCCAGCTCTGCCCCAGCCACTGCCCCAGCCCCAGCCCTGGCCCTGCCCCCAGTCCAATCCAGCCCCTGCCCTGCCCCAGTCTATTCCAGCCCCAGCCTCAACCCTGCCCTAGCCCCCACTCTAGCCCCAGCCCCCAGCCCTGTCCCAGCCCCGGCCCCAAACTCGGTCCCAGCCCAAGCCCCCAGCCCTGCCCCAGTCTCCAGCCCAGGCACAGCCCTCCCCCATCCCCGGACCCAGCCTCGGCCCCATCCCCGGCCCAGACCTGCCCCAGACCCCAGCCCTGCCCCCAGCTCAGCCCCAGCCCCAGTCCTGGCCCCAGCCCCAGCCCTACCCCAGCGCTGCCCCTGCCCCATTCCAGCCCCCAGCCCTGCCCCAGTCCCGGCCCCAGCCCCAGCCCTATCCCAGCGCTGCCCCAGCCCCAGTCCTGCCCCATCCCAGCCCCCATCCCCAGCCCTGCCCCATCCCTGCCCCCAGGCCAGCCCGAGCCCCTGCCCCGGCACCAGCCCCAGCCCCATCCCTGCCCCCAGCCCAGCCTCGACCCCAGCCTTGCCCCAATCTTAACCCCAGCCCTGGCCCCAGCCCTCAGCCCAGCCCCAGCCCTGCCCCAGCCCCGGACCCAGGCCCGACCCCAGCCCCAGCCCCACCCCCAGGCCTGTCCCCAGCCACAGCCCAGTCCCAGCCCCAACCCTGCCCCACCCCCTGCCCCAGCCCTACCCCAGCCCCGGCCCCAGCCCTCAGCCCAGCCCCAGCCCAATCCCATCCCTGGCCCCAGCTCTACCCCCAGCTTAAACCCGGCCCCAGCCCAGCCCCAGCCCCAGCCCTGCCCCCAGTCCAATCCAGCCCCAGCCCAACCCCCAGCCCTGCCCCCAGTCCAATCCAGCCCCAGCCCCCACCCGAGCCCTGCCCCAGCCCAGCCCACAGCCCTGTCCCAGCTGTGGCCCCACACTCGGTCCCAGCCCTGCCCCATCCCTGCCCCAGCCCCCAGCTCTGCCCCAGCCCCTGCCCCAGCCCCAGCCCTGGCCCTGCCCCCAGTCCAATCCAGCCCCAGCCTCAACCCTGCCCTAGCCCCCACTCTAGCCCCAGCCCCCAGCCCTGTCCCAGCCCCGGCCCCAAACTCTGTCCCAGCCCAAGCCCCCAGCCCTGCCCCAGTCTCCAGCCCAGGCACAGCCCTCCCCCATCCCCGGACCCAGCCTCGGCCCCATCCCCGGCCCAGACCTGCCCCAGACCCCAGCCCTGCCCCCAGCCCAGCCCCAGCTCAGCCCCAGCCCCAGTCCTGGCCCCAGCCCCAGCCCTACCCCAGCGCTGCCCCAGCCCCAGTCCTGCCCCATTCCAGCCCCCAGCCCTGCCCTCAGCCCTGCCCCAGCCCCAGCCCTATCCCAGCGCTGCCCCAGCCCCAGTCCTGCCCCATCCCAGGCCCCATCCCCAGCCCTGCCCCATCCCTGCCCCCAGGCCAGCCCGAGCCCCAGCCCCAGCCATGCGCCAGCCCCGGTCCTGCCCTCAGCCCAGCCCCAGCCCTGGCCCCAACCCAGCCCCAGCCCCTGCCCCGGCACCAGCCCCAGCCCCATCCCTGCCCCCAGCCCAGCCTCGACCCCAGCCTTGCCCCAATCTTAACCCCAGCCCTGGCCCCAGCCCCACCCCCAGGCCTGTCCCCAGCCACAGCCCAGCCCCAGCCCCAACCCTGCCCCACCCCCTGCCCCATCCCTACCCCAGCTTAACCCCAGCCCCGGCCCCAGCCCTCAGCCCAGCCCCAGCCCAATCCCATCCCTGGCCCCAGCTCTACCCCCAGCTTAACCCCAGCCCTCAGCCCAGCCCCAACCCCAGCCCTGCCCCCAGTCCAATCCAGCCCCTGCCCTGCCCCAGTCCATTCCAGCCCCAGCCTCAACCCTGCCCTAGCCCCCACTCTAGCCCCAGCCCCGGCCCCAAACTTGGTCCCAGCCCAAGCCCCCAGCCCTGCCCCAGTCTCCAGCCCAGGCACAGCCCTCCCCCATCCCCGGCCCAGACCTGCCCCAGACCCCAGCCCCTGCCCAGCCCTGCCCCCAGCTCAGCCCCAGCCCCAGCTGAGCCCCAGCCCCTGCCCCAGCCCCAGCTAAGCCCCAGCCCAGCCCTGCCCCAGCCCCAGTCCTGCCCCAGCCCCAGTCCTGCCCCAATCCCAGCCCCCATCCCCAGCTCTGCCCCAGCCCTGCCCTCAGCCCAGCCCTAGCCCCAGCCCCATCTCTGCCCCCAGCCCTGGCCCAGCCCCAGATCTGGCCCCAGCCTCTGCCCTGCCCCGGCACCAGCCCCAGCCCTGCCCCCGCCCCAGCACAGCCCCTGCACTGCCCGAGCCCCAGCCCCTGCCCAGCCCTGCCCCAGCCCCGTCCCCGGCCCCATCCCTTCCCTGGCCCCAGCGCTGCCCCAGCCCCAGTCCTGCCCCATCCCAGCCCCCATCCCCAGCCCTGCCCCATCCCTGCCCCCAGGCCAGCCCGAGCCCCAGCCCTGCGCCAGCCCCGGTCCTGCCCTCAGCCCAGCCCCAGCCCTGGCCCCAACCCAGCCCCAGCCCCTGTCCCGGCCCCAGCCCTGCCCCATCCCTGCCCCCCAGCCCTGCCCCAGCCCTGGCCCCAGCAAAGCCCCAGCCCCATCCCTGCCCCAAGCCCAGCCCCAGCCCTGAACCCAGCCCAGGCCCCAGATCAGCCCCTGCCGTGCCCGAGCCCCAGCCCTGCCCCAGCCCCTGCCCAGTCCCGGCCCCAGCCCTACCCCAGCACTGCCCTAGCCCCAGTCCAGCCCCAGCCCTGGCCCCAGCCCTTGCCCCACCCCGGAGCCGGCCTCGGGCCCAGCCCAGCCCAAGCCCTGTCCCAGCCTCGGCCCCAGCCCTGCCCCCAGTCCAATCCAGCCCCAGCCCCCACCCGAGCCCTGCCCCAGCCCAGCCCACAGCCCTGTCCCAGCTGTGGCCCCACACTCGGTCCCAGCCCTGCCCCATCCCAGCCCCCAGCTCTGCCCCAGCCCTGGCCCTGCCCCCAGTCCATTCCAGCCCCAGCCTCAACCCTGCCCTAGCCCCAGCCCCCAGCCCGGTCCCAGCCCAAGCCCCCAGCCCTGCCCCAGTCTCCAGCCCAGGCACAGCCCTCCCCCATCCCCGGACCCAGCCTCGGCCCCATCCCCGGCCCAGACCTGCCCCAGACCCCAGCCCCTGCCCAGCCCTGCCCCCAGCCCAGCCCCAGCTCAGCCCCAGCCCCAGCTGAGCCCCTGCCCCGGCCCCAGCTAAGCCCCAGCCCAGCCCTGCCCCAGCCCCAGTCCTGCCCCAATCCCAGCCCCCATCCCCAGCTCTGCCCCAGCCCTGCCCTCAGCCCAGCCCTAGCCCCAGCCCCATCCCTGCCCCCAGCCCTGGCCCAGCCCCAGATCTGGCCCCAGCCTCTGCCCTGCCCCGGCACCAGCCCCAGCCCTGCCCCTGCCCCAGCACAGCCCCTGCCCTGCCCGAGCCCCAGCCCCTGCCCAGTCCTGGCCCCAGCCCAGCCCCAGCCCTACCCCAGCGCTGCCCCAGCCCCCACCCAGCCCCGTCCCCGGCCCCATCCCTTCCCCAGCCCCTGCCCCGCCCCGGCACCAGCCCTGGCCCCAGCCCTGCCCCAGTCCTGGCCCCAGCCCCAGCCCTACCCCAGCGCTGCCCCAGCCCCAGTCCTGCCCCATTCCAGCCCCCAGCCCTGCCCTCAGCCCATCCCCAGCCCTGCCCCAGTCCCGGCCCCGGCCCCAGGCCATCCCCAGCCCTATCCCAGCGCTGCCCCAGCCCCAGTCCTGCCCCATCCCAGCCCCCATCCCCAGCCCTGCCCCATCCCTGCCCCCAGGCCAGCCCGAGCCCCAGCCCTGCACCAGCCCCGGTCCTGCCCTCAGCCCAGCCCCAGCCCTGGCCCCAGCCCCGCCCCAGCCCCTGCCCCGGCACCAGCCCCAGCCCCATCCCTGCCCCCAGCCCAGCCTCGACCCCAGCCTTGCCCCAATCTTAACCCCAGCCCTGGCCCCAGCCCTCAGCCCAGCCCCAGCCCCGGACCCAGGCCCGACCCCAGCCCCAGCCCCACCCCCAGGCCTGTCCCCAGCCACAGCCCAGCCCCAGCCCTACCCCAGCCCCGGCCCCAGCCCTCAGCCCAGCCCCAGCCCAATCCCATCCCTGGCCCCAGCTCTACCCCCAGCTTAACCCCGGCCCCAGCCCCAGCCCTGCCCCCAGTCCAATCCAGCCCCAGCCCAACCCCCAGCCCAGCCCCAGCCCTGCCCCAGCCCTGCCCCCAGTCCAATCCAGCCCCAGCCCAACCCCCAGCCCAGCCCTCAGCCCAGCCCCAGCCCTGCCGCAGCCCCGGACCCAGGCCCAGCCCCAGCCCCATCCCCAGGCCTGTCCCCAGCCCAGCCCCGCCCCAGCCCCCACCCCTGCCCCATCCCTGCCACAGCCTCGGCCCCAGCTTAACCCCAGCCCCAGCCCTCAGCCCAGCCCCAGCCCAATCCCATTCCTGGCCCCAGCTCTACCCCCAGCTTAACCCCAGCCCCGGCCCCAGCCCTCAGCCCAGCCCCAGCCCAATCCCATCCCTGGCCCCAGACCCCAGCCCCCAGCCCTGCCCCAGCCCTGGCCCCACATCAGCCCAGAACTGCCCCAGCCCCTGCCCAGCCCTGCCCCCAGCCCAGCCCTGGCCCCAGCCCTGCCCCAGCCCCTGCCCAGTCCCGGCCCCAGCCCAGACCCAGCCCTGAACCCAGCCCAGGCACCAGCCCAGCCCCTGCCCTGCCCCAGCCCCAGCCCCTGCCCGGCCCAGCCCCAGCCCTGCCCCAGCCCCAGCCCAGCCCTGCCCCCAGCTCAGCCACAGCCCCAGACCCAGACACAGCCCTGATCCTATGCTCAGCCCCGCCCCAGCCTCGGCCCCAGCCCTGCCCCCAGTCCAATCCAGCCCCAGCCCAATCCCCAGCCCTGCCCCAGCCCCAGCCCTGCCCCCAGTCCAATCCAGCCCCAGCCCCCACCCGAGCCCTGCCCCAGCCCTGCCCCAGCCCAGCCCACAGCCCTGTCCCAGCTGCGGCCCCACACTCGGTCCCAGCCCTGCCCCAGCCCCCAGCTCTGCCCCTGCCCCAGCCCCAGCCCTGGCCCTGCCCTCAGTCCAATCCAGCCCCAGCCCCAGCCCTGCCCCAGTCCATTCCAGCCCCAGCCCCAAACCTGCCCTAGCCCCCACTCTAGCCCCAGCCCCCAGCCCTGTCCCAGTCTCCAGCCCAGGCACAGCCCTCCCCAAGCCCCGGCCCCAGCCTCGGCCCCATCCCCTGCCCAGCCCTGCCCCCAGCCCAGCCCCAGCCATAGCTCAGCCCAGAACTGCCCCAGCCCAATCCCCAGCCCTGCCCCCAGCCCGGCCCCAGCCCTGCCCCAGTCCCTGCTCAGTCCTGGCCCCAGCCCTGAACCCAGCCCCAGCCCTGAACCCAGCCCAGGCACCAGCCCCTGCCCTGCCCGAGCCCCAGCCCCAGCCCCGGCCTCAGCCTAGCCCCTGCCCAGCCCTGCCCCCAGCCCGGCCCCGGCCCTGCCCCAGCCCCTGCCCAGTCCTGGCCCCAGCCCTGGCCCCAGCCCTGCTCAGTCCCGGCCCCGGCCCCAGTCCAGCCCCAGCCCTGGCCCCAGCCCTTGCCCACCCCCGGACCCGGCCTCGGGCCCAGCCCAGCCCAAGCCCTGTTCCAGCCTCGGCCCCAGCCCAGCCCCATCCCTGCCCCCAGCCCAGCCCCAGCCCTGGCCCCAGCAAAGCCCCAGCCCAGCCCTGCCCCCAGCTCAGCCACAGCCCCGGACCTAGCCACAGCCCTGAACCTAGGCTTGGCCCCAGCCCCGCCCCGGCCCCGGCCCCAGCCCCAGCCCTGCCCCAGACCCTGCCCCAGCCTCGGCCCCAGCCCCAACCCTGCCCCAGCCCAAGCCCTGCCCCCAGTCCAATGCAGCCCGAGCCCCAGCCCTGCAGTAGCCCCCACTCCAGCCCCAGCCCCGGCCCTAGCCCCATCCCAGCCCCGGCCCCAGCCCAGCCCCAGCCCTGGCCTCAGCCCAGCCCCAGCCCACCCCTGGCCCGAGCTCAGCCACATCCCCGGCCCCAGACCCAGCCCTGTTCTTAGCCCCGGCCCCAGCCCCAGCCCCAGCCCTGCCCCAGCCTCGGACCCAGCCCTGCCCCCAGCTTAAACCCAGCCCTGGTCCCAGCGCTCAGTCCAGCCCAAGCCCAACCACAGCCCTGCCCCAGCCCCAGCCCAGCCCACAGCCCTGTCCCAGCTGCGGCCCCACACTTGGTCCTAACCCTGCCCCATCCCTGCCCCAGCCCCCAGCTCTGCCCCAGCCCCCAGCTCTGCCCCAGCCCCTGCCCCAGCCCCAGCCCTGGCCCTGCCTCTGCCCCTAGTCCAATCCAGCCCCAGCCCCAACCCTGCCCCAGTCCATTCCAGCCCCAAACCTGCCCTAGCCCCCACTCTAGCCCCAGCCCCCAGCCCTGTCCCAGCCCCGGCCCCAAACTCGGTCCCAGCCCAAGCCCCCAGCCCTGCCCCAGTCTCCAGCCCAGGCACAGCCCTCCATAAGCCCCGGCCCCAGCTTCGGCCCCATCCCCGGCCCAGACCTGCCCCAGACCCCAGCCCCTGCCCAGCCCTGCCCCCAGCCCAGCCCCAGCTCAGCCCAGAACTGCCCCAGCCCAGCCCCTGCCCCAGCCCCGCCCCCAGCCCTGAACCCAGCCCAGGCACCAGCCCAGCCCCTGCCCTGCCCGAGCCCCAGCCCCAACCCAGGCCCCAGCCCAGCCCCTGCCCAGCCCTGCCCCCGCCCCTGCCCAGTCCTGGCCCCAGCCCTGCCCCAGCCCCTGCCCAGTCCCGGCCCCGGCCCCAGTCCAGCCCCAGCCCTGGCCCCAGCCCTTGCCCACCCCGGACCTGGCCTCAGGCCCAGCCCAGCCCAAACCCTGTCCCAGCCCCGGCCCCAGCCCAGCCCCATCCCTGCCCCCAGCCCCAGCCTTGGCCCTAGCAAAGCCCCAGCCCAGCCCTGCCCCCAGCTCAGCCACAGCCCCGGACCCAGCCACAGCCCTGAACCTAGGCTCGGCCCCAGCCCCAGCCCTGCCCCAGCCCCCGCCCCAACCTCGGCCCCAGCCCCAACCCTGCCCCAGCCCAAGCCCTGCCCCTAGTCCAATGCAGCCCGAGCCCCAGCCCTGCACTAGCCCCCACTCCGGCCCCAGCCCCGGCCCCAGCCCTGCCCCAGCCCCAGCCCTGGCCCCAGCCCAGCCCCAGTCCACCCCTGCCCCGAGCTCAGCCACATCCCCGGCCCCAGCCCCAGCCCTGCTCCTAGCCCCGGCCCCAGACCCAGCCCTGTTCTTAGCCCCAGCCCCAGCCCTGCCCCAGCCTCGGACCCAGCCCTGCCCCCAGCTTAAACCCAGCCCTGGTCCCAGCCCTCAGCCCAGCCCAAGCCCAACCACAGCCCTGGCCCCAGCCCTTAGCCCAGCCCCAGCCCTGCCCCAGCCCCTGCCCCGACCCCAGCGCTGCCCCAGTCCTGCCACAGCCCTGGCCCCAGCCCAGCCCAGAACTGCCCCAGCCCTGCCCCAGACCCAGCCCAGCTTCCAGCCCTACCCCAGCCCCGGCCCCAAACTCGGTCCTAGCCCACGGCCCAGCCCTGCCACAGCCCCGGCCCCAGCCCCTGCCCCAGACCTGCCTCAGCCCCCAACCCAGCCCCAGCCCGGTCCTAGGCTTCTCCCCAAACCCAGCCCTGCCCCAGCCCCAGTCCTGACCTCATCCCAGCCCCAGCCTCGGCCCAAGCCCCAGCCCCACCCCCAGGCCTGTTCCCAGCCCCAGCCCAGCCCCAGCCCCAACCCTGCCCCACCACCTGCCCCAGCGCTGCCCCAGTCCTGCCACAGCCCTGGCCCCAGCCCAGCCCAGAACTGCCCCAGCCCTGCCCCAGACCCAGCCCAGCTTCCAGCCCTACCCCAGCCCCGGCCCCAAACTCGGTCCCAGCCCTACCCTAGCCCTGCCACAGCCCCACCCTCGGCCCCAGCCCTGCCCCAGCACTGCACCAGCCCCGGCCCCAACCCCTGCCCTGACTCCAGCCCAGCCCCAGCCTCAGCCCCAGCCCCCAGCCCTGCCCCAGGCCCTGCCCTGCCTCGGCCCCAGCCCTACCGCTGCACTGCCCTAGCCCCAGCCCAGCCCCAGCCCCAGCCCTGGCCCCAGCCCCTGCCCCCATCCCTGCCCCAGCCCCAGCCCTGGCCCTGCCCCCAGTCCAATCCAGCTCCAGCCCCAACCCTGCCCTAGCCCCCACTCCAGCCCCGGCCCCAACCCCTGCCCTGACTCCAGCCCAGCCCCAGCCCCCAGCCCTGCCCCAGGCCCTGCCCTGCCTCGGCCCCAGCCCTACCGCTGCACTGCCCTAGCACCAGCCCAGCCCCAGCCCCCACTCCAGCCCCAGCCCTGGCCCCAGCCCCTGCCCCCAGCCCTCCCCCATCCTTGCCCCAGCCCCAGCCCTGGCCCTGCCCCCAGTCCAATCCAGCTCCAGCCCCAACCCTGCCCTAGCCCCCACTCCAGCCCCGGCCCCAGCCCCCAGCCCAGCCCCCAGCCCTGTCCCAGCCCCGGCCCCACCCTCGGTCAATGCCCTGCCCCATCCCTGCCCCGGCCCAAGCCCCCAGCCCTGCCCTAGTCTCCAGCCCAGGCACAGCCCTCCCCGAGCCCCGGCCCCAGCCCAGCCCCCAGCCCTGCCCCAGCCCCTGCCCAGTCCCGGCCCCAGCACTGCCCTAGCCCCAGCCCAGCCCCAACCCCGGCCCCATCCCTGCCCCAGCCCCAGCCCTGGCCCAGCGCCCAACCCTGCCCGAACCCTGCCCCATCCCCCAGCCCAGCCCCAAACCCAGCCCCAGCACCAGCCCCAGCCCTGCCTCGCCTCAGCTCCGGCCTCAGCCCTGTCCCTAGCCCCAGCGCTGCCCCAGCCCCAGTCCTGCCCCATCCCAGGCCCCATCCCCAGCCCTGCCCCAGCCCCAGCCCAGCCCCAGCCCACCCCTGCCCCGAGCTCAGCCACATCCCCGGCCCCAGACCCAGCCCTGTTCTTAGCCCCGGCCCCAGCCCCCGCCCCAGCCTCGGACCCAGCCCTGCCCCCAGCTTAAACCCAGCCCTGGTCCCAGCGCTCAGTCCAGCCCAAGCCCAACCACAGCCCTGCCCCAGCCCCAGCCCAGCCCACAGCCCTGTCCCAGCTGAGGCCCCACACTCGGTCCCAGCCCTGCCCCATCCCTGCCCCAGCCCCAGCCCCCAGCTCTGCCCCAGCCCCTGGCCCTGCCCCAGCCCTGGCCCTGCCCCCAGTCCAATCCAGCCCCAGCCCCAGCCCTGCCCCAGTCCATTCCAGCCCCAGCCCCAAACCTGCCCTTGCCCCCACTCTAGCCCCAGCCCCGGCCCTAAACTCAGTCCCAGCCCAAGCCCCCAGCCCTGCCCCAGTCTCCAGCCCAGGCACAGCCCTCCATAAGCCCCGGCCCCATCCCCGGCCCCAGCTTCGGCCCCATCCCCGGCCCAGACCTGCCCCAGACACCAGCCCCTGCCCAGCCCTGCCCCCAGCCCAGCCCCAGCCCCAGCTCAGCCCAGAACTGCCCCAGCCCTGGCCCCAGCCCTGGCCCCAGCCCTGCCCCCAGCCCAGCCCCGGCCCCAGCCCTGCCCCAGCCCCGCCCCAGCCCTGAACCCAGCCCAGGCACCAGCCCAGCCCCTGCCCTGCCCGAGCCCCAGCCCCAACCCAGGCCCCAGCCCAGCCCCTGCCCAGCCCTGCCCCCAGCCCAGCCCCGGCCCTGCCCCAGCCCCTGCCCAGTCCCGGCCCCAGCACCGGCCCCAGCCCTGCCCCAGCCCCGCCCCAGCCCTGAACCCAGCCCAGGCACCAGCCCAGCCCCTGCCCTGCCCGAGCCCCAGCCCCAACCCAGGCCCCAGCCCTAGCCCCCAGCCCAGCCCCGGCCCTGCCCCAGCCCCTGCCCAGTCCTGGCCCCAGCACCGGCCCCAGCCCTGGCCCCAGCCCAGCCCCAGCCCACCCCTGCCCCGAGCTCAGCCACATCCCCGGCCCCAGACCCAGCCCTGTTCTTAGCCCCGGCCCCAGCCCCAGCCCCCTCCCAGCCTCGGACCCAGCCCTGCCCCCAGCTTAAACCCAGCCCTGGTCCCAGCGCTCAGTCCAGCCCAAGCCCAACCACAGCCCTGCCCCAGCCCCAGCCCAGCCCACAGCCCTGTCCCAGCTGCGGCCCCACACTCGGTCCTAGCCCTGCCCCATCCCTGCCCCAGCCCCAGCCCCCAGCTCTGCCCCAGCCCCTGCCCCAGCCCCAGCCCTGGCCCTGCCCCCAGTCCAATCCAGCCCCAGCCCCAGCCCTGCCCCAGTCCATTCCAGCCCCAGCCCCAAACCTGCCCTTGCCCCCACTCTAGCCCCAGCCCCCAGCCCTGTCCCAGCCCCGGCCCCAAACTCGGTCCCAGCCCAAGCCCCCAGCCCTGCCCCAGTCTCCAGCCCAGGCACAGCCCTCCATAAGCCCCGGCCCCATCCCCAGCCCCAGCTTCGGCCCCATCCCCGGCCCAGACCTGCCCCAGACCCCAGCCCCTGCCCAGCCCTGCCCCCAGCCCAGCCCCAGCCTCATCTCAGCCCAGAACTGCCCCAGCCCAAGCCACAACCCCAGCCCCAGCCCTGGCCCCAGCCCTGCCCCCAGCCCAGCCCCGGCCCCAGCCCTGCCCCAGCCCCCGCCCCAGCCCTGAACCCAGCCCAGGCACCAGCCCAGCCCCTGCCCTGCCTGAGCCCCAGCCCCAACCCAGGCCACAGCCCAGCCCCTGCCCCCAGCCCAGCCCCGGCCCTGCCCCAGCCCCTGCCCAGTCCCGGCCCCGGCCCCGGCCCCAGTCCAGCCCCAGCCCTGGCCCCAGCCCTTGCCCACCCCGGACCTGGCCTCAGGCCCAGCCCAGCCCCATCCCTGCCCCAGCCCCAGCCCCAGCCCTGGCCCTAGCAAAGCCCCAGCCCAGCCCTGCCCCCAGGCCTGTCCCCAGCCACAGCCCAGCCCCAGCCCCAACCCTGCCCCACCCCCTGCCCCATCCCTGCCCCAGCCCTACCCCAGCTTAACCCCAGCCCCGGCCCCAGCCCTCAGCCCAGCCCCAGCCCTGCCCCAGCCCCGGACCCAGGCCCGACCCCAGCCCCAGCCCCACCCCCAGGCCTGTCCCCAGCCACAGCCCAGTCCCAGCCCCAACCCTGCCCCACCCCCTGCCCCATCCCTGCCCCAGCCCTACCCCAGCTTAACCCCAGCCCCAGGCCCAGCCCTCAGCCCAGCCCCAGCCCAATCCCATCCCTGGCCCCAGCTCTACCCCCAGCTTAACCCCAGCCCCGGCCCCAGCCCTCAGCCCAGCCCCAGCCCCAGCCCTGCCCCCAGCCCTGCCCCAGCCCAGCCCCCAGTCCAATCCAGCCCCAGCCCCCACCCGAGCCCTGCCCCAGCCCTGCCCCAGCCCAGCCCACAGCCCTGTCCCAGCTGCGGCCCCACACTCGGTCCCAGCCCAGCCCCAGCCCCTGCCCTGCCCCAGTCCATTCCAGCCCCAGCCTCAACCCTGCCCTAGCCCCCACTCTAGCCCCAGCCCCCAGCCCCGGACCCAGCCTCGGCCCCATCCCCGGCCCAGACCTGCCCCAGACCCCAGGCCCTGCCCAGCCCTGCCCCCAGCCTAGCCCCAGCTCAGCCCCAGCCCCAGCTGAGCCCCAGCCCTCCCCCAGCCCCAGCCCTGGCCCCAGCTAAGCCCCAGCCCAGCCCTGCCCCCAGCTCAGCCCCAGCCCTGCCCCAGTCCCAGTCCTGCCCCAATCCCAGCCCCCATCCCCAGCTCTGCCCCAGCCCTGCCCTTAGTCCAGCCCTAGCCCCAGCCCCAGCCCCATCCCTGCCCCCAGCCCTGGCCCAGCCCCAGATCTGGCCCCAGCCTCTGCCCCGCCCCGGCACCAGCCCCAGCCCAGCCCCTGCCCAGCCCTGCCCCAGCCCCTGCCCAGTCCTGGCCCCAGCCCCGGCCCCAGCCCAGCCCCAGCCCTACCCCAGCGCTGCCCCAGCCCCTGCCCAGCCCCGGCTCCGGCCCCATCCCAGCCCCAGCCCCGGCCCCGCCCCGGCACCAGCCCTGGCCCCAGCCCAGCCCTGCCCCAGCCCCTGCCCAGTCCCAGCCCCAGCCCCCAGCCCTGCCCTCAGCCCATCCCCAGCCCTGCCCCAGTCCCTGCCCAGTCCCTGCCCCGGCCCCAGCCCAGCCCCAGCCCTATCCCAGCGCTGCCCCAGCCCCAGTCCTGCCCCATCCCAGCCCCCATCCCTGCCCCCAGGCCAGCCCGAGCCCCAGCCCCAGCCCTGGCCCCAGCCCCAGCCCCCGCCCCGGCACCAGCCCCAGCCCCATCCCTGCCCCCAGCCCAGCCTCGACCCCAGCCTTGCCCCGATCTTAACCCCAGCCCTGGCCCCAGCCCTCAGCCCAGCCCCAGCCCTGCCGCAGCCCCGGACCCAGGCCCAGCCCCAGCCCCATCCCCAGGCCTGTCCCCAGCCCCAGCCCAGCCCTGCCCCAGCCCCAACCCTGCCCCATCCCTGCCACAGCCTCGGCCCCAGCTTAACCCCAGCCCCGGCCCCAGCCCTCAGCCCAGCCCCAGCCCAATCCCATCCCTGGCCCCAGACCCCAGCCCCCAGCCCTGCCCCAGTCCTGCCCCAGCCCTGGCCCCACATCAGCCCAGAACTGCCCCAGCCCCAGCCCCTGCCCAGCCCTGCCCCCAGCCCAGCCCTGGCCCCAGCCCAGCCCCGGCCCCAGCCCTGCCCCAGCCCCTGCCCAGTCCCGGCCCCAGCCCAGACCCAGCCCTGAACCCAGCCCAGGCACCAGCCCAGCCCCTGCCCTGCCCCAGCCCCAGCCCCTGCCCGGCCCAGCCCCAGCCCTGCCCCAGCCCCAGCCCAGCCCTGCCCCCAGCTCAGCCACAGCCCCAGCCCCAGCCACAGCCCTGATCCTATGCTCAGCCCTGCCCCAGCCCCCGCCCCAGCCTCGGCCCCAGCCCTGCCCCAGCCCCAGCCCTGCCCCCAGTCCAATCCAGCCCCAGCCCAATCCCCAGCCCTGCCCCAGCCCCAGCCCTGCCCCCAGTCCAATCCAGCCCTGCTCAGTCCCGGCCCCGGCCCCAGTCCAGACCCAGCCCTGGCCCCAGCCCTTGCCCACCCCGGACCCGGCCTCGGGCCCAGCCCAGCCCAAGCCCTGTTCCAGCCTCGGCCCCAGCCCAGCCCCATCCCTGCCCCCAGCCCAGCCCCAGCCCTGCCCCCAGCTCAGCCACAGCCCCGGACCCAGCCACAGCCCTGAACCTAGGCCCGGCCCCAGCCCCAGCCCTGCCCCAGACCCTGCCCCAGCCTCGGCCCCAGCCCCAACCCTGCCCCAGCCCAAGCCCTGCCCCCAGTCCAATGCAGCCCGAGCCCCAGCCCTGCAGTAGCCCCCACTCCAGCCCCAGCCCCGGCCCTAGCCCCATCCCAGCCCCGGCCCCAGCCCAGCCCCAGCCCTGGCCTCAGCCCAGCCCCAGCCCACCCCTGGCCCGAGCTCAGCCACATCCCCGGCCCCAGACCCAGCCCTGTTCTTAGCCCCGGCCGCAGCCCCAGCCCTGCCCCAGCCTCGGACCCAGCCCTGCCCCCAGCTTAAACCCAGCCCTGGTCCCAGCGCTCAGTCCAGCCCAAGCCCAACCACAGCCCTGCCCCAGCCCCAGCCCAGCCCAAAGCCCTGTCCCAGCTGCGGCCCCACACTCGGTCCTAGCCCTGCCCCATCCCTGCCCCAGCCCCAGCCCCCAGCTATGCCCCAGCCCCCAGCTCTGCCCCAGCCCCTGCCCCAGCCCCAGCCTTGGCCCTGCCTCTGCCCCCAGTCCAATCCAGCCCCAGCCCCAACCCTGCCCCAGTCCATTCCAGCCCCAAACCTGCCCTAGCCCCCACTCTAGCCCCAGCCCCCAGCCCTGTCCCAGCCCCGGCCCCAAACTTGGTCCCAGCCCAAGCCCCCAGCCCTGCCCCAGTCTCCAGCCCAGGCACAGCCCTCCATAAGCCCCAGCCCCATCCCCGGCCCCAGCTTCGGCCCCATCCCCGGCCCAGACCTGCCCCAGACCCCAGCCCCTGCCCAGCCCTGCCCCCAGCCCAGCCCCAGCCCCAGCTCAGCCCAGAACTGCCCCAGCCCTGGCCCCAGCCCAGCCCCTGCCCAGCCCTGCCCCCGGCCCCAGCCCTGCCCCAGCCCCGCCCCCAGCCCAGCCCCAGCCCTGAACCCAGCCCAGGCACCAGCCCAGCCCCTGCCCTGCCCGAGCCCCAGCCCCAACCCAGGCCCCAGTCCCTGCCCCCTGCCCAGCCCTGCCCCCGCCCCTGCCCAGTCCCCGGCCCCAGCCCTGCCCCAGCCCCTGCCCAGTCCCGGCCCCGGCCCCAGTCCAGCCCCAGCCCTGGCCCCAGCCCTTGCCCACCCCGGACCTGGCCTCAGGCCCAGCCCAGCCCAAGCCCTGTCCCAGCCCCGGCCGCAGCCCAGCCCCATCCCTGCCCCCAGCCCCAGCCTTGGCCCTAGCAAAGCCCCAGCCCAGCCCTGCCCCCAGCTCAGCCACAGCCCCGGACCCAGCCACAGCCCTGAACCTAGGCTCGGCCCCAGCCCCAGCCCTGCCCCAGCCCCCACCCCAACCTCGGCCCCAGCCCCAACCCCTGCCCCAGCCCAAGCCCTGCCCCTAGTCCAATGCAGCCCAAGCCCCAGCCCTGCACTAGCCCCCACTCCAGCCCCGGCCCCAGCCCCGGCCCCAGCCCTGCCCCAGCCCCAGCCCTGGCCCAGCCCAGCCCCAGCCCACCCCTGCCCCGAGCTCAGCCACATCCCCGGCCCCAGCCCCAGCCCTGCTCCTAGCCCCGGCCCCAGACCCAGCCCTGTTCTTAGCCCCAGCCCCAGCCCCAGCCCCAGCCCTGCCCCAGCCTCGGACCCAGCCCCTGCCCCCAGCTTAAACCCAGCCCTGGTCCCAGCCCTCAGCCCAGCCCAAGCCCCAACCACAGCCCTGGCCCCAGCCCTTAGCCCAGCCCCAGCCCTGCCCCAGGCCCTGCCCCGACCCCAGCGCTGCCCCAGTCCTGCCACAGCCCTGGCCCCAGCCCAGCCCAGAACTGCCCCAGCCCTGCCCCAGACCCAGCCCAGCTTCCAGCCCTACCCCAGCCCCGGCCCCAAACTCGGTCCCCAGCCCTACCCCTAGCCCTGCCACAGCCCCGGCCCCAGCCCCAGCCCCACCCTCGGCCCCAGCCCTGCCCCAGCACTGCACCAGCCCCGGCCCCAACCCCTGCCCTGACTCCAGCCCAGCCCCCAGCCTCGGCCCCAGCCCCCAGCCCTGCCCCAGGCCCTGCCCTGCCTCGGCCCCAGCCCTACCGCTGCACTGCCCTAGCCCCAGCCCAGCCCCAGCCCCCACTCCAGCCCCAGCCCCAGCCCTGGCCCCAGCCCCTGCCCCCAGCCCTGCCCCATCCCTGCCCCAGCCCCAGCCCTGGCCCTGCCCCCAGTCCAATCCAGCTCCAGCCCCCAACCCTGCCCTAGCCCCCACTCCAGCCCCAGCCCCGGCCCCAGCCCCCAGCCCAGCCCCCAGCCCTGTCCCAGCCCCGGCCCCACCCTCGGTCAATGCCCTGCCCCATCCCTGCCCCGGCCCAAGCCCCCAGCCCTGCCCTAGTCTCCAGCCCAGGCACAGCCCTCCCTGAGCCCCGGCCCCAGCCCAGCCCCCAGCCCTGCCCCAGCCCCTGCCCAGTCCCGGCCCCAGCACTGCCCTAGCCCCAGCCCGGCCCCCATCCCTGCCCCAGCCCCAGCCCTGGCCCAGCGCCCAACCCTGCCCGAACCCTGCCCCATCCCCCAGCCCAGCCCCGAACCCAGCCCCAGCACCAGCCCCAGCCCTGCCTCGCCTCAGCTCCGGCCTCAGCCCTGTCCCTAGCCCCAGCGCTGCCCCAGCCCCAGTCCTGCCCCATCCCAGGCCCCATCCCCAGCCCTGCCCCAGCCCCAGCCCTGGCCCCAGCCCAGCCCCAGCCCACCCCTGCCCCGAGCTCAGCCACATCCCCGGCCCCAGACCCAGCCCTGTTCTTAGCCCCGGCCCCAACCCCCAGCTCTGCCCCAGCCCCTGCCCCAGCCCCAGCCCCGGCCCTGCCCCCAGTCCAATCCAGCTCCAGCCCCAGCCCTGCCCCAGTCCATTCCAGCCCCAGCCCCAAACCTGCCCTTGCCCCCACTCTAGCCCCAGCCCCCGCCCCAGCCTCGGACCCAGCCCTGCCCCCAGCTTAAACCCAGCCCTGGTCCCAGCGCTCAGT